>NC_088334.1:35682500-36044375 GCF_036884655.1 Musa acuminata AAA Group
ATTCATGTCACATTTCAAATTATAAAAAAAAAAATCATACCAATCATATTTGAAGCATTCATGACATGGTATTATTCAAAAGTTCTCAACATTAAAAGTTATAATTATTAAAGAGATAGCTTCCATCAACTTCTCTCTTTTTATTTTTCATCAAAACTTTGCATGAAGGGGAGTAAGGAGGAAAATCTATTGAGAACCAACTTTGAATGAAGTTAAAAATGATAAAAGAATTTCATTAAATCATGCTTCAATTTTCACAATGATCAAGATATTCATGTAAAATCAAATCCTCATTCTTGCAAGAAATTCCATGAAAAAGAAAGAAATTCTTCTTTTATTAAGAAAGAATTCATGTGAAAGAATCATCACATGAAGGATAAAAGAAATTCCATGAATAAACCTTTATAATGAGAGGAGCATCATATCAAATCTATTTCTCATTAAAAATTCATAAGAGTGAAATCCGAGAGATGCATTTGTCAATGAAATCCATAAAGTGATTGAGTGTATCAAAAGTGATGGAGCAAGAGTATGAAGTAAACTTGATATGGCATAATCTCATGAAAGCTCCATTCAAAAAATTCATAAAGATAGTCCGAAAAAGATATACATCAAATTCATGCATTTGGACAAATTAACATTCCTAACTCTCTTCTAATAAAAACATATTGTTCTTCACTTAAAGATTTTGTAAAGATATCGGCTAATTGATGTTTCGTATCAATAAACTCTAAGATTACATCATGATTAGTAACATGATCTCATATAAAGTGAAGCCTAATATCAATATGTTTTATTCTAGAGTGTTGAATAGGATTTTTTGTTAAACATATTTCACTTGTGTTATCACATTTTATGAGAATGTTTTTAAAATGAATCTTGTAATCCTCTAAAGTATTTTTCATCCACACAACTTGTGCACAACATGCACTAGTTGTAATGTACTTAGTTTCGATTATAGATAATACAACCGAGTTTTGTTTCTTGGAAGACCAAGAAACAAGTGCATGTCCTAAAAATTGATATGTTTTATATGTGCTTTTTTTATCTAATCTACATTCAGTAAAATCTGCATCAACACAAGCAATTAGCTCAAAGTTCTTAGATTTGGATACCATAATCCTAGATTTGTGGTTCCTTAAAGATATCTAAGTATTCTTTTAATTGCTTTAAGATGAGAAATCTTAGGATTAGATTAAAACCTACCACAAAGTCCTATACTAAACATGATATCCGATCTAGTTGCGGTGAGGTAAAGTAAACTTCCTATCATACCCCTATAAGTTATTTTATCAAAGCTTTCTCCACTTTCATCAATTTCTAACTTAGTGGAGGTGCTCATAAGAGTGTTGATAGTCTTTGAGCTATCTATATTAAACCTTTTTAGTAAATCTAAAGCATATTTTGTTTGACTAAGAAATATATCATTACTTAGTTATTTGATTTGTAAGCCCAAAAAGAAAGTTAATTCCCCATCAAACTTATTTCAAATTCAAGACTTATACTTTTAGCAAATGACTCATATAAAGATTCATTCGTAGAACCGAAAATGATATCATCAACATAAATTTGAACAATAAAAAAATTATTTTTAAAATTTTTGATAAACAATGTAGTGTTGACCTTGCCTTTAGAGAAATTATTTTTGATAAGAAATGAGCTAAGTCTCTTATACCAAGCCCTTGGGGCTTGTTTCAATCCATAAAGAGCTTTAGTCAATTTAAATACATTATTAGGGAGATTATCATTCTCAAATCCAGGAGGTTGTTAAATATAAACTTCTTCGGAAATAAAATCATTGAGAAATGTACTTTTAACATTCATTTGAAATAACTTAAAATTATTACTACTAGCATAGGCAAGGAGCATCCTTATGGCTTCTAATCGTGCCACAAGAGTGAAGATTTTTTCATAATCGATACCTTCTTCTTAGTTGAAACCTTTGGCCACTAATCTAGCCTTTGTTAGGATCGGAGCGGCACTAAGAGGGGGGGGTGAATTAGTGCAGCGGCTTAAAACATTGGTTTTGATAAATCTTTCATACGATAAAAATCGGAATCGGAAGTGCTTAACTTGAAAACGTATTCACAAAGTTGTGCAGTAAATGTAATGAGGAAATAAAGCAAGTAAGAGGGTTTGTAGTAATGTAAATAGCAGTAATGAAATGCAAACCAGAGATTACGCCGTTTTTAAAGTAGTTCGGTCAAGTGACCTACATCCACTTGTGAGGCCCCTCTTCGATGAGGCTCCCACCTTCCACTAGCAAATCTCTTGAAAGGGAAGGGTAAATACCCCTCTTACAACTTTTACAAGCGGTTCACTCTCTTACAGATTTTCAGCAAGAAAGAATGAGGTGAACACTAGCAAATTGAAAACAAGAAAGGCAAAGACTCTTCTAAGACTTTTCTCTCAATCACTTGCTGCTCAAAAACTTGTATTCTCAACTGAGACTTGAGGGGTATTTATAGGCCTCAAGAGGATTCAAATTTGGGCTCCAAAAATTTGAATTCTCTTATGTTCCCGATGCTGGCGGTGCCACCGCCCAGCGCTTGGGTGCTGGACGGTGCAACCGCCTAGCCCAGGAGGTGTCACCGCCCAGCTCTCGGGTGCTGGGTGGTGCTACCGCCCAGCCAAGCGGTGCCACCGCCTGGCTCTCCGATTCACTGGTTTGGCTTAATTTTAGCCCAAACCAAATCTGACTTTGGGCCCAGTTGGCCCCTAACCAGGATATAGGATTATCTCTTAATCCTAATCCTAATTACAAGTGAACTACATAACAAAAAAAATATCCTAAGCAAGTTTTCAACCGCGAACGTCGAGTCTTGTTCCGGCGAGCTTTCCGACGAACTTCTTCCGACGGACTCCCTGCAAGCTCCCGATCTTGTGATGACTTTAATGAGTAGCCGAGCCTTCTCAGTGATCTCCGTGAACCTCCGACGATCTCTTCGGCGAACTTTCGAAAATTCTGATAGGTTCCCGATTTCTTCTTGGTTGGTTCCGGTAGCATCTCCGACGATTCTTCGAACTCTTAAATGTCCATCGATCTTGACTCCGGTATTCTTGCTTTGTGTTTTTTTGTTATTGTAGTTAATCCTGCACACTTAACTCAATAATATGGATTAGATCAATTAACCCATCAATTGATTTTATCATCAAAATCTGAGATTCAACAATCTCCCCCTTTTTAATGATGACAATCAATTGATGACGGAGTTAAACATAACTCCCCCTATCTATATGCCATATTATGAGAAGATGAAAACACTTGAATTCAATCCATAGAATTCAAGCATAAACCGATAAGTTCTAACCGTAGAACTTATCGTTATTCTCATTAAGCAATAGTAAATACAAAACTTCGATGAAAATCATTTTCAAGTAGAATGATAAGAGACAATTTTTACTACGATAGGAGATAAAGATTTTCAGCATGAATTTCATGATATAAATATAAGGCAAGCTTTCAATATGATCAATCAATCTTGCGATATTCTCGAGGATTTTGCAAGGCATTTTGCAAGGCATATAAGACATTCATATCACACATGCTTTTGAAATTCATATAAGTCATGCTATCAAAATGGTATAAGTCATCACTTTTCTCCCCCTTTGTCATCAACAAAAAAGGGAATGAGACTTGAAGAATATAACTTGTGATTATCCTCTCTGCCAGAGCTCGAAGACCGAGCTCAGGCGGTGCCACCTCTCTGTCAGGGAGGTTGCACCGCCGAGTCTAGCTCGAGGACTGAGCTCAGGCGGTGCCACCTCCTAGCTGGGGCGGTTGCACCGCCCAGTCTCGCTGGGAGGCTTAGCCCAGGCGGTGCCACCTCCTGGCCTAGGCGGTTGCACCTCCTGGTGCAATCAGGGTCCGAATGGTTAGCTCCATTCGGCCCAATTTCAGTCTTTCAGGGGCCCAATTGCCCCAAGATTAAGCTAATAGGATCACCTCCCATTTTCCAACTTAATCAATGTGCTAACTACGATTAGATCTAAGACAATTTCTGTAGCTTTGCTTCGGTGCGTCAATCGCTTCTTCCGGTGAGTTTCCGGCGAACTTCCGTCGATCATCCAATGAACCCTCGGTGATGCTCCTGCGGACTTCCGGCAAACTCCTGGACTTTGCGACGATCCACTTGGCGAGTTCCAACGAGCTTCGCTTGGCAAGCTTCTGGACTTCTCGGATCTGTTCTCGCAGAACCTCCGACGACCGTCCGAACTTCCGTCGAACTCTCGAACTCCCAACGTGATCATGTCATGACTCCGGCGTAACTCCTGCTGCATGTCTTACTTTCATCGTAGTTAATCCTGCACACTCAAAACAAAAACTTCGATCGAGACAATTAATCCTAAGCAATTAACCAAGTTGTCCGGCATGTCATTGGTCCCTCGACGCTTCGTCCGAGTCTTCGGCGCATCGTCCTTTCCTGCAGCCTATTGCCCAATCGGTCAGTTGACTCTGCAACTCCGATATCCTTGGCACAATACCCGCTCTTCTTGGCCCAATGCCCGAGTCCACGGCCCGAAGCCTTCTGTCGATACGTCGACCGATCCAACGGACCGACGTCCAATCTTCTGACATGTTCCTCCAGCACAACATGATTTTCCTGCTTTAATTGTCTCATCCTAATCGAGGCATCCTGCATCACTCAAAACGCAGATTAAATCATAAACATATATCAAGTAGTTTCATCATCAAAATACGAGATTCAACAAATTCCTCATATCAAGTTCATCAAAGATAATGTATGTGATGCTTGCCAATTAGGTAAACAAATTAAGGGTAGTTTCAAATCTAAGAATCAAATAAGCACCTCTAGGCCCTTACAATTGATCCATATGGACTTGTTCGGACCAATCTCTACATCAAGTCTAGGAGGTAGCAAATACGCCTTCGTCATTATGGATGACTATAGCAGATATACTTGGACTTACTTCTTAAAACAGAAAAATGAATGCTTTAGATATTTTACCATGTTTTGTAAACTTGTTCAAAATGAGAAGGGGTCTCTGATTTCGTCAATTAGAAGTGATCACGATGGAGAATTTCAAAACCATAATTTCCAGGATACAACCATAATTTCTCTACTCCAAGAAATCCTCAACAAAATAGAGTAGTAGAAAGAAAAAATCAAAATTTACAAGAAATGGCAAGAACCATGTTGAATGAACATAGTCTACCTAAATATTTTTGGGCCGAAGCCGTAAACACCGCATGCTATATTTTGAATAGAGTTCTGGTAAGACCCTTACTCACCAACACTCCTTATGAGTTATGGAACAATAAAAAATCCAATGTTTCATATTTTAAAGTCTTTGGGTGTAAGTGTTTTATCTTGAATGAAAAGGATAACTTAGGAAAATTTGATGCTAAATTCGATGAAGGAATCTTTCTTGGTTATTCTTCGGTTTCTAAAGCTTTTCGTATCTTCAATAAAAGAACCTTAATTATTGAAGTATCCATTCATGTTGTTTTCAATGAGATTTCCGAAATCAGGAAAAACGATTTTGATGATGATGTTAATTTTGATTCCTTAAATTTAAATGAAACCCCATCTCCAACTAGCAACTTGGATGCATCCACTTCCGAAACATCCTTACCCAAGGATTAGAAGCATGTAGATGCTCATCCCAAGGAGCTAATCTTAGGAGACACATCAAAGGGGGTTCAAACACGATCTTCTCTTAAAAATTTTTGTGCGAACGCCGCTTTTCTCTCCCAAATTGAACCCAAATGTGTTGACGAAGCCATGAAAGATGATTCGTGGATTATCGCAATGCAAGATGAATTGAATCAATTTGAGAGAAATTAGGTGTGGAAGCTTGTTCCTAGGCCAAATGACCATTTAGTTATTGGTACTAAATGGGTCTTTAGAAACAAGCAAGATGAAATTGGTATCGTGGTTAGAAACAAGGCTAGATTAGTGGCCAAAGGTTTCAACCAAGAAGAAGGTATCGATTACGAATAAACCTTTGCTCCTGTGGCTAGATTGGAAGCCATAAGGATGCTCCTTGCCTACGCTAGTAGTAATAATTTTAAGTTGTTTCAAATGGATGTTAAAAGCGCTTTTCTTAATGGCTTTATTTCCGAAGAAGTCTATGTTGAATAACCTCCTGGATTTGAAAATAATAGCCTCCCTAATCATGTGTTTAGATTAACTAAAGCTCTCTATGGTTTAAAACAAGCCCCAAGGGCTTGGTATGAGAGACTTAGTTCTTTTCTTATTGAAAATAATTTCACAAAAGGCAAGGTTGATACTACATTATTCATCAAGAATTTTAAAAATAATTTTCTCATTGTTCATATTTATGTTGATGATATTATCTTTGGTTCCACGAATGAATCTCTTTGTGAATCGTTTGCTAAAACTATGAGTCTTGAATTCGAAATGAGTTTAATGAGAGAATTAACATTCTTCTTAGGCTTACAAATCAAACAACTAAGCAATGGCATCTTTATTAGTTAAACTAAATATGCTATTAATTTATTAAAAAAGTTTAATATGAATAACTCAAAGGCTATTAACACTCCTATGAGCACCTCCACTAAGTTAGAAATTGATGAAAGTGGAGAAAGCTTCGATCAAAAAACTTATGGGAGTATGATAGGAAGTTTACTTTACCTCACTGCAATCAGACCAGACATCATGTTCAGTGTAGGACTTTGTGCTAGATTTCAATCAAACCCTAAGATATCTCATCTCAAAGCAGTTAAAAGAATACTTAGATATCTTAATGGTACCACAAATCTAGGATTATGGTACCCAAAATCAAAGAATCTTGAGTTAATTGCTTATGCTGATGCGGACTTTACTGGCTGTAGACTAGATAGAAAAAGCACATCAGGATCATGTCAATTTTTAGGACAAGCTCTTGTTTCCTGGTCATCTAAGAAACAAAGCTCGGTTGCACTATCAACAACCGAAGCTGAATATATTGCAGCAAGTGCGTGTTGTACACAAGTTGTATGGATGAAAAACACCTTAGAAGATTACAAAGTTCATCTTAAAAATATTCCCATTAAATGTGATAACACAAGTGCAATATGCTTAACCAAGAATCTTATACAACACTCAAGAACAAAACATATTGATATTAGACATCACTTTATACGAGATCATGTTACTAATCATAACGTAACCATAGAGTTCATTGATACTAAACATCAACTAGCTGATATTTTTACAAAACCTCTGAGTGAAGAGCAATTTGATTTCATAAGAAGAGAATTAGGAATGTTGATGTGTCCGAATACATAAACTAGTTAAAATTATTTTTTGAACTTTATTAAATGCTCAAATCACTTGATTGTCATTACATGCCTAAATAACATGTTGGAAATTATGTGTTGAATACAAAAATGTTTTGTCTTCATGATTGTATTTGAAAATCTATAGCATAGTCTTGTCCGAATGCATGAAAGAGTTCATTTCATTTTTCAGATTCGCTTAACAATTGGAATGCTAAAAATCGAATTATCTCATACACTCTTATGAAAAATATTTTTTTCTGAAATGGATTTGATGAAATGATTCCTGCTTATGAATTCCATCTTGAAATATGGATGATAGTATTTTTAGTTGCAAAAAGCTGTTTCACACACATATCTTGACTCAAAGTAAACTCACAAAATAGCTGGTATCACAAATGGCTTTCCTCCTTCACGCAAAAAGGATTATAACAAAAAAAAGAGGAATAAGTATTCAACGCAATCTACATATCATGCCTTCCTTTATATGCTTGATAATTTGCTGGTATCATAACTACCATGCTTTTTGTTGATGACAAAGGGGGAGAAATATATGAATTGATGCTATAAACACTGATGCTATAAACATTGAGTGGATAGAGAAACTCACAGGTCTAGGAATGGTCCTAGAGGATAACTTGTGTGTGGACATTGTGCTTCAGTCCCTACCAGATTCCTTTTCACAGTTCATAATGAACTTTAATATGAACAAGCTTGAGGTGACTCTCCCAGAGCTCCTCAATATGTTGAGGGAGGCAGAGAGTACTATTAAGAAAGAGAAGCCAGTTCTCTACACTGGTGAGACCAGAAAGAAAAGGAAAGCAGAAAGGTCCCTTAAGAAGGGAAAGGGCAAGGGCAAACAAGGTAAAGCAAAGGTTGCTAAGAAAGACCCAACAAAGGACAAAGGCCAGTGCTTCCACTGTGGTAAAGATGGGCACTGGAAGAGAAACTGCAAAGAGTACCTTGCAGAAAGGGCGAAACAAAAGCTTGATGAAGCTTCAGGTACATTCATGATCGGTCTCCATTTGTCAGACTCTTATGATAACACATGGGTATTAGATACCGGTAGTGCTTATCATATATGTAATTCGTTGCAAGTTCTGGCAAGGCCTAGGAGACTAGAGAGAGGCGAGATGGACCTCAAGATGGGTAATGGAGCAAAAGTTGCTGTTTTAGCTGTTGGCGAGGTCGCCCTACATCTGCCTAGTGGAGCTTTTATTGCATTAGATGCATGTTATTTTGTTCCTTCTATTATCAAAAATATTATCTCCATTTCATGTTTAACAGTTAGTGGATATAAATTTGTTTTTGAGAACAATGGTTGTTCGATATTATTAGATGATAAGATCATCACGAAAGGAACATTGCATAATGGTTTATTTATGTTAGACACCACTCCACATATCATGAATATAAATATGTCCAAAAGGAAACGAGATGAGTTGAACAGTGCATACCTGTGGCATTGTAGGCTAGGTCACATCCATGAAAGAAGGATTCAAAAGTTGCTAAATGATGGATATCTAGATCCATTCGACTATGTGTCATATGCAACTTGTGAGCCTTGCATTCGTGGAAAACTGACCAACTCTCCATTTAGTGGAACTAGAGAGAGAGCCACTGAGTTGTTGGAACTCATACATAGTGATGTATGTGGACCCATGTCAACTCATGCCATTGGAGGTTACTCCTACTTCATTACATTTACTGATGATTTCTCAAGGTATGGATATGTGTACTTAATGAAGTACAAGTCCAAGGCCTTTGAGAAATTCAGAGAGTATAAGAATGAGGTGGAGAACCAGACTGGAAAGAGTATCAAAACTCTTCGATCAGATCGAGGAGGTGAGTACTTAAGTACAGAGTTTACTCACTTCCTCAAGGACCATGGGATATTATCCCAATGGACACCTCCTTATACACCTCAGCTCAATGGTGTCTCTGAAAGGAGAAATCGTACATTATTAGATATGGTACGGTCCATGATGAGTTTCGCTGACCTACCCATCTCATTCTGGGGATATGCCCTAGAAACCGCAGCTTACCTTCTGAACAGAGTTCCAACTAAGTCGGTGGTGTCTACACCATATGAGATATGGAAAGGGAAGAAGCCTGATCTTAAAGTAGTTAAGATTTGGGGCTGCTCTGCCCATGTTAAAAGACACAACCCCGATAAGTTAGAATCAAGGACAGGGCGATGTAAATTTGTGGGATACCCCAAGGAAACTTGTGGGTATTACTTCTATCATCTCGAGGACCAAAAGGTCTTTGTAGCTAAGAGAGCAGTGTTCCTTGAGAAGGAACACATTCTTGACGGAGACAGTGGGAGAATGATAGAATTGAGCGAGGTTGGAGAACCAAGCTCAAGCACCACTCTACAGCCCGAGTCTGTTCAGGTATCTAATACACAAGTTTCAACTTTACGCAGGTCTGATAGAGTATCCCATCCTCCTGAGAGATATGTGGGACATATTAGAGTAGAGGATGTAGAGGATATTGATCCTCAGACCTACGAGGAGGCTATTATGAGTATAGACTCCGGGAAGTGGAAAGAAGCCATGAATTCTGAGATGGATTCTATGTACTCCAATAAGGTTTGGAACCTAGTTGATGCACCCGAAGGTATTGTACCCATCGGTTGCAAGTGGATCTTTAAGAAAAAGATCGGAGTAGATGGAAAGGTAGAGACCTATAAAGCAAGGCTAGTGGCTAAGGGGTATCGTCAAAGGCAAGGTGTTGACTACGACGAAACTTTCTCACCCGTAGCAATGCTAAAATCCATCAGAATTCTATTGGCTATTGCAGCACACTATGATTATGAGATCTGGCAGATGGATGTGAAAACCGCATTCCTCAACGGGAACCTGGAGGAGGAGGTGTATATGATGCAACCTGAGGGATTCGTGTCCAAGAACTGCCCAGATAAGGTGTGTAGGTTGCTTAGATCCATTTATGGACTAAAGCAAGCTTCCCGAAGTTGGAACATAAGATTTGATGAGGCAATCAGATCTTATGACTTCGTTAAGAACGAAGATGAGCCTTGTGTATACAGAAAGGTAAGTGGGAGCGCTATTAGCTTTTTGGTGTTATATGTGGATGACATCCTCATCATTGGGAATGACATAGGAATGCTATCCACAATAAAGGCTTGGTTATCTAGACACTTCTCCATGAAGGACTTAGGAGAAGCATCTTATATCTTGGGGATTAGAATCTATAGAGATAGATCCAAAAGGATGCTTGGCTTGTCCCAGTCCAGGTACATAGAAACTATTGTCAGAAGGTTTGGCATGGAAAATTCCAAAAGAGGTCTCATACCGATGAGACATGGGATATCGCTTTCTACGAGTATGTCCCCAAAGACTCCAGAAGAAAGGGCGAACATGGATATGATACCTTATGCCTCAGCAATAGGGTCTATCATGTATGCCATGCTATGTACTAGGCCTGATATAGCGCATGCTCTGAGTGTCACGAGCAGGTATCAGGCGGATCCAGGCTTGGAGCACTGGAAAGCAGTAAAGTGTATCCTTAAGTACTTGAGAAGGACTAAGGATCTTTTACTAGTATATGGAGGTAATAGCCTTAAGGTTGAAGGCTACACTGACTCAAGTTTTCAGTCTGATGTCGATGATAGCAAGTCGAATTCAGGGTATGTGTACACCTTGAATGGAGGAGCAGTGTGCTGGAAGAGTTCCAAGCAAGATACCACTGCTGACTCGACCACAGAGGCGGAGTACATTGCTGCATCAGATGCAGCAAAGGAGGGAGTCTGGTTGAAGAAGTTCATCACAGATTTGGGAGTCGTGCCGGATAGTGAGAAGCCGATTTCCCTATATTGCGACAACAACGGGGCAATTGCTCAAGCGAAGGAACCTAGGTCTCATCAGAAATCTAAGCATGTTTTGAGGAGGTTCCACCTTATCAGAGAGATCATGACCCGAGGAGATGTAGCAGTGGAAAGAGTTCCATCCGAAGATAACATTGCAGATCCACTAACAAAGCCATTGTCTCAGATTGTCTTTGAGCGTCACAGGGGTCTGATGGGGATCAGACACATAGGTGATTGGCTTTAGGTCAAGTGGGAGATTGCTAGTCATAAGTGCCCAGCAAGCCAATCACGTGAGTGATGGCACGTGTGACTTGATACAGAATCTTTTTGCTTATTATATTTTTGGCGTATATCACTTTATAACTATTGCATAAATGCATATGTATAGTGATGTCCTTGGATTTGTGCAATGGGAATCGGATCGTGATGAGATCACGATAATGAGATCGATTCACCTTTAAACACATATCCTAAATAATCCCGGTCATAGGTTACTCGAGAGGGACATCGTGATAACCGGATAGACTGGTGTGCTGTATACCCGTCCATATGATGGATGCAGCTGGTCTCATAGCTGCTCGTGTAGGGACACTAGGGATACAGTACAGGTGCTCATTGGAGAATGAGTTCACTGATTGATCCGCTTACGGAATGCTGGATGGTTGATGATGCCTTATTGTCAGACAACGATTCTGTAGTCCTAGTGGTGTATCTGGTTCTTAGACTTGAGACACCAAGGATGTCCTGTATGAGTGCTCCACTCTTTGATACTAGACTTATAGGTTTGGCTGTTCCCAGATCTAGTACAGCTGGTCATTGGGAGTGGTAGTCGACCTTACGAGGGCTATTGAGTGTCGATAGAGGATCATCCACTCTCGGTATCATGAGAGGAATATCCCATGTGTTCTTGCTCAGACAAATCCCTGGCCAGGGTCATTCGGGTTGAGAGAGAAAGAGTTCTCCGGAAGAATCCGATTAGAGCGAGACTCAAGTAGAAACCGTATGGGTCTGACAGCACCATGCTCGATATACGGTCTCTGGGATATTAGATGGATGAGGGACTATAGGTACATGGTAACTGAGGACAGACAGGTCCAATGGATTGGATTCCCCTGTATCGTCTGGGGACTACGGCGTAGTGGCCTAGTACTTCCGTAGTCGATGAGTCGAGTGAATTATTACAGAGATAATAATTCACTTAGTTAGAAGGAGTTCTGACAGGTATGACTCACGGCCAGCTCGATATTGGGCCTAGAGGGTCACACACATATGGTAGGCATTGCGATGAGTAGAGGTTCGGATATGAGATATCCGACGGAGCCCTTGTCTTATTGGATGCAGATCCAATACCCACTAGGGAAAAGGACCCATTAGGGTTTTGACACGGGATCTCTATAAATAGGAGGGATTCACAGCCTCATAGGCTAGAGTCTTTGCTTGCCCTTTCTATTCTCCTCTCCCTCTCCACCTCAGAGTAGGCCTGGAGTTTTGAGGAGCGTCGTCGCAACCCTGCTGTGTGGATCACCGCTAGAGAGGAGGACGCTTGACCTCCTTCACCCTCTCCTGAGGATCTGCAAGGAAACAGGGATATACGATCTCCCTAGGTAACACAATCTCTATACGCAGTTTTGTGTTTTGCGGATTTTGCGCACCAATCTTCGCACGACGACGAACATCTTTTTGGGAATCGGGGATTTTTGTTTTCTTGTTCTTTCGCTGCGCATATGATGTCGCCCCCCATGATTTTCCAACATATGCCATGCATTAATTTGCATTATGCCTTGAGTTGATATCTTACCATGTGAAGAAATGTAATACTTGCTATGCTTGCATCACTAAGAGATGCTATGAACAGATGCCATGCATTAATTTGCATTATGCCTTGAGTTGATATCTTACCATGTGAAAAAATACAATACTTGCTAAAATATTTGAAATGTGTACATCATGTAATGATATCAAAATCTTACTTCACAGCTTTACATGTTGATATCTTATAATATGATGAATTGCTACAATTACCATCATTCAAACTTTTATATTTGAAAATGAATGTTAAGCCTTGACATCATCTTCAAAGAGATACATCATGATGGGAATCATGATGGGAGTATTGATAAGTTCAAATGATTTTAACTTATCAATATGTCTCTTGAATTCTTAGGTTTTGAATTCAAGAATGACTTATCTCAAGTATGGCATATAGATAGGGGAGTTAAGGTTAACTCCATTATCAATTGATTGTCATCATCAAAAAGGGGGAGATTGTTGAATCTCGGATTTTGATGATGAAGTCAATTGTCATTTGTTATCTAATCTATATGCTGAGATAAGTGTGCAGGATTAACTACGATGAAAGTGAGACATGCAGCAGGAGTTGCACCGGAGTCAAGACAATGATCACGTTGGGAGTTCGAGAGTTCGACGGAAGTTCGGACAGTCGTCGGAAGTTCTGCAAGAACAAATCCGAGAAGTCCATAAGCTTGCCAAAGAAGCTCATCGGAACTCGCTAAGTGAATCGTCGCAAGTCTAGGAGTTTGCCGGAAGTCCGCAGGAGCATCACCGAGGGTTCATCGGATGATCGACGGAAGTTTGCCGGAAGCTCGCCGGAAGAAGCGATTGACGCACCGGAGCAAGTTGCAGTAAATGTCTTAGGAAAAATCATAGTTAGCACATTGATTAAGTTGGAAATGGGAGGTGATCCCATTAACTTAATCTTGGGGCAATTGGGCCCCTGAAAAACCCAAATTGGGCCGAATGGATCAACCCATTCGGACCCTGATTTCTGTCAAGCGGTTGAACCGCCCAAGGCAGGAGGTTGCACCGCCTGGGCTCAGTCTCCGAGCGAGACTGGGAGGTGCAACCGCTCCAGGCAGGCGGTGGCACCGCTTGGGGCTCAGTCTCCGAGCGAGACTGGGCGATGCAACCTCCCCTGACAGGAGGTGGCACCGCTTGAGCTCGGTCTTCGAGCTCTGCCAGGCGGTGCAACCGCCTTAGTCAGGAGGTGCAACCACCTGAGCTCGGTCTTCGAGCTCAGTCAGGAGGTGCAACCGCTTGAGCTCGGTCTTCGAGCTCTGTCAGGAGGTGCAACTGCCCCTGACAAGAGGTAGCACCGCCCAGAGGCTCAGTCTTCGAGCTCTGCTAGGCAGTGCAACCGCTCCAGTCAGGAGGTGTAACCGCCTGATCCCGGAATTCCGGGAATTGACAGTTTTGAGCTCCAAATTTGAACTGGATTGGGGCCTATAAATACCCCACCCATTCAGCACTGAAAGGGTATGAACTTACACCGAAATCTTGATCTTTTCTATGATTCTTAGAGCTCAAAATTGTTGTAAAGGCCAAAAGTTCTTCTCCCTCTGTTCTTCCAAGTTTTGAGTTGTAAAGAGAGGAGAGAAAATTCTGTAAGGGTTGTCTCCTAAGCCCATCAAAAGAAGTGAAACTATAAAAGGGTGGTTTGCCTTCGCCTATTGAAGGAAGGCCTCTAGTTGACGTCGATGACCTCGTCGGTGGAGGAAGCCAAAAGTGGAGTAGGTCAAGATTGATCGAACCACTCTAAATCTCGGTTTGCATTTACTTTGAGCATCTTATCTTTACTGCAAACCTCCTCAGTAGCTTACTACCTTCTGTGTTTTTACGAACGTATTTCAAAGTTCAGTACTTTCCGAATCGGGGTTTAAAACGTAAATCAGTTTTATCGTACGAACGTCGTATTTCAGTTTGCGCTTACATTCTGATTTCCATTATAACTGCAAACTACCTTTACATCTTTGCTTTAACTGCATCTTGCCTTATCTTAAGTTAAAGTGGTTTACGAATCAGCTTTTATATCGAAATCGCTTTTATCGTACGAACGTCGTATTTCAGTTTGCACTTATATTCTGATTTCCATCATAACTGCAAACTGCGTTCATATCTTTGCTGCATCTCTTCTAAAGTTCAAGTGATTTATGAATCGGCTTTCTTACCAAAATCACTTCTATCGAATGAAAGCAGTTTTCGATTTTAATCGCAGAAGGTTTTCCGCTGCACTAATTCACCCCAGCCTCTTAGTGCTCTTGATCCTAACAACAATATATCCTTTATCACATAATTGACTAATGCTCAAGAGGTTATGTTTTAAACCATCAACTAACAAAACATCTTCGATAAAGAAGTTGGATATGTTACCTATGGTTCCTTTGCCAATGATTTTACCCTTGTTGTTGTCTCCGAAGGTGACATAGCCTTCGTCTTTGCTAGTGAGCTTAGAGAATTGAGATGGATCTCCGGTCATATGCCTTGAGCATCTACTATTAAGGTACCATCTCTTGCTCCTAGCTTGCGATCGTATAGGTTTCTACAAGAAAGGATGATTTTTAGGTACCCATTTGCTTTTGGGTGCCTCAAAAATAGATCTACATTGTTTATCATGTTGCATAGAATTTATCATGGTTCCTTTAGAAACCCAAATTAATTTGTTTGGACTAATTTTCTTGAATGGACAATAATGCGTTTTGTGTCCAAGTTTGTAACAAAAGTTGTATTTGCTTTGGTGTCGAACATGTAAGATATGGCCTTTTATGAAGGTGGTTGGATTTTGGTGAGGACTTCTCACAAATCTGATTCCACTTCTTTTGGGAATGTGACCCTTGTTTGCAAGGATCATGTTCAATGATTTACTACCAACCTCGAATTTCTTCAAGGTGTCCTTAAGTAGCAAGTTTTCCTTTTGGAGAGTTTCTAGATCATGGCATTTTATGCATGAACCTAAACTATCATGATATTGAGTTTTTAACTTATCGAAATTACAAGTAAGACTATCATGCTCCTTTTTTAGCAATTTGTATTTTCTACTAATAATCTTGCATTCATCAAATAAGTCATGGAAGACATTTAATAATTCATCAAATGATAAATCTACATCTATTAAATTCGTTACCTCCTCTCTGATGGCCATTAAGGCGTAATGAGCAACTTGCTCAGTGTTGGACTCCTCTTCTTCAGACGCGCTCGAGTCATCCCCATGTTGCTTTGAGCGTCTTCTTCTTTGATGTTCTCTTTTTTACTTGGGGACAATCACTCTTGTAGTGTCCCGGCTTCTTGCACTCATAGCAAATAACTTGGTCCTTCTTGGGTTCAAGTTTATTTTTTTTGTCATTCTTAAACTTGTTTCTTTTAATAAATTTTTTAAATTTTCTTATTAGAAGTGCCAAGTCATCGTCACAGTCCTCATCACTTGAGTTTTCTCTCAAGTGGTCTTCTGAAGTTCTAAGTGTCATATCCTTCCTGTTCTTTGGAATGATGTCTTCTTGCTCTTCATGAGCTTTGCAAGTCATCTCATAGGTCATTAATGACCCGATTAGTTCTTCAAGAGGGAAGTTGCTTAGATCTTTCACCTCTTGAATAGCAGTGACTTTAGGATCCCAACTCTTAGGAAGGGATCTTAGAATCTTATTTACGAGCTCAAAATCCGAAAAACTTTTTCCGAGTCCTTTTAGACTGTTGACGACATCCGTGAAACGGGTAAACATGTTGCCAATAGTCTCACTCGGTTTCATCCGGAAAAGTTTGAAAGAATGTAACAAAAGATTGATTTTTGACTCATTCACTCTACTTGTGCCTTCGTGAGTCACTTCGAGTGTGTGCCAAATATCGAATGCGGTTTCACAAACTGAAACACGGTTGAACTCATTTTTATCAAGCGCACAAAATAAGGTATTCATAGCCTTTGCATTAAGAGCGAAAGCCTTCTTCTCCAATTCATTCCAATCGATCATTGGAAGAGAAGACATCGAAAATCCATTTTCGACAAGATTCCAAAGTTCAAAATCCATAGAAATAAGAAAGATCCTCATTCGGGTCTTCCAATAGGTATCGTCCGTCCCATTGAAAATAGGTGGACGTGTAATAAAATGGCCCTCTTGGTTTCCGGCGTATGCCATCTCTCTTGGGTTTTAATCCGTTTGAGAGTTAACCCCGCTCTAATACCAATTGTTAGGATCAAGAGTACTAAGAGGGGGGGGGGGTGAATTAGTGCAGCGGAAAACCTTCTACGAAAAAAATCGCGTTCGTTCGATAAAAGTGATTTCGGTAGGAAAGTCGATTCGTAAATCACTTTAACTTTTGATTAAGCGAGATGCAGCAAAGATATAAGTGCAGTTTGCAGTTATGGTTCAAATCATATAGTAGGCGTAAACTGAAATATGATATTCGTACGAAAAAACTGATTTACGTCTAAATGCTGATTCATAAATCACTTGATTAAGCGAGATGCAGTTAAAGCAAGGATATAAAGGCAGTTTGCAATTATGATAGAAATCAAAACATAAACGCAAACTGAAATATGATGATCGTACGATAAAACTGATTTACGTCTAAACGCCGATTCGGAAAGTGCAAAACTTGAAACCCGATCGTATATACGCAGAAAGCAGTAAGCTTTTGAGGAGATTTGCAGTAAGGATAAGATGCTCAAAGTAAATACAAACCGAGATTTAGAGTGGTTCGGTCAATCTTGACCTACTCTACTTTTGGCTTCCTCCACCAACGAGGTCATCGACGTCAACTAGAGGCATTCCTTCAATAGGCGAAGGCCAATCACCCTTTTATAGTTTCACTCCTTTTGACGGGCTTAGGAGACAACCCTTATAGAATTTTCTCTCCTCTCTTTAAAAATCAGAACTTGGAAGAAAAGAGGGAGAAGAACTTTTGGCCTTTACAACAATTTTGAGCTCTAAGAATCACAGAATAAGATCAGGATTTCAGTGTTTGTATGTTGCCTTTCAATGCTGAATGGGTGGGGTATTTATAGGCCCCAACCCAGTTTGAATTTGGAGCTCAAAACTGTCAATTCCCGAAATTCCGGGATCTGGCGGTTGCACCGCCTGGCAGAGCTCGAAGACTGAGCCTCTGGGCAGTGCCACCTCCTGTCAGGGGCGGTTGCACCTCCTGCCAGAGCTCGAAGACCGAGCTCAAGCGGTGCCACCTCCTGACTGAGGTGGTTGCACCGCTCAGCTAGAGCTCGAAGACCGAGCCCAGGCGGTGCCACCTCTGTCAAGGGCGGTTGCACCTCCTGCTAGAGCTCGAAGACTGAGCTCAAGTGGTGCCATCGCCTGGCAGAAATCAGGGTCCGAATGGGTTGATCCATTCGGCCCAATTTGGGTTTTTTCAGGGGCCCAATTGCCCTAAGATTAAGTTAATGGGATCACCTCCCATTTCCAACTTAATCATTGTGCTAACTACGATTTTTCCTAAGATATTTACTGCAACTTGCTCCGGTGCGTCAATCGCTTCTTCTAGCGAGCTTCCGGCGAACTTCCGTCGATCATCCGATGAACCCTTAGTGATGCTCCTGCGGACTTCCGGCAAACTCCTGGACTTACAACGATCCACTTGGCGAGTTCCGACGAGCTTCTTTGGCAAGCTCATGGACTTCTCGGATTTGTTCCCACAGAACCTCCGACGACTATCCGAACTTCCGTCGAACTCTCGAACTCCCAACGTGATCATTGTCTTGACTCCGGTGCAACTCCTGTTGCATATCTTATTTTCATCGTAGTTAATCCTGCACACTTATCTCAACATATAGATTAGATAACAAATGACAATTGACTTCATCATCAAAATCCGAGATTCAACAATGCCCCTTACTAAAATTCAAATATTGAGGTATCATTCGGTAAAACCTTATTACTGAGGTGTTTTTTTATTTTTAATGTGTATTTGAAGAAAAAAATTTAAGTGAATGTGAAGTTATAGAATATTTTGAGTGTTTGATAAACAATAGATAAAAATTATATTTTAAATATATATTAACATAAATATTATTTTGCAAAATTTTATTTTAAAAAATAATTAAATATTATGTAATAAATTTACTCATTCCAACATTTTTAATACTTATTTAAAAGTGAATATATTTTTTATTTAAATTAAAAAATAAAAAATAATGTATGTAATCTTATAAAAAATTATGATCTGGATATATAATAAATAAATGAATATAATTATACAAATAAATATAAAATAATCTAGTGAACGTTCTTTTCTTAGCATATATTGAGCACAAGTATTAGATTAATGTTCTTTTCCTTTTTATGTCTAATCATTCTTGTATCTAAGAGTATATGTTGGATTAACAATGAATTAAGAATATTCTCTCAACAATTCTTGAATGGGATTAAAGGAGACAAGCTTGATGTGTCTCCCCTTTCCCAAGAACAAATTCTTAGCAGCTTCCCAATTAGCCTTCCCCAGATTCTCCGGTGTCAGAACTCTTCAGGTGAAACACCTCGTAACGCCATTGATCGACTGTTCTATAAAAGGAAAGAGCATCTATGACACACCGACTCAAATTGTGCCCTTGCAAAGCTGGAATCCACCTTTAAGTTCGTATATATATATGGAAAAATATCAAAGCAGTTGATCCATATAAACAAGATAAACCTTTTATTTGTAGCCTCTGCATTCTGCAGACGGTGATACTTGAGAATTGTAGCACTTACAATAAATCAGGAAACAAAAGAGTATATGTGTTTTGTACAGACAAGCTAATGTTCTTCTACTGACTTCAAGTAGACCACGTAGAAGCAAAGGTACCCAAGATCAACGTAAGCAAGCTTCACCAGTCACCTGACACCATCAGTTGCCTGGACTGGCATCATTCTATTACCTTATGTTTTCTTTCTTCTTCATCATCACCTGTTACTTATATGTACAAAGAGAAGGAAGGATAGACCGATAGAAAAGGTAGGCTTATTTTGATGATACTTCCGATGGGCGTTTACCAAGCGGCAGCTCAGTCGGAGTGCACATGAGGGCCCTTCTCTGCAAGTGCCTCAAGCTCTTCTCCATGCTGATCTGAACCATCTCAGCCAACATCTTCTTTGCCTTCTCTGCCTGCTCATCACCATCCATTTGAGACACGATGTTGCTGACAATATTCTCCAGTGTGTCTGCTTGTAGTTCAGATCTTGGATAGGGAGAGTCCCTCAATAACTCCAAAAGTCTACGAGCTTTTGCTTGAGACTTCAATGTCCCTTGAACAGTGAGCTCAAGAAGACCCGGAATAGCACCTTCCTTCAGTATAACCTCTCTGTATCTGCTTCGGTCACTCTCGCACATCGTCAATAGGGCTCCGACTGCATGCTCTCGACTCTGAGGAGACCCTTCTTCCAGAACTTCTACCACAGCAAGAACCCCACCTTCCTCAGATGTCAAAGCAGTTCTCCCTTCATCGAGAGCAACCAATGATTCCAAGAGGGCACAGCATTTTTCAGATGTTTTGGAGGACTTATTGCAGGTCTTGAGAAAGGCAACCAGAGGAGGGATAGGATGGAATGAGAGGATAGTGTTGATGTTGTCTACGATGGTGGAGAGATTGTAGAGAGTCACGGTAGCATCAATCTTAGCTTGTTGGCTTCCATCCGTAAGGACCTTGACGAGAAGGGGGATGGCTCCAGAGGCACTCATCCTGGATTTGTTGACGGACGACGCAGAAAGGGTAAAGAGTGCAGCAGTAGCATACTCTTGCAGATTACCATTTGTGGACTCTAAGAAACTAATTAGTGGTTCCAGTGCCCCTGCTTCCACTATACTGATCTTGTTCCTGTAAATATAGATCACAATGCAATTTAGCAAAGGATTTAATATTCTTTTTTTTTTATCAGAAACACAGTATGAAAAAATTCATAAATCTGAATAAACATCTACAGCTCTCTCTCTCTCTCTCTCTCTCTCTCTCTCTCTCAATTTATCCTCAATTTTGATGATTTATGAGTACAAGTTAATCTCATTCTATCTTCTCAATAACCATGTCAATCCATCTCACCGTCTTCATCTTGACTCACTAATATCTAGAAATATAATCATCTTAGAAAGATTTCTCCAATTAATCCTCAATCTTGAATATTTACTAATACAAATTAATTTTATTCTGTCTTTTCAATAACCACACCTATGCATCTCAGCATCTTCATCGTGCTAACCTTAAACTTCTACTTTTGTGATCAAACCTTCGATTGTTCTTAGATATTACCATACTTACTTTGCGGTTTCTGCAAAGTACTTGTTCCTTAGGAGAAGCAAAGTTCAATATGCTGTGAGTTTAAACTGTACCGTATAACTGAATGGAAAACTGACTTAAATCAGACTTCTCCTGAGCCAAAAGTAAGGAATTGACCACGAGACATTAAACTCCTCCCAGTAAAATTAGTTTATTTTGTTTCCCGATAGTTGTTTGAATTAATTCTGACTAATTCTTCGAAAGAGCTTTACATGTAAAAGCCATGATCTTAATTTGCAACCATACAATCAATTTTGTCGAAGTGGCTCTTTCTAAAAGAAAAAGCTTCCTTTGAGCTACCAATCTCTCATCTCACAAAAGCAGTGAAACCAATACAGACAAAACAACGTGACAAAAGCAAGGAGGAGGTAAAGTCTTCTCCTGCATCTTTAAGTGACCTAAATCGGGAGCCCTAGAAGCTGAAACAACAAATCACCAAGAGAACTGCTACGGATAATGAAGCATACATGGTGATCGGACATAAAAAAAAAAAAGAAGGGGTTTTTCTCCCGAGGAAAGACCACAGAACGCACCTTTCATCTTTAACGGCAAGATTAAGGAGAGCGAGGATGGCGGCCTCGTTGGACTCGGAGCTCCTGGACCGAAGCATCGACACGAGGGGCTCGACGGCGGGGGAGAGGTGCCGTCGGTTCCTGGACGACGTCTTGGTGAGCCTCCGGATGTCCATAGCCGCCTGTACCTTATGCTCCTCCACCCTGGATCTGATCCGGTCCATGATCCCCTGCAGCTCCGCCGCCGACACCCTCCCGGTACCGCCGCAGTCGCTAGAACCCTCTCTGGAGGAGACCCGAATCTCCAAAGACCCCATACCTATGCGTCCTCGCTCGCTCTCTCTCTCTCTCTCTCTCTCTCTCTCTCTCTCTCTCTGCCCCTGCTAGTAGTAAGAAGGCAGGCTCTAACTCGGTGAGAGGAGGCAGGGACAGAGGAGGCGGAGGGGGTGGAAAACGGCTTTTAATGTGAGAGATGACGATGGAAGAAACGGCGCCGACGCTCGCGCAAACGTGCCGTTAAAGTCGTGGTGTTTCAACAACTCGTGTCGGCTGCCTAAATGTTGACGAGGTTGGTCCCGTCGGGTGTGGAGTCCTCCCGCTCCAAAATATCATCACACTCATTCGAGAATTGCGTCTTAATTGTAAAATTTCTCAAAATTCTCGGATTTTTTTTTTGAAAGCATTTTTATATATTTCTCAAACACATCTCATAATCCTTGAAATAGATTTATGCATGAACTTCAGTTACAATATTTTTTAAATAAATTTATATTATTCTTCAAAAAGAGTAATTAATATACAGAATGTCATTATTTGATTTTTTTATTTTTAAATTAATAAAAATATCTATTTATAATTTATTTTTTATATGAATCTAGCTTTGAATCCATCGATACGAATTGGACTTACAAAACATATTTAAAAACATCATAATGATAAGCTTTATACACGAAGGATTTGATCGTCTCGTAACACAATAGTAATCGATTCACTATATATGATCAGCTCATTCTATTATATCATTAGAAATCTTTTAAAAAATAATAATAAATAAGAGATATAAAAAAAAAGAAATATATTCTAATTAAAAATTTAAATTAATATTCTTACAAAACTCACCCCGTCGATAAAGAAAGATCGGAAAGGATTGCTCGATTGGGCGGAAACCCCAAACGGACTACGTAGAAAGGGGGCGTATCCATCATATATCTTAGCCAAGACAACGAGTTCTCATTGGCCCCTCGTAGCAGCGCATCGTCGGACTTGCACGTTTCACCGATCCAATTGGTTGACACGAATTGGGTCGATCGAATCCATCACCACGACGCCCACCAGTGGTACCTTGCGGCACCGGTCGGACACCAAAAACCAAATCCTATGGAATAGAATATTGAGCCGGTTCTCAACTTGCTTCCAAGAGGATAAAGAAGGGGACGGAAAAGGGCGATGGGCAGACTCGTGGGGTTATGCCCTTTTTGCCTCTTTAATGACTTTGCTTCACCCTTAAGCAACTCGTTAGAAGAGGCATTTTGGTTTCTCATCATTTATGTCATACGGACAAATGTGGGCAATTTACATGAAACAAGCCGTCCATAATTGGCTCTTTATCTTTGAGCATTCGTTTTTTGTTTTTGTTTTTCCCCTTTAAATTTACCTGCGCGGCTCAATTTGTTCAATTCCGCGTCTAAATGAACTGAACTGATTCATTTTTCCATCAAATTAGATTTAGAAAATTCTCTAAAATAATCAAAAATAGATAAATAAATATGGTAACTGAGTTTCAATAAGTTGGACAAATTTTATAGTTTTGTACTCGTAAAATAAATGGTGTTATACTTGATTATAGAATTAAAATGAAAATGTACCAAATTAGAGTATAAAATCAACAAAAAATAGAACAAATCAAATTGGATCAATAATTTGATTATTGTGTCATTCTAAATTGATCATAAAAAAATAAATAATCAAATATCTCTAATTTATCTATTTCAATAGTTAATAAATGATTAATCGAAAAGATATTTTAAAATATCAAAAATAAAAATTAAAGTTTATGATTTTGATTCGAAATTGGAACCACTTCAACTGGTTCGATTTGGATTCTAAAGTCAAGAATCGTTAGTTTTTAAATCAGAATCAAAACCTGATGTGTCTATTCCTAAACTGTAATCAGAACCTTGGTGTAATGTGCCTCCTTCCAATAGCGTAATAAAAGATTAAAGAAATATTTTTAAAAAAATGTAAAAAAATAAAATAGATGGTTCTGCTTCAAAATTAGAATCGAGTTAATTTTGGTTCCAAATTTGATAGAATCGACGTCAATAAATTAAAACTGAAACTAAAATCGAGAATCGAAACCATCTCGACCGATTCGATTTCCGTTTTAAATTTATAAAAATCTAAACCATGAAAGCTGATTTTGTAACCGATCAGCTACCAATCGTTAATTGATTCGTGAGTCGGATAGTGACAGGTCAGCGTAGAGTCGACGTGGGCTCATTGCCTCGACATGTATACAGTCGGCAGGAAAGTGAGATCGATGAACTCTCGTGTTAATTAATTAATACAAGGAAAGGAAATTTGTTGACCGAAGCAAAACAAGAGTAATAAAAAGCGAGGCGGCGAGGGGGAGGCATTAGTTACGCGCTTACCATCTTTGTGTCCATCCCGGTTCTCCAAATCCATGACTGATACGAATTGGAATTAATTGATACTAGTTTTTAAGATTGATTTTTCATAAATATTATGTTAAATTAATTCAAATATGAGACTTACCAATTACGCTCATGTACTAATGTTCACGGAGCCCCATGTCACATCCTAGAGTTTCCTATGGTTGGAATTTAATTTTATTGGTGTCAAATTTAATGGTCAATCTAATGTATTGATTATTTATTGACTTGACTTATTTGAATATCATCGTGCTCAAGATCCTAAATTATTAGTTGAATCTGGAGATGAGATTCTGAATCCTAATGCGAGCATTAGTTAGTCGGGAAATTTCAAAAGGAGCTCGTCAAATGATTTCTCGATGATATCATTTCATCGGACTCCGATGATTATTTCGATTCTCGATCGGACAATTAGTGTTTCTTTTAAATCTTTTGTTGATGCGTGCTCGACAAGATCATATGATTCTCAAATTAATAATTTTTAAAATAAATGGTAAAAGATGGATGAGCTAAAAATTCTCATAGACTCAGAGAGGTTTATTTTAAATGCAGAGAAATCCTTATTTATAAGAAAATTATTCCTCAGAAATCATTTAAATAATAATTTTTACTCTGATTTATATAGCAGCTCATGTTATCATCATATTCTAACCTCGAAATTCCAGTTAGACAGTAAATGTATCGTATCATAAGATTAAAAAATAATAATAATAATATTAATTATGCATGAATTTATAGGATTCAAACGCACACAAAAAAATTCCGGTTTACATGATTGATTAGATGAACCGACAAGATAGACATCGTTCATTTTCTAACTTTGACTTGACATAAGAACGAAAGATGGGACAAGTGCACATCTCAATTTTCGGTCCCATCTTAGGACGTGAATTTTCTACTTTGTGACGGCTGGTTCATTAGTCCAAAGACGAGACGTGAGGAAAATTACGTGCGGTGACTTTGTGTGCATCTCTGGAGACTCACGGATGCTATCATGATGATTCAACCATAAAGGTATAAATCTACCGTAGCATAAATGTACTTTAGGTTACCAAGTCAACGCGACGGTACACGAGGTCATCCAATTTTAGGCACAACTGGACTTAAACTCCCAACCCTACTATAATTGGTCATCTTTATGTGGCGTCATTCGGAGAAATTAAGCACAAGCTCGTGATGGTTTCCAAACCGGGCAATATGACATTGTGACGGTGATTACTTGTGCCAAATCCAAATTTGACCAATAGTAGTGTTATTGCGGTACTTGTACTCCTTGATTCATAGGCGTGTCTCGTATTTCCATTTGGAACGGTGTGTGTTCTTTTTTTTTTTTTCTTCACATTGTTTTCTTGTTTTGTAACATTAAAAAAAGATAATTTATCTTTAAAAAAATGATGTCCTTATTAAGAATTTCTCTAAAACACTCTTATTTTGATAAAAGAAACAGACGATATTTTTGACCTTTCAAGTTTGTTATATGATTTTATAAATAAGGAGTGAATCAAATTAATCCGAAATAGTTCAGTTTTATTTATTTATTTTTATTTCTTTTTCTCTATCATCATTCTCAATCTCAATCTGTAAAGACGAAAAAGGATGACAAACGGAACGAACATTAATACTGATTATTTCCCTATTCCTGATTTGAACTGATTTAAGAAATTTTACAGAAAAAAGTGGAGAGTAAAATTAATATTTTTTTTTAAAAAAAAATCCCTCAGTAAATTCTCAGATAAAATGAGTTAGTGGAGACTTTTCTCAAATAATAAAGTATTGGAGGATCCTTCCCAACCGAGGGAAGGAACATTAGGCAGATGAGTCTTAAAAGCAGAGGTGTATTCGTTTTTAAAGATAAAAATATAAATTTATTTTATCATGAAAAAATAATACACATTGCGGAAAATGGTGAAATTTACTGAAATTTCCTACAACACAACAAATGGTGGTCAATTAAATCGGACTAATTCTAGCATGTCCATCTTTTTAAAGTCATTCTCTTCGACACCACATTTCTACCGAGCAATAGCCACATGAAACATAGTAACTCTTAGCTAACATGCAAATGGCGAGCTACCTCACTGCGTCTCTCTTCTTCAATGCATGTGCAATTTTACACATGCAAGCTACCCCCAATGATTTATAATCCATTTATCTACTTATTTTTAGGTTATATAGTCATAAAATAAGAAGAAATTTTCTTCATGAACAATCAATCATATGTAATTTCAATCGAGAATAAAGTACAAGAAGCTAAGGAGATAATATTTACAACCTACCTCCATGATTTAAAATCCATCCAAGTGTAAATTTACTTATTTTTAGATTCGATAGTCATACAATCATATGTAATTACAATAGAGAATCAAATAAGAGAAAAATGTTTAATGTGATATGGACCAATGACTTATAATCCATCAAAGTGTAAATCCACTCATTTATTTATTTTTAGGTTCTATAGTCATACAATAAAAATATACATTTTTTTCATAAACCACTAGACGTAATTTTAGAATCAAGTTAGAGAAAATGTTTGATATGATAAAGACATACAGTAAGAAGACAATAATTAGCACTAATAGTATAAGAAGAAGTAGAAAGATAAGAAAATTTTATTAGAAAATATAAATAAATCTTATTTTTATAGAATTTAATAAAGACAAACTATCAATGTAACTGATCTCAATAAATCGAGATATTATGATTTATTGTTTTTATTATTGTAGTCATAAAACTTGAATAAATCATTGAAAACCACAAGGAAAATACATATTCACATTTATAATCCACAAAAGAGAATTAAACACCACACAAGTGATGCAACTTGCAGACAACGTGGAATGTGCTCGACCTCTCATCAGAGAACATGTTCCACCACTAAATACAAGGACAACGACTATATATATATATATATATATATATATATATATATATATATATATATATATATATATATATATATATATATATAAGAATGTGAGTGGAGAATATTATCCTCTCTTAGATGTACAATATTATCCATGTATACATATAGAATGAAAGATAAGATTATTTCCCATCTCTACTCTTGTTCTTTTAATGGTAGATTAGATTTTGGTTATATGAATTAGAAGTGATTCAGATTTAATCCGGTCTCTTTTCAAATCTATCTCAAGGTGATGTTCATTGAGTCGAACATCCGAACTATTTGGGGATATTTTTAATAATATTCCTCATACTTAAGTCAATTATTTAGTTAAATAAGTTAGATTTAGATTATTCTATCTGAGTTTGCCTAAGCAATTTCTTTTATAGTGAGTGTTTGGGAGGGTTATTGATATAGTGATGAAAGGTTACTAAAATGACTCTCATGCATCGGTTAAGTGTCCCGATCATGTGGAGATACGACGTCAAGCACTATTAGCATATAGTGTTAATGGATCATCCATGTCATTTTTGCCATAACATATAGTTTTAGAGTAGCTCATTAATTTAAACCTTGATTCTGTATAATATTTTTTTTTTCCTTATGGAAAAGCTATCACCCAAATAAAAACTATATCCGTATAATGGTTAGATCAATCTGTAAACTATTTTGTGAAATGTTCTATTACCGAATATTTAAAGAATACAATACCAATTAATGGAGTATTCCTTGACAATTTAGGCATCGATGACAAAGAATAAACACAATTATGTCAAATTCATGAGGCATACAGTTAAAACAAAGGTAGGTTACATAATATACACATCACTGAAGAGGTCAATTATACCAAGAAAATAACTTAACCTATTACGAGATTGATCACCCAATTGAATAGATTATGAGTCATAATCCGAATGAAGTATGTGTTCCTCTTTCACATGTTTAATTAAAAATATTCATTGTTCTTCATTTAGACTTTGCATTGTACGCCTCGGTTTTCTAGAGGGAGTACTAAAGTATATATTAAATCATTTTCCTAACAACTGAAGTTTTTGGTATTACTAATCTAATCATTCAATTACTTAAGAGGAATGATGGATGCCAAAGTCTTAAATCTTTGGAAGAATTTTTAGGTGAATAAACGCATACATCACATGAATCACACACACACACACACACCATCTTCTTGCTCTAAATGCATGAATCCTAATAGCATGATGTCAAAAACAAAGGAGGTAGTAGGATGTCAACCATCAGACGGTGGTAGCCTTGCTTGCCTACCGAAAGGGTAATGGAGAATAAGTCTCGATCAGAGAGTGGGGGAGACGACACTTGAACACGGTGGCCCTCACCTAACTTTTAATGCCAAAGGATGGCAATCGGTAAGTCCTCCCACACATACCTTCATGCAGGCGATGCATCCATCCTATTTAATTCTACACCATCAACAATTTGGTGAAGACAGCAACACATAACAAAACTGAAGCTTCCTTCAATCCCTTCTATCCGACTCTAAGCGCTTGGACTGTGGTGATTTTAAGAGCTGATTAGTTCATGATAGCTTAATGACATGAAAACAAATGAGCCATTTGAATCTTCTTCAAGATGGATAGCACTATCTAACCAAACTTTTATGTCCGCTACCATCTCCTAACTGCAATGTCAGAAAGCCTTTCCAGGTGTCACTCGTAGAGACTTGACTGCTCAACAGCTAAACTAATGCGGATGTTGAAGGAAACCAGTAGACAATCTAACCGATAGAGCCATATCGAATAAGATCCTGTAAAGGACAACTCCTTTGGTCCCATTCATTGAAGTAGATTGTGTGCAATCGCTCACAGAAAAAAGAAAACCAGGCGTACGATTGTATGTCATAATAATTGGATTATAAATTTTGAAAATTACTTATACATGCATTAATTTTTTTTAAAAATAAGTTAGTAAATTTAATAAATATAATAATACTATATTATGTCTGATTAACAATGCTAGTGGATTGTATGTCATAAATATCATACTTCTTTATGTACTATAACACTCTTAGTTTTTCCTAAAATAATTTAAAATGATCCATGTAATTTGGTTTGTCAAGACAATTGTATCATCATATTCAACCATAACATGTATATACATAAATATAAATAAAATAATAGAAATAAATAACTATAAGTATGTAAGCAATTATGATGTCTACTCAAATATGTATCATTATATTTTTTTATGAATTATTTATAAACTCAATCAAAAGAATATATTTTTTCAAATACTTTAGGGTATAAGTCCTAAGGGAATGAATCAACAATCAATATAGTAGAATTCAAGTTATTAATTGGCATTAGTTATTTCTAGGCTCTTTTTTCTAATAATTAAATACTTCATATCATAATATATATACTTATAATAATACTTGTCACTTTTAGAGAAGATGCATATATAATAAAGTATCTCATTCTTGAGAACAAAATTTATAGTCATAAAACTTGATTAGTGGCTTCAAAACATATCACAAAATAAGCTTCTATTATTAATAATATAATAATATATTATATTACTTTATATTTTTTCTTATAAATTATCCGTTCAATTGAAATATATATAAATCATAAAGTGGACTTCATGTTATATATATATATATATATATATATATATATATATATATATATATATATAAAATCTTTCGTCCCTTTTTAATATTTTATTACTTTTTTTATAGTCTTATAGTATTTTCATTCTCGGGTAACTCTAATATCTACCCAGTATTTTAATTACAAAACTAATACCTAATTTACGATAGACTTAAGCATATAATAGACTTCTAACTATATAGATAAATAATATTTTTTTTTATCTGATTCTTTTCTAAATTATTTTAAAAAACATATATTTTGATTGAAATTTTTTACTTTTATCATTTGTTGAATAAAGGTATATAATTAATCTTTTTGAGACTTAGTTAATATATCATTTTTAAGACAGTACTAGTAATCATTGAGATTAATTCATGAATATCTCAATATTAACAAGATAAGATATCTCATTCATATTAACTATCTTAAATTTTTTTAGTGAGAAATTTCTTGATTTAGTATAATAAACAAAGATCATTACTAACAAGCAAAATATTATCCATATATAAGACTAATATAATAAACTTATTTCAATTGATCTTCAAATTAAATATTAATTAACAGTATTTTTCTTAAATATGAGGTAAATGACAAAGCTTTTATTATAAATTATATCCTATAAGCCTATCATCTAAAACTACTTTGGCAACTACTGGTCGGATAAAACTTAAAGATATAAGTTACAAATAACATTCATCAATTTTTTTTATCTAATTTATGTTAAAATAATTTAATAATAAAATAATAACTATAATAATTATTAAACATTAATCAGCATACCAAGAAATATTAAAAGATCTTGATTCATATAAAAGAAATCTCAAGTTATGAATGAATCTTCTCTTAAAAAAAAAAATCATATGAGAAGAATTCATGAATTTGAATGATTCAACATGCCTAATTCTCTTCTAATAAAATCAAATTATTTCTCATTCAATGGTTTAATAAAAATATCTGTTAATTGATGTTTTGTGTCATTAAATCTAAAGATATATCATGATTATTAACATGATCCCTAATAAAATAATATCTAATATTAATATGTTTAATCCTAGAGTGTTGAATAGGGTTCTTTGTTAAATAAATTACACTAGTATTATCATATTTTAAAAGATGATTTTTAGGTAAAGTCCATAATCTTCCAATGTACTTTTCATCTAAATTACTTGTGCATAGCATGCACTTGCTACTACATATTCAGTCTTGGTTGTAGATAATATAACAGAATTTTATTTCTTAGATGATCAAGAAACAAATGCATGACCTAGAAATTGATATGTTTCAGAGTACTTTTTTTTATCTATTTTACATCCTATAAAGTCAGCATCAACATATGTAATCAAATTAAAATTATTAAAATTTAGATACCATAATCCTAGATTAGGAGTTCTTTTTAAGTATCTAAAAATTCTTTTAACTTCTTTATAATGAGATTGTTTAGGATTAGATTAAAATCTTACATAAAGCCTATCATTAAACATTATATCAGGTTTAGTTACAGTAAGATATAATAAACTATTTATTATATCTCGGTAAGTCTTTTGACCAAAGCATTCTCCTTCATTGTCTATATTTAATTTGGCAAAAATGCTCATAGGCGTATTAATAGCCTTAGCACTATCCAAGTGAAACTGTCTTAGTAGATTCAATATATACTTAGTTTGACTAATAAAAGTTTTATCACTTAGTTACTTAATTTGTAATCCTAAAGAAAATATCAATTCACCTATTAAACTCATTTTAAACTCTTAGCTTATACTTTTTATAAATAATTCACATAAAGATTCATTTGTAGAAAAAAATAATATCATCAACATAAATTTGAATAATAAAAAAATTATTTTTAAAATATTTAATAAATAATGTGGTATCGACCTTATCTTTCGAAAAATTATTTTAAATAAGAAAAGAACTAAGCCTCTCATACCAAAACCTAGGGGCTTGCTTCAACCCATAGAGAGTCTTAGATAATTTATAAACATGGTTTAGAAAAAGAACATTTTCAAGTCCGAGTGGTTGCTTAATGTAAACTTTTTTTGAAATAAAACCACTAAGAAAATCACTTTTGACATCCATTTAAAATAATTTAAAATTTTTAAAACATACGTAGGCAAGAAGTATCCTTATGGCTTCAAGTCTTATCACAAGAGCAAAGGTTTCTTCATTGTCTATACATTCTTCTTGGTTGAAACATTTGACAACTAATCTAGCCTTGTTTTGAACCACGATACCTTGTTCATCTTGCTTATTCCTAAAGACCTATTTAGTGTCGATCACAAGATGATTACTAGGTCTAGGAACAAGCATCCAAACCTTATTTCTTTTAATTTTATTTAATTCTTCAGGCATCGTAAAAATATATGAGTCATCTTTGAGAGCATCGTCAATGCATTTAGATTCAATTTGAGATAAAAAATAACATTTGTATAAAAATGTTTAAATGAAGAACGAGCTTGAACACCTTTTGATATATTTCTAATGATTAGCTCCTTATGATGTGCATCTACATACTTTCATTTCTTGGGTAAGGATTCTTTGGAAGTAGATATATCTAAGTTGCTTTTGAGAGGAGAATTCTCATTCAAATTCAATATATCAAATTCAAAATCATCATCAAAATCATTTTTCTTAAATTTAGAAGACTTATTAAAAATAACATGGATAGATTCCTTAATAACTAAAGTTATTTTATTAAAAATTCGATAAGCTTTAGAAATAGAGAAATATACAAGAAAAATACCTTTGTCGGATTCATCAAATTTTCCTAAGGCATCCATTTCATTTAAAATAAAATATTTATAGAAAAATCTAGGGGCGACATCACATGCATAGTAGAAGAATAAAAAATAAAAATCTCTAAATTTTTCAAAAAATGTGTTCATTGTCATACATAGATTGGTGCGTAAAATCTATGAAATTGAAAATTACGTGTGAGATAGTTGTGTTATATATAGAGATTATATATCGTTGAATCCCTATAGATTTGTAGGAGAGGATGAAGGAGGTCAAGCGTCCTCCACTCTAGTGGTGATCCACATAACAGGGCTATGACGACACTCCTCGAGTCACTACCCAAATCTCCACACCTGCTATTTGAGAAGGATAAGGGGAGATGAGAATAGGAGGTGGCAACCAAGAAGCCCCTAGCCTATGGATGTTTGGTTTCCTCCTATTTATAGAGACCCCCTTATCAACTTAACCGTAATGGATCTTGTCCTATTAGGTATTGTATATCTATCCAACTATCCAAGTCTCTTAGATTAGTGAATCTCTATCCAATAATATCTCATTAGCTCTTATGGATTTCATCCATAGGATCCAATAATTTAGGGGCTTATTGGATATTCAATAAGATAGGGGCTCTAGCGGATATCTCATATCTAAACCTCTACTCGTCACAACGCCTACCATATGTGTGATCCTCTAGGCCCAATATTGAGCTGGCCGTGAGTTATATCTCTCAGAACTTCTTTTGGCTCAGTGAATTATTATCTCCATAATAATTCACTCGACTTATCGATTGTAGACGTACTAGGCCACTATGCCGTAGTCCTCAAACGATATAGGGGAATCCAATCCATTGGGGTTGTTTGTCCTCAATTACTATATATCTATAGTCCCTCATCCATCTAATATCTCAGAGATTATATACCAGGTATGGTGCTGTCAGACCCAAACAGTTTTTACTCGAGTCTCGCTCTAATCAGATTCTCCTAGAGAACTCTTTCTCTCTCAATCCGAATGACCTTGGCTAGGGATTTATCTATATTGAATCTTAGATTTTGCTGATGAAACTAATTGATAGTGTTTATGATTTGATCTATATTTTGAGTGACATAGGAAGTTTCGATCAGAGAGAGACAATTAAGGTAGGAAGAATCATGTTGGGTTGGAATGGAACATGTCAGAAGATTAGACGTCGAGTCGGAGGATCGGTTGACGTATCGGTAGAAGGCTTTAGGCCATGAGTTCGGGTATCGGGCCAAGAAGAGTGAAAATTACGCCAAGGAAATCGGGGTTACAGAGGTCAACTGGCCAATTGAGCAATAAGCCACAAGAGAGGATGATGCACCGAAGAATCAGACGAAGCGTCGATGAACCAATGACATGCTAGACAATATTTGATTTAGGCCTTATAATAATTGTCTAGATCAAAGTAGGTTTAAAGTGTGCAGGATTAACTATGATAGTGATCAAGGCATAATAAAAAATGAAGTCCTAGAGTCAAGAACGAGATTTCGTTGAGAGTTCGTTGGAAGTCCGGACGTTTGTCGAAAGTTCTATCGGAATTGACCAAGAAGTCTAGGAGCTTGCTAGAGAAGCTCATCAGAACTCGCTAATAAGATAGTCATGAAGTCCAGGAGCTTGTCAAGAGTCCATTGGAACATTGCCGAGAGATCATCGGAAGTTCGCTAGAAGATCACCGAAAGCTCGCTGGAAGAAACCAGACTTATTTAGCTTAGTATATGCCTTAAATTTTGTAGTTAGCATATAATTAGGTTGGAATTGGGCCAACTCAGTTAGGAGCCAATTGGACCTAAAGTTAGGCTATGTTGGGCTAAGTGAAAGGCCTAAACAATGACCAAATAGGTGGAATCTATTGAATCTCGTATTTTGATAATGAAACCACTTGATATGTGTTTATGATTTAATCTACGTTTTTGAGTGACGCGGGATGCTTCGATCAAGATGAGACAATTAAAGTAGGAAAATCATGTTGCGTCGGAGGAATATGTCAGAAGATTGGACGTCAGGCCGGTGGATCGGTCGATGTATCGACAGAAGGCTTCGGGCCATGGATTCGGGCATCGGACTAAGAAGAGTGGAGATTGTGCCAAGGATATCGGAGTTACGGAGTCAACTGGCCGATTGGGCAATAGGCCGCAAGAGAGGACGATGTGCCAAAGAATCGGACGAAGTGTCGAGGGACCAATGACATGCCGGACAACTTGATTAATTACTTACGATTAATTGTCTCGATCGAAGTTTTGTTTTAAGTGTGCATGATTAACTACAATAGCTTGAAGATATAAAGCAAGTCTACTTGAGTCAAGTTCGATAGGTATTCGAGAGTCCGCCGAGAGTCCGAAGGTTCGTCAGAAGTGTTGTCGGAACCAACCGAGAAGAAATCGGGGACTTGTCGAAGTTTTCGGAAGTCCACCGGAGAGATCGTCGGAGGTTCGCAGAGATCACTGAGAAGGTTCGGTGTCTTGCCAAAGACTCGCTGAACTTGCCATAAGACCGGGAGCTTGTTGGGAGTCCATCAGAAGAAATCCGAGGGTGTATCAGAAGTCCGTCGGAAGTTCGCCGAAAAGCTCGCCGGAAGGAAACTCAACATTGCCGGTTAAAAACTTACTTAGGACTATGTCTTAATTTCATAGTTTGTATGTAATTAGGGTTAGGATTAAGGGTTAATCCTATAACCCGATTAGGGGCCAATTGGGCCCAAGTTCGGACTCGTTTGGGTCAAGTTTGGAGCCCAACCAATGAGCTGAAATAGTCTAGGCGGTGGCACCACTAGACTGGGCGGTGGCACCGCTAGATTGGGCGGTGGCACTACCCAGAACCCGAGAGTTTCGACGGTGGCACCACCAATAAACTGCTGCATTGGGCGGTGGCACCGCCCAGCACCCGAGAGGTCTGACGGTGACACCGCCAATACAACATCCGGAGCCTCTTGCCAGTCACAAAACCGTCGGCGCTTTCTCGAACGATCACGAAATCCCTATTGTAAGCTCTCTCCAAGCCCTAGCCCAATGACTGCGTATCGGTCACGGCAAGCTCGCGCCGAAACCATCGGCACTTTCTCGAACGATCTCGGAATCGCTATTGCGACCAGTCAGTGTTAGACACTGATAGGCGGTGGCATCGTTAGCATCAGGAACCCAAAAGTAATTCAAATTTGGAGCCCAAATTTGAATCCTCTTGGGGCCTATAAATACCCCTCAATTCTCAATAGAGATAACAACCTTTGAGAAGTTAGAGATTGAGAAAAAGCCTTAGCAAACTCTTTAGCAAGTCTTGTTTTCAATAGCTTAAATGTTCACCTCCCTCTTTCTCTTTAAAAAATCTGTAAGAGTGTGAACCACTTGTAAAAGGTTGTAAGAGGGGTATTTGTCCTTCCCTTTCAAAGTAATTTGCTAGTGGAAGTTGGAAGCCTCATCGAAGAAGGCTTCACAAGTGGATGTAGGTCATTTGATCGAACCACTTTAAATTGGTGTGTTCCTTGAATTTGTGAGTGTTTACCTTTCTAAAACCTTTATTTACATAGCAGCAAGCTTTTGGTTTTGATCTCCTTACTTTACTTGAGCTACTTTTACTAAGTCATTCTTTGTCGAATCGAAGTCTCTACGCATTTACGAAATCGTTTTCAAACTTACGAGTTTTAATCCACTGCACTAATTCACCCCCTCCCTCTTAGTGCTGCTCTGATCCTAACAATTGGTATCAGTGTCTCATTATTTCTAAGTTGGTTTAACACCTAAGAGAAATGACTCTTTACGGCCTTCAAGAGGTACACTCTCTTATTCGTTTTCTCTTTTTCAATGGGACGAACTACACTTATTGAAAAACTCGAATGAGAGTTTTCTTACTTTCTTTGGATTTAAATTTATGGGATATAGTTGAAAATGGATTTGAAATGTCTTCTCTTCCAATGAACCATTGGAATGATTTGGAGAAGAAGATGTTTTCTCTCAATGCAAATGCTATGAATGTCTTATATTGTGCACTTGACAAAAATGAATTTAATCACATTTCAATTTGTGATTCAGCTTTTGATATTTGGAGAACTCTTGAGGTCACTCATGAAGGCACTAGCCAAGTGAAAGAGTCCAAAATCAACATTCTTGTGCATTCTTATGAACTTTTCCAAATGAAACCAAGTGAGTCCATCGGAGACATATACACCTATTTCACGGATGTCATCAATGGACTCAAAGCTCTTGGTAAAGAATTTTCTAACTTTGAACTAGTAACTAAAATTTTAAGATCCCTTCCAAAGAGTTGGGATCCAAAAGTTACAGCCATTCAAGAGGCCAAGGATCTTAAAACATTTCCACTCGAAGAACTAATTGGGTCTTTAATTACCTACGAAATAAACAATATGACAAAAAGGAAACTCGAGAATAACTTTCCAAAGGACAGGAAGGATTTGGGGCATAGAACACGTGAAGACCACTCAAGCATAAGCTCAAGTGATGGTGAACTTAAACTACAAATGAAACAAAAATTAAAGAACAAAAAGAACGAAACTACTTGCTTTGAACATAAGAAGAAGAATAAAAATTGGGATAAATCAAGCTCCTCCGAAGATGAGGAGAAAATCAAGAAAAGTGAGGTGGCAAACTACGCCTCAACGACTTTCAACGATAGGGTAATCGAAACCTCCTTAATTTATTTTGAAATTACTTGATGTTTTCCATGATGTATTTTATTTTTTTTTAATAATCATTTTTCTTAAAAATTGCATGTTTTATGTTAATGGAATAAAATGTTAGATTTAAATCTAATGATCATATGCATGTTTTTCTTAAGAAGAAAAAATGTGTATCTTGATGATTTTTTATTTTGATTGAAACCATGCTTGATGTCTTAATGAAAATATTAAGAAGTTTAATATCATGCTTAATGATGATGCATGACTTTTGTATGGAAAACTAAGCATGAAAAGATAGATTCACCTAAAAGGAAAAATGCATGACTACAATAAATAACAAAATGATTTTAGTTGAAAATACCTTATGCTCAATGAAACCATGATTGATGAATATCCTTTATGTTTAATTATTTCTTTGCTTGTATGTCCTATCATGATGAATATTTTGAAAATGAAAGAAATCATGTTTGATTTGAAGTAATGCATAATGATCATGCTTAATGCGTTTTCTTTCGAAATGATGCATATTGATTTTTGTGATTTATAGATTATCAATTTTTATGATAATAAAAGTGGCTTTTTCAGTTAAAAAAAATGATATGTTTATCACATGATATGATTGAATCACTATTATAAAAGAAAAAGAAAATTATTAGCTTGCTAATTGCTAAAATATATGCTAGCTTGAATGATAAAACATGAGATTGTCTATAGTGCAAATTTATTGTTCTCATAGATTGAAATAATGATTAGAATCTTGATATTTTTTTATTACAAAATTTATTTTTCGATCCTAAATGATTGATGATGTATATATATTTTTTTTTTTTGGCACAAAAAGGACAAAGGCATGATTGTATGAAACAACTAAATAGAGAAAAGTATTTTTTTTGAAAATTCTTTTTCTCTATCTTATTGACTTTGATGAATCCATTTGTATTATTTTTATGAATCTCATGGATTAAGAAAATGATTTGAATTTAATGGGTTTTATTAAAATCATGATCTTGATTTCTCGTAATTATAATTTGAATTTTCTATTGAATGAATCAATATTGTTTTCTATTTAAAAAGAGATTTGTCGAAATGTTTCATGGTCTTTTAGTATTCATGATCTTCATAATTATGTTTTGAAACTTTATGTAAATCAAGATTGTTCATCATGATTCTCTCTTTGAATATTTAAAGAGGAGAATTTTTTAGATGAATCATGATTTTGATGATTGAATATTGGATATGCATGAATTGAGATCTTACTCTCCTACTATTCTTTTTGCTATTCACAAAAAAGAAAATTAATTCTAATAAACCATGATATGCTATATGAATTTTATTGTATTCATGAAGTAATATCTCATCACCAAATTTTTTTTTTTGATATTCCTTCATGTGATGATATGAATGCATGAAATACTTATAATATGATTTTTATACAATTCCGTGTATTCATAAAATATTTATCTCATTACCTAATTAATTCTTCTTGATATTCCTAATGTGATAAAATGAAATTATGCATGAAATACAAATGGGGAGAAGTTTTGATCATGCATGGTAGGATGCAATTTAACAAATTAATACCATCATGATTTGAAACATTTATGATTTGAAATTATGTAGGTAATTACTTTTTATTGTGATGATATTTGCATATAATGTGTATCATGAATGCTCTAAATGATGAATGCTTGGTATCATGATCAAAATATTGATAAATGCTATGATTTGTTACCAAAATTATGTATCATGTATGATATGCCCATAGCGATTAATTTATTTGTATAATGCATGAAGTAAGGATACAAATGTAAAGTTTTGAAATTGTGCATATTTTAATTTGAAAATATAATGATGCACAAATAAGATTGATACTTACTTTTGTCATGATTTAAAAATTGATGTAAAGGGTCTTTCTTTCTTTTTGCCAATAACAAAGGGAGAGAAAGAGTTGCTAATGTGCTATCTTGAATTGATGTAAAGGGTTATCTCAAAGAGAAATTAGCTAGCTTGCACAAGTCAAGAAAATGTAAAAACTTGCTTACCTTTTTGCACATCTAAAGAGAAGATGCAAATGTAACACTTGCCAAATTGTTTGCTTGCCCCATATAAAACATTGTTTCTTGTAGTTTAGCATTTTGCTAGAGAAGAAAGAACTTGCTATTTTGAACATCACATGCTTGCCTATCTTAAGAAATAAAAATTGTAAAAGTGCTATCTTGCCTATCTCAAGAAGCAAAAAATTAACTTGCACATCTAGCAAAACTTATATTTCAAGAAGCAAGAGTTGCTTTCTTGAACATCTCAAAATTGCTAGCTTGCGTGTCTTAAAATGTTGAAAAATTTTTGCTAGCTTGTATATTATAAACTTGTTATTGTATTATCATGTATATCTACAATGATAGCAAACTTGCATGATAATAAAAATGGATATTATGTTTTTTATGCAATGAGTTGAACTTGTATTTCCAAATACATGATAGTGGAACTTCTCCTTTTTGTTGATGACAAAGGGGGAGAAGTATGATCATGTTATGCATGATGACATGTTATAAATATTCATGATAAATAATTGCAATGACTTGATTTCAGTTTGAATTCAAGGTTCTATCAATATGGCATATTGATAGGGGGAGTTTGTTTAAACTCCGGGAGTTAAGGTTAACTCTGACATCAAGTGGTTGTCATCATAAAAAAGGAAGAGATTATTGAATCTCATATTTTGATGATGAAACCACTTAATATGTATTTATGATTTCATCTGCGTTTTTGAGTGACGCAGGATGCTTCGATCAGGATGAGACAATTAAAGCAGAAAAATAATGTTGTGCCGGAGGAACATGTCAGAAGATTGGACGTCGGGCCGGTGGATCGGTCGACGTATCGATAGAAGGCTTCGGGCCGTGGATTTGGGCATCAGGCTAAGAAGAGCAGAGATTGTGCCAAGGATATCGAAGTTGCAGAGTCAACTGGCCGATTGGGCAATAGGCTGCAAGAGAGGATGATGTGCCGAAGAATTGGACGAAGCATCGAGGGACCAATGACATGCTGGACAACTTGATTAATTACTTATGATTAATTATCTCGATCGAAGTTTCATTTTAAGTATGTAGGATTAACTACAATAGCTTGAAGACATAAAGCAAGTCTACCGGAGTCAAGTTCGATGGGTGTTCGAGAGTCCGCCGAGAGTCCGAAGTTTCATCGGAAGTGCTGCCGGAACCAACCGAGAAGAAATCGGGGACTTGCCGAAGTTTTCGGAAGTCCACCGGAAGTTTGTCGAAAAGCTCGCTGGAAGGAAACTCGACATTGCCTTTTAAAAACTTGCTTAGGACTTTGTCTTAATTTCATAGTTTGTATGTAATTAGAGTTAGGATTAAGGGTTAATCCTATAACCCGGTTAGGAGCCAATTGGGCCCAAGTTTGGATTGGTTTGGGCCAAGTTTGGAGCCCAACCAGTGAGCTGAAATAGTCTAGGTGGTGGCACTGCTAGACTGGGTGGTGGAACCGCCCAGAACCTAAGAGTTCCGATGGTGGCACCGCCAGCAAACTACTATATTAGGCGGTGGCACCGCCCAGCACCCGAGAGGTCTAGCGGTGGCACCGCTAGTACATTGTCAGTGTCAGACAGTGACAGGAGGTGGCACCGCCATTGATAGGCGGTGGCACCGCTAGCATCGGGAACCCAAAAGTAATTTAAATTTGGAGCCCAAATTTGAATCCTCTTGGGGCCTATAAATATCCCTCAATTCTCAATAGAGATAACAACCTTTAAGAAGTTAGAGATTGAGAAAAAGCCTTAGCAAAGACTTTAGCAAATCTTGTTTTTAATAGCTTAAGTGTTCACCTCCCTCTTTCTCTTTGAAAAATTTGTAAGAGTGTGAACCACTTGTAAAAGATTATAAGAGGGGTATTTGTCCTTCCCCTTCAAAATGATTTGCTAGTGGAAGTTGGGAGCCTCATCAAAGAAGGCTTCGTAAGTGGATGTAGGTCATTTGACCGAACCACTTTAAATTAGTGTGTTCCTTGAATGTGTGAGTGTTTACCTTTCTAAAACCTTTATTTACATAGCAGCAAGCTTTTGGTTTTTATCTCCTTACTTTACTCGAGCTACTTTTACCAAGTCATTCTTTGTCGAATCGAAATCTCTACGCATTTATGAAATCGTTTTCAAACTTACGAGTTTTAATCCGCTGTAGCAATTCACCCCCCCTCTTAGTGCCGCTTCGATCCAAACAGAATCGTCGTGGCACATTCTCCGAGACTGTGTGAGGAGGTGGTATCGCTAATCTGGGTGGTGGTATCACCCAGACTCAATCTCTAAGACTGTCAAGCGATAGTATCGCTAGTCTGGGCTATGATACCGCCTATTGTCAATGCTGCAAGCGGTGGTACCGCCTGGCACAGGCGGTTATACCTCTAGAACCCGGGTAAACAGGGATGAGATCTTTTTAGGCTCTAAGTTTGAATCCACTTGAGGCCTATAAATACCCCTCTCATCCCTAGTTAACATACACAAGAATTGAGAGAAAAAAAAGTAGAAAAACTCTATTGTAATCTTTTGAGAACTCCTCTCAATCTTTATATGTTAGTCTAGTTTAAGAGAGGAGTGAAGGGGGTTGTAAAGGTTCTCTCCTGAACTTGTCAAAAGGAGAATCGAGTTGTAAGGGTAGTTGAACTTCGCCCATTGAAGGAAAATCATTAGTGGATGCCGGTGGCTTCGACGGGAGGGGAATCGACGGAGTGGATATAGGTCACTACGATCGAACTACTATAAAATAGTTTGCATTTTTATTTTGCTATTTACATTTATTGCAAACTACCATACTTCCTCATTACTTTAGCTGCACACTCTTACGAATGTGTTTCAAGTTAACATCTTTCCGAAATCAGTTTTAATTGAATGAAAGATTCTCGAACCAACATAATTTTATCCACTACACTAATTCACCTCCCCTCTTAGTGTCGACTCGTTCCTAATAGTCTGAGCAAGAACACCTAGGATATTTTTCTTATGACACCGAGAGTGAATGATCCTCTATTGACAATTAATAGTCCTCGTAAGTTTGGTTGCCACTTCCGATGACCGACTATGCTAGATCTGGAACTTATAGGCTATATATATATGTATATGTATATATATATGTATGTATATATATGTATGTATATACATACATATATATGTATGTATATATATGTATGTATATATACATGTATATATATATACATGTATATATATGTATATATATATATATATATACATATATATACATGTATATATATATACATGTATATATATGTATATATATATATATATATATACATATATATACATGTATATATATATACATGTATATATATATATATGTATATATATGTATGTTTATATATATATGTATGTATATACATACATATATATGTATGTATATATATGTATGTATATATATATATATGTATGTATATATATGTATGTATATACATACATATATATATAATATACATACATATATATACATACATATATATATATAAATATACATATATATACATATATATATATACATATATATATATATATACATACATATATATATATATATGTATATATATATATATATATATACATATATATATATACATGTATATATACATACATATATATATACAAACATATATGTATATATACATGTATATATGTATATATATATATATATTTATTTATACATATATACATACATATATACATATATACATACATAAATACATATATATATAAATATAAATATAAATATAAATATATATATATATATATATATTTATATATATATGTATATATATACATATATACATATATATATAAATATATATATATACATAAATATATATATATACATAAATATATATATATACATACATATATATATATATATATATATATATATATATATATATATATATATGTATATATGTATATATGTATATAGATATATACAAAAAGTAATATAAAATGATAAAATATCAAATAATTTAATAAGTATAAAAACTACGTATCATGTCACACGTGCCAATACTCATGTGATTGGCTTGTAGGATACCTATGATTAGCAATCTCCTACTTGACCTAAAGCAAATCACCTATATGTCTGATCCCCATCAGACCCTTGTAACGCTAAAAAATAATATGAGACAACGGCTTTGTTAGTGGATCTGCGATGTTAACTTCGGATGAAACGTTTTCTACTATCACATCTTCTTGGGTATATTGAATCTCAGATTTTGATGATGAAACCAATTGATAATATTATGATCTAATCTGTGTTTTAAGTGACGTAGGACTAGTTTCGATCAAGGAGAGGTAAATTGATTGAAGCAAGAGGAATCAGATGTTTGGCTGGAGTTAAACATGTCAGAAGATTGGATATTGGGCTAGAGAATCGGTCAGAAGGCTTCATGCCGTGAATTCAGGCATTGGGTCATAGGATCAAACATTACGCCTAGGAGATCGAAAGTTGCGAGAGTCAACATGCCGAGTAGGCAATACACCAAAGGAGAAGACGATGCACCGAAGGATCGGACACAGCTTGGGAAGAACCAATGACATATCGAACAACAAATGATTCATGCTTTGTAATAATTTATCTAGATTAACTTAGTTTAGGTCATAATTGGGTTGGTTTATAATGTAATTAAGTCAACTCATTTAGGGGCCAACTAGGCCCAAAGTGGGACTGTTTTGGGCCAAGAGAGAGGCCCATTCAGTGACCCAAAAGTTGGGTCAGCCAATGGTACCGCTAGAGGCTCAATCTCTAAGACATAATCTCCGAGACTGTGTCAAGCGGTAGTATTGCCAAACTAGGCGGTGGTACCGCCTAGTGTCAGGTGGTGGTACCGTCCAAACACAGTCTCCCAAACTATGTCAAGCGATGGTACTACCAAACTTGGTGGTGGTACCACCTAGTATCAGTGCTACAGGCGATGGTACCACCTAGCACAGGCTGTGGTGCCACCTAGCACAGGTGGTGGTACCGCCTATACCCCGAAAATAGGGGATGAAACACTTTTAGGCTCAAAGTTTGAATCCATTTAGGGCCTATAAATGCCCCTCTCATATTTGCTTAGCAAAAATATCAACTGAGAGCAAAAAGAAAGAAAAATGCTATTGTAATCTTGTGAGAAGCCCTCTCAAGCTCTGAGTGTTGGTGAAGTTTAAGAGAGGAGGTAGTGGGGGTATAAAGGTTCTCTCTTAAATCTGTCCAAAGGAGAATAGAGTTGTAAGGGTAGTTGGTTTACGCTCATTGAAGGAAGACCGATAGTGGATGCTGGTGGCTTCAACGAAAAATGAATCAGGAGTAGATGTAGGTCATGATGATCGAACCACTATAAAACTTGATTTGTATTTACTTTAAGCTCTTTACTTTTATTGAAAACTATTTTACTTATTTATTCACTATACTTCTGTATGCTTTCAAGTTAACATCTTTCTGCTATGGTTTTTTGATTGAAACAAATTTTTTCTGACTCGATGTGATTTTTATCATAAGTACTAATTCGCCCCCCCTTAGTGCCGACTCGATCCTAACAGTTGGTATCAGAGTCATGTTTTTCTTATTTGGTTTAACACTCAAAAGAAATACCCCTTTTCGGCTTTTAAGAGGGTCACTCTATCATTCGTCATCCTATGTTCAATGGGACGAACTACACTTATTAGAAAACTTGAATCAGAGTTTTCTTGCTTTCTTTAGATTTCAATTTATGGAATATCATTGAAAACAGATTTTAAAAGTCTTCTCTTTTAATGAATGATTATAATGATTTGAAGAAGAAAACTTTCTCTTTGAATGCCAAAGCTATGAATCCTTTGTTTTATGCTTTCGATAAAAATGAATTGAATCTAGTTTCTATTTGCAAAAAGGCTTATGAGATTTGGCATACTCTTGTAATGACACACAAAGGCATGAATAGAGTTAAAGAATCTAAAGTCAATCTTTTGATGCATGATTTTGAATTGTTTCGAATGAAGCAAAGTGAAACTATTGTTGATATGTATACCCATTTTACGGATATCGCCAATAGTCTAAAAGCTCTTGACAAATATTTTTCAAATTTTGAACTTGTTAACAAGATATTAAGATCTTTTCTAAAGAGTTGGGATCCGAAAGTAACTATAATACAAGAGGCAAAGAACTTAAATAATTTTTCACTAGAAGAACTTATTGGTTCATAGATGATATATGAAATGACGTGCAAGGCACATAATGAACATGATGAACATGAGAACAACCTTCTAAAAAATAGGAAAGATTTGACACTTCGAACAATAAAATACCACTTGAGTGATAACTTAAGTGATGATGATGATGACCTTAAACTTCTCACAATAAAGCTTAAAAAGTTCTTAAAACAAGAATCAAAGGATAAAAATGAACTTAAAAAGAAGAAGTTACCAAAGAAGAAGAAAGTATTCATAGTGGCATGGGACGAATCGAGCTCATCCGAAGATGAGAAGTAAACCAACAAAGACAAGGTGGTGAACTACGCCTTAATGACTTTTGACGATGAGGTAACCAAAATCCCCTTTTTTACTTTGAAATTACTTGATGCTTTTCATGAGTTATTTTTAAATTAGTTGATAAAAAATAAAAAAAAATATAAAAAAATCATGCTTTTCTTTCTAGCGATTTCAAAAAAAATTAAAAAATTGATCATGACAATTGTATTTCTTTATGATAAAGGAACAAAATGTTAGATTTAAATCTAATGCTTCTACATCTAATAAAATTAATTCTATATATGTTTTTAAGAAGTAATAATGTGTATTTTGATGATTTCCGTATTGCTTTTTTATTTTGATTTTGATTAAAAATGTTTTATGTTTAATGAAATCATGTTTGATGATTTAATAATGCATAATGATAGAAGACATAATGAAAATGTTAAAAGTTTTGATACCATGCTTGATGATTTTAATTATGTATAATGATTTGAAGTTTTGATGATTTTTGTGATTAATCTTATCTTTGTCTTTCAGTTTTAAATGATAATGCATATTTTTGTTTGGCATAAAAGACAAAGGCATGCTTGTGTGAAATCAAATCACTTTGGTTGGAAAAAAAGGGGAGAATGCATATTTCTTGAAATTATCTCTAAAGCTTTTTGATTTTTTTTCAACAAGTGATTCTTAGTGATGAATCTATTTTATGTTATCTCTTGAATTAAGAAAAGTGATTTTGATGATAAGTTTGGAGTTGACAAATTGAATTTGAATGAAAATTTTCTAACAAAATCATAAACTTTCTTTTGATTTCTCTATTTGAGCTATCTTTTATGAGAATCAAAACATTTTCTATCTTTAATGATTCCTTCTTATCATTTACTAAAGAAGAGATTTATGCAAACAAACTATGACCTATGGTTTGAAATTATGCATGTTATATCTTGAAGACTTGAAACTATATTTTGGTATCATGCATACCCAAGTAATGTTGATTTGAAAATTTATTGATTTTGTATCATGCCCAATGTGACAATGATAATGACTTGGCATTTCCTACAAGAAAATTTTATGGATTGAGATTTATTTTTTATCCAAATTATGATCTTGATTTCTTGATATTTGATATATGAGATTTTTTTTATAAATCAAGATCTTATTTTTGAACTCTCATGTTTCTTTTTGCTAATTACTAAAAAGGAGAATTATTTTAAAGAATCATGATTTTTCTTGTGAATTCTTAGAATTATAATATGAGATTTTTTTTTATAAATCAAGATCATTTACTATGATTCTTGTTTTCGCTATTTGAGTAATAAAAAAAGAATCAAAATTTTTCTCTTGATTTTTTGATATTCACAACTTAAAATTTGTATTCATGAAGTGTATATCTAATCACCCAATTAATTTTTTTTGATATTATTCATATGATGATATGAAATTATGTATGAAATACTCATGATATTATATTGATGCAAACAAATGAGAAGTTATGATCATGCTTGGTAGGGTGTAATGTAATTTGACATTTTGATACCATCATCATTTGAAATACTTATAAGTTTTTTTTGATGAAATGATGTGAAAGTCAACAACTATCATTTTATGAAATGATACCTTATTTTAATATGCTATATTGAAATAATATTGATACTTTATCCTTGTCATGATTTGGAAATTGATGTAAAGGGAAAAAAATTATAACATTATATTCTTCCCTTCTTTTTGATAATGACAAAGGGGGAGAAAGTTTTGCTAGCTTGTGCATCACAAAAATTAGTAAACCGGTGCTAGCTTGCACATTGTAAAGAGAAGCAAAAAATTTGCTAAACTTTGTTGAATCTCGGATTTTGATGATGAAATCAATCGATATATGTTTATGTTTTAATCTCAGATCGAGATCACGTTGGGAGTTCGATAGTTCGTCGGAAGTATGAACGTTCGTCGGAAGTTCTGCGGGAACCAGCCGAGAAGTCGTGGAGATTGCTAGAGAAGCTCGTCGGAACTCGCCAAGAAGATCATCGTGAAGTCCAAGAGCTTACCAAGAGTCCGCCGGAACATTGCCGAGAGTTTGTTGGAGGTTCACCGGAAGATCGTGGGAAGCTCACTGAAAGAATAGACTTATGGACTTAGTTTAGCTTAGAATATATCTTAGGAATCATATTTAGCACGTAATTGGGATTGGCTTTGGGCCAACCCAATTAGGGGCCAGCTAGGCCCATATAAGAACTATGTTGGGCCCAATAAGAGGCCTAAACAGTGCCCCAAGAAGACTTACCGTCGTGGCATAGTCTTCGAGACTATGTCAGGCGGTGGTACCGCCAGTCTGGGTGGTTGTATTGCCCCTAGCAGGGTGCTAGGCGGTGGTACCACCAGTTTGGGCGGTGTTATCACCCAGTACAGCCTCCCAGGTGGTGGTACCGCTAGACCTGGGTGGTGGTACCGCCCAGGATAGTGTTAGTCAAACTGACACTGGGCAATGGTACCGCCCAACGCAGGCGGTGGTACCACCCGTGCCCGGGGTACCCGAGATGAGATATTTTTAGGCTCAAAGTTTGAATCAACTTGAAGCCTATAAATACCCTTCTCATCCTTGGTTAAAGCACACAAGTATTGAGAGTTAAAAAGTATAGAAATACTGCTACAATCTTGTGTGAGCTCCTCTCATAGTTCTAAGTGTTAGAATAGTTTGAGAGAGGAGTGAGTGGGGTGTAAGGGTTATCTCCTAAACCTAGTAAAAGGAGAATTGAGTTGTAAAAGGGTAGTTGGCCTTTGTCTATTGAAGGAAGGCCTCTAGTGGATGCCGGTGACCTCGACGGAAGAGGAATCAGAGGAGTGGATGTAGGTCACGATTGACCGAACCACTATAAATAGTCGTCTTCTCTGGTTTGCATTTATTCTTGCTATTATCTTACTGAAAACCACTTCAATAGCTTACTGCCTTCAATGCTTTTACGAACTCACTTTCAAGTTAAGTTTCTGAAAATGGTTTTACGTCGGAAATGGTTTTATCGTATGAAAGTTTTTAAACCGACGTTATTTTACCGCTGCACTAATTCACCCCCCCCCCCTCTTAGTGCCGACTCTGATCCTAACAATTGGTATCAGAGCCTCGTTTTTCATATTTGGTTTAACACCCAAATTGAAATGGCTCTTTTCGGCAACCAAGAGGGTCACTCTCTTATTCGTCCTATCTTTTTTAATGGGATAGACTGCACTTATTGGAAAAATCGAATGAGAGTTTTCTTGCTTTCATTGGACTTGAATTTATGGCACATTATCGAATTTGATTTTAAAAGGTCTTCTCTTCCAATGAGAGATTGAAATGATTTAGAGAAGAAGACATTTTCTTTAAATGCTAGAGCTATGAACGCTCTATTTTGTGTCTTAGACAAAATTGAGTTTAATCGAGTTTCTACTTGCGAAACGACTTTCGATATTTGGTGCACTCTTGAAATAACACATGAAGGGACTAGCAATGTTAAAATTTTAAAAATTAATTTTTTAATGTATGATTTCGAGCTTTTTCGAATGAAGCTGAGCGAAACTATTGTTGATATGTACACCCGTTTTACGGATGTCGGTAATGGTTTAAAAGCCCTTGGCAAATGTTTTTCAGATTTTGAACTTGTGAATAAGATTTTGCGTTCTCTTTCTAAGAAGTGGGATTCAAAAGTAACGACCATACAAGAAGCCAATAATTTGAACCATTTTCTACTCGAAGAACTAATAGGGTCTTTGATGACCTGTGAAATGACATTCAATGCACGTAAAGAACTCAAGAACCACCTTCCAAAGAACAAGAAGGATTTGAGACATAGAATATTTAAAGATCACTCGAGCATGAGCTCAAGTGATGGTGAACCCGAACTCACTAAGAAATTTAAAAAGTTAATGAAACAAAAATTAAAGAACAAAAAGAACGAAACTACTTGTTTTGAACGCAAGAAGAAAAACAAAAATCGGGATGAATCGAGCTCCTCCGAGAATTAATTTTCTTAAAAATTACATGTTTAATAATTTAATAATGAAATGCAAAAATTAAGAATCATGCTTATCATTCTAGTAATTTTGAAAATTATCATGAAAATTACATGTTTATGATAAAGAAAATGATTTTGATTAAAAATACCTTATGAAATCATGCTAAGAAATAATAATGTGTATCATGTTGATTTCCATAATTATTTCTTGATTTTGTTTAAATGAAATCATGTTTGATTTGAAGTAATGCATAATGGTGTAATGAAAATATTAAATGTTTTGATTCCATGATTGACGATTTTTATGCATAAGATTTCAAAGTTATACATGATGATTTTTGTGATTATTTGATCTTGATGATTTCCATAATGATATTTGCTCTTTCGATTTTAAACCATGATGTATGGTTTTCATACGAAAAACTTGAGCATGCTTATATGAAATCAATCACTTCAAATATATCACTTAAAAAAGGAAAAATATGTTATTACTGAAATCATGAATCTACTTATGTTATGAATTTTGTGAACCATAAAAATGATTTTGAAATTAGTTTTATCAAAATCATGATCTTGATTTCTTGGAATAACATGAGATTTCCTTTGATGATCTTTTTATTTAAAAGGAGATTTGTCGAAATGATTCATGGAATTTTGGATTCATGACTTGATCATTCATTTGTTTATGAGAAGGTTGAAATCTTTCTACCTTTGAATTCTTCCCTTCTCCTTTCGATTTTTGAATTTATGCATGTTATATATTGAAGATTTGAAACCATGTTTTGATATCATGCATACCTAAGAAATGTTGATTTGACAAATTGAATGAATTGAAAATGAATGATGATTTTTCTCTTGAATATAACTTGTGATATAAATATATATATTTGAATTATCATCTTGATTTCTCGGTATTCAATACAAGAAACTTTATTATGAAACAAGATTTTTTCGTTAATCGATATCTTAAGATTTTCTTTTGATTACTTATGAGGAGGTTTCTTTCAAAAGAAATCATGCCTTTTGGTGTTCACATGTTCAAATATTTCATGATATGATTTTTATGCAATTCCTTGTATTTATGAAATATTTATCTCATAACCCAATAATTCTTCTTAATATTCCTTATGTGATGATATGAATACATGAAATATTCATTAATTTATTTTGATGTATACAAATAAGAAGTTTCGATCATGCATGGTAGGATGTAATTTGACAAAATTGGTACCATCATAATGTGAAATAAATGATGATTTGGAATCATGCACGTAATGATGATTTTATATTCTATATACATGATGATTTGGAATTATGCATGCAATACTTTAACTTATGATAATGATGCATGCAATGATAAAACATTCATGATGAAAAATTGTTTTGATATTCATATCTTGATTTTTTCATCTTTTGTTACCTTACCTTTGTCATAATTTAAATGTATGAAATAAAGGGTCTTCCCTTCTTTTTGACAATGACAAAGGGGGAGCAAAACGTGCTAGAAAGAAAATTTGCTAACTTGCACAATTCGAAAAGAGGCAAATTTGCTAGCTTTCTAATCTAAAAAAGGAAGCAAGAAGTCCTATCTTGCAAATCTCAAGAGAAGCAATGTTTGCCAAGTTAAATATTTTAAAAAGAGGCAAAATAGTCCATCTTGCACATCTCAAAAGATGTAAAATTTTGCTACCATTTTATGTGTAAAATTTGATAGCTTGCATACTATAAATTTGCATACCAAAAGTTCTATCTAGCCTATCTCAAGATGCAAAACATGCTAACTTGCACTTTGCAATGGAAGCAAAATTGCTAGCTCAAACATTGCAAAGGAAGCAAAAATTTGCTAGCTTGCAACTTGCATATTTCAAGAAGCAAGAGTTGCTTTCTTGAACATCCTTAAATTTGCTAGCTTTCAAATTGCATAATGATAAAACTTTATATTATGTTTTTCATGCAATGATTTAAACTTAGATATCTCTAAACCCATGAGAGTTAGAACTTCTCCTTTTTGTTGATGACAAAGGGGGAGAAGTATGATCATGTTATGCATGATGACGTGTTGTAAATATTTATGATGAATATTTGCAATGACTTGAATTCGGCTTGAATTCAAGGTTCTATCAATATGGTATATTGATAGGGGGAGTTTGTTTAAACTCCGGGAGTTAAGGTTAATTCCATCGTCGGTTGGTTGTCATCATCAAAAAGGGGGAGATTGTTGAATCTCGGATTTTGATGATGAAATCAATCGATATGTGCTGATGTTTTAATCTGCATTTTGAGTGACGCAGGCTTCGATTAGGATGAGATAATTAAAATAGAAAAATCATGTTGGGTCGGAGGAACATGTCAAAAGATTGGATGTCGGGCTAGTGGATCGGTCGACGTATTGACAGAAGGCTTCGGGCCGTGGATTCGGGCATCGGGCTAAGAAGAGCTGACATTGTACCAAGGATATCGAAGTTGCGAAGTCAACTGGCCGATTGGGCAATAGGCTGCAAGAGAGGATGATGCGCCAAAGAATCAGACGAAGCGTCAAAGGACTAATGACATGCCGGACAACTTGATTAATGCTTAGTATTAATTATCTAGATTGAAGTTTGTTTTACATATGCAGGATTAACTACGATAGCAAGACATGAAGCATAATGAAGTCCCGAAGTCAAGATCGAGATCACGTTGGGAGTTTGAGAGTTCATCAGAAGTTCGGACGTTCGTCGGAAGTTTTGCGGGAACCAGCCGAGAAGTCGAGGAGCTTACTAGAGAAGCTCGTTAGAACTCGTTAAGAAGATCGTCGTGAAGTCTAAGAGCTTGCCGGGAGTCCGCCGGAACATTACCGAGAGTTCGTCGGAGGTTCGCTAGAAGATCACGGGAAGCTCGTCGGAAGAATAGACTTACGGACTTAGTTTAGCTTAGAATATGTCTTAGGAATCGTATTTAGCACGTAATTGGGATTGGATTTGGGCCAACCCAATTAAGGGCTAGCTAGGCCCATGTAAGAACTATGTTGGCCAATAAGAGGCCCAAACAGTGTTGAATCTCGTATTTTGATATATGTTTATGATTTAATCTGCGTTTTGAGTGACGCAGGATGCTTCGATCAGGATGAGACAATTAAAGCAGGAAAATCATGTTGTGCCGGAGGAACATGTCAGAAGATTGGACGTCGGGCCGGTGGATTAGTCGACGTATCGACAGAAGGCTTCGGGCCGTGGACTCGGGCATCGGGCCAAGAAGAGCGGGTATTGTGCCAAGGATATCGGAGTTGCGGATCAACTGGCCGATTGGGCAATAGGCTGCAGAAAAGGACGATGCGCCGAAGAATCGGACGAAGTGTCGAGGGGCCAATGACATGCCGGACAACTTGGTTAATTGCTTAGGATTAATTGTCTCGATCGAAGTTTTGTTTTAAGTGTGCAGGATTAACTACGATGGAAGAAAGACATGCAGCAGGAGTTGCGCCGGAATCAAGACAATGATCACGTTGGGAGTTCGAGAGTTCGACGGAAGTTCGGACAGTCGTCGGAGGTTCTGCAGGAACAAATCCAAGAAGTCCATAAACTTGCCAAAGAGGCTCATCGGAACTCGCCAAGTGGATCGTCGCAAGTCCAAGAGTTTGCCAGAAGTCCACAGGAGCATCATCGAGGGTTCATCGGATGATCGACGGAAGTTCGCCGGAAGCTCGCCGGAAGAAGCGTTTGACGCACCGGAGCAAGTTGTAGTAAATGTCTTAGGAAATATCGTAGTTAGCACAATGATTAAGTTGAAAATGGGAGGTGATCCCATTAACTTAATCTTAGGGCAATTGGGCCCTTGAGAAATCCAATTTGGGCTGAATGGATCAACCCATTCGGACCCTGATGTCTGCCAGGCGGTTGAACCGCCCAAGCCAAGAGGTGGCATCGCCTGGGCTAAGTCTCCGAGCGAGACTGGGCGGTGCAACCGCCCTAGCCAGGAGGTGGCACCACCTGGGCTAAGTCTCCGAGCGAGACTGGGCGGTGCAACCGCCCCAGCCAGGTGGCACCGCTTGGGCTCAGTCTCCGAGCGAGACTGGGCGGTGCAACCTCCCCTGACAAGAGGTAGCACCGCCTGAGCTCGGTCTTCGAGCTCTGGCAGGAGGTGCAACCGCCCCTGACAGGAGGTGGCACCGCCTAGAGGCTCAGTCTTCGAGCTCTGCCAGGCGGTGCAACCGCCTCAGTCAGGAGGTGCAACCGCCAGATCCCGAAATTTCGGGAATTGACAGTTTTGAGCTCCAATTTCAAACTGAGTTGGGGCCTATAAATACCCCACCCTTTCATCACTGAAAGGGCACTGAACTTACACCGAAATCCTAATGTTGTTCTATGATTTTTAGAGCTCAAAATTATTATAAAGGCCAAAAGTTCTTCTCCCTCTTTTCTTCCAAGTTCTGAGCTTTAAAGAGAGGAGAGAAAATTCTATAAGGGTTGTCTCCTAAGCCTGTCAAAAGGAGTGAAACTGTGAAAGGGTGGTTGGCCTTCGCCTATTGAAGGAAGGCCTCTAGTTGATGTCGGTGACCTCGTCGGTGGAGGAAGCCAAAAGTGGAGTAGGTCAAGATTAACCGAACCACTCTAAATCTCGGTTTGCATTTATTTTGAGCATATTATCTTTACTGCAAACCTCCTCAAAAGCTTACTGCTTTCTGCGCATATACGATCGGGTTTCAAGCTTTGCACTTTCCGAATCGGCGTTTAGACGTAAATCAGTTTTAGCATACGATCATCATATTTCAGTTTGTGTTTATGTTTTAATTTCTTTCATAACTGCAAACTGCCTTTATATCCTTGCTTAAACTGTAGTTCGCTTAATCAAGTGATTTACGAATTAGCATTTAGACGTAAATCAATTTTTTCGTACGAATATCATATTTCAGTTTGCGCCTACTATCTGATTTGGATCATAACTGCGAACTGCATTTATATCTTTGTTGCATCTCGCTTAAACAAAAGTTAAAGTGATTTATGAATCGGCTTTCTTACCGAAATCACTTTCAATGAACGAACTCGATTTTTATCGTAGAAGGTTTTCCGCTACACTAATTCACCCCCCTCTTAGTGCTCTTGATCCTAACAATTGGTATCAAAGCCCGATTTTTCTCATTTCGGATTTACACCCGAGAGAAATGGCTCTTCATGGCTTTCAAGAGAGCTTATCGGTTGTTCGTCCACCGTTGTTTAACGGATTGGACTACACTTATTGGAAAACTTGAATGAGAGTTTTCTTGATTTCTATGAATTTGGATTTATGGAATATCGTTGAAAACAGTTTTCAACTTCCCTCTAAACCGATGAACGAATGGTCGATTTTGGAGAAGAAGTATTTTTCTTTAAACGCAAAGGCTATGAATGCCTTATTTTGCGCTTTGGACAAAAATGAGTTCAATCGGATTTCTACGTGCGAAACAGCTTTTGACATTTGGCGAACACTTGAAATCACGCACGAGGGAACTAGTATAGTCAAAGACTCGAAAGTTAACATTTTATTGCATGATTTTGAGCTTTTTCGAATGCAACCAAGCGAGACTATAGGCGACATGTACACCCGTTTCACGGATGTCGTCAATAGTTTAAGAGCTCTTGAAAAATATTTTTCGGATTTTGAACTCGTAAATAAGATTTTGCATTCTCTTTCTAAGAAGTGGGATTCAAAAGTAACTGCAATACAAGAAGCTAAAAACCTAAACAACTTACCACTTGAAGAACTAATTGGTTCGTTGATGACATATGAAATGGTGCACAACGCACATGATGAACATGATGAACAAAATCACCTTCCAAAGAACAGGAAGGATTTGGAACTCCGGACAAATGAATACCACTTGAGCGATGACTCAAGTGATGAGGACAATGATGAACTTGAACTTCGAATACTAAATCTTAATAAGTTTATTAAATAAAAATCTAAAGTAGACAATGAACTTGAACGAAGGAAGAGGCCAAAGAAGAGGAAGGCAACCAAGGATGAATCAAGAACTTCCAAAGGTGAAACGACGAATTGGGCTTTGACGAGCTTCGACTACAAGGTAAGTGCTAGTCATAAGTGCCCAGCAAGCCAATCACGTGAGTGATGGCACGTGTGACTTGATACAGAATCTTTTTGCTTATTATATTTTTGGCGTATATCACTTTATAACTATTGCATAAATGCATATGTATAGTGATGTCCTTGGATTTGTGCAATGGGAATCGGATCGTGATGAGATCACGATAATGAGATCGATTCACCTTTAAACACATATCCTAAATAATCCCGGTCATAGGTTACTCGAGAGGGACATCGTGATAACCGGATAGACTGGTGTGCTGTATACCCGTCCATATGATGGATGCAGCTGGTCTCATAGCTGCTCGTGTAGGGACACTAGGGATACAGTACAGGTGCTCATTGGAGAATGAGTTCACTGATTGATCCGCTTACGGAATGCTGGATGGTTGATGATGCCTTATTGTCAGACAACGATTCCGTAGTCCTAGTGGTGTATCTGGTTCTTAGACTTGAGACACCAAGGATGTCCTGTATGAGTGCTCCACTCTTTGATACCAGACTTATAGGTTTGGCTGTTCCCAGATCTAGTACAGCTGGTCATTGGGAGTGGTAGTCGACCTTATGAGGGCTATTGAGTGTCGATAGAGGATCATCCACTCTCGGTATCATGAGAGGAATATCCCATGTGTTCTTGCTCAGACAAATCCCTGGCCAGGGTCATTCGGGTTGAGAGAGAAAGAGTTCTCCGGGAGAATCCGATTAGAGCGAGACTCAAGTAGAAACCGTATGGGTCTGACAGCACCATGCTCGATATACGGTCTCTGGGATATTAGATGGATGAGGGACTATAGGTACATGGTAACTGAGGACAGACAGGTCCAATGGATTGGATTCCCCTGTATCGTCTGGGGACTACGGCGTAGTGGCCTAGTACTTCCGTAGTCGATGAGTCGAGTGAATTATTACAGAGATAATAATTCACTTAGTTAGAAGGAGTTCTGACAGGTATGACTCACGGCCAGCTCGATATTGGGCCTAGAGGGTCACACACATATGGTAGGCATTGCGACGAGTAGAGGTTCGGATATGAGATATCCGACGGAGCCCTTGTCTTATTGGATGCAGATCCAATACCCACTAGGGAAGGACCCATTAGGGTTTGACACGGGATCTCTATAAATAGGAGGGATTCACAGCCTCATAGGCTAGAGTCTTTGCTTGCCCTTCCTATTCTCCTCTCCCTCTCCACCTCAGAGTAGGCCTGGAGTTTTGAGGAGCGTCGTCGCAACCCTGCTGTGTGGATCACCGCTAGAGAGGAGGACGCTTGACCTCCTTCACCCTCTCCTGAGGATCTGCAAGGAAACAGGGATATACGATCTCCCTAGGTAACACAATCTCTATACGCAGTTTTGTGTTTTGCGGATTTTGCGCACCAATCTTCGCACGACGACGAACATCTTTTTGGGAATCGGGGATTTTTGTTTTCTTGTTCTTCCGCTGCGCATATGATGTCGCCCCCCCATGATTTCCCAACAGTGGTATCAGAGCCAAGTTGTTCGTGCGAATGATTGGTTTTTGAACTGCGTGTGTTGTGTTTAGGAAGAATATTGACGTCAAAATCGTTGACACAAAAGCGAGGAAGGGCAGCAACAGTTGCTGCCCTCGATCTGCATGCCTGCAGCCACCTGCAGCGGCAGCCGCAGCCGCAGCCAGGCAGCACAGCGCCGGCGCATGCGCAAGCGCTGTGCCTGCAGCAGCCGACCGGCGGTCTGCTTGCAGCAGGCTTGCTGCTGGCGGGGCTGGCAACCCACGGGCAGAGGCGCCGCAGGGCAACGGCGCCTACCGCCTGCGGAGGCAGCGACGCCCGAAGGGGGAGCCCACCTGCAGCGGTAGCGCCGCCAGCGAGCGTGCTGCCTGCAGGCGAGGGCAGTGCCCTCGCCCCGCCGCACAGGCCGCCGCCGGCAGGGTGGCGGCGGCGCAGCAGCGAAAAGGGGAAAGGGTATTAGGGTTTTCTGCGTAAAAGACAGTTTTGCCCCTCGGAATTTGAGAAATTCCAGTTTCTGTCTTTTGTCCAAATTACGAAAATACCCTTAGGAATTGAGAAATTCCCTATATATCCCTGATTTCAGAAAATATTAATTAATTAAAAGGTTTAGTTGATTATTATTTTTATTATCTAGTAGTCCTACATAATGACGATTATTTATACATGTGATGTATGATGAGTGGACGGATGATCATGGACCGTGTGATGTGTGTACTTGTGATTATTATTATTGAGGTCTGCGAACCTCCATTATATTTCTCGTTTATTGTCGGGCCTGCGTGCCTATGATTAAGTTGTAATCACATGAGGAGGCGCAGCGGGAGCGTGGAAGCCATAGCGGGACCCACGAGACGGACGATCGTGATGCATGAAGATGCATCAAGATGTCGACGGAACCAACGAGGACGAGATGGACGATCACAAGGCATGGAGATGCACCGTTGCACACATAGATCTTGATGTGAGTGATTAGGCCTACTGGCTCGGGCCTAATCATATTAGGTTGTGGTCCATGATCATCTGGTGTGATTGCTTATACACATACTAGATATGTATATATATTTGCATGCGATGTAGATATATATTAAATATGTACATGTGTGACATGTCATAATAGGAGACCAAATCATAGAAACATCTCTCGATAATATTAAGTCGGTAAACGTGAGGCAATTAGATTGACCCACGTGGCCTTCCATCGTTATGAGTAGGAACCGAATCCCGGTGTAGGTTGAGTTGGTCGAGTCCCTCGAGACTCACCTATATCGCGATTCGCTATCTTGCTTACGACATAGAGATGTCACCGGTGACCTGAGGGCATGATATGCTTGGTCGAGTCCCTCGAGGGTATATCATCAAATCAGACTCATCTTATAACGAAGGTGTTGACTTAACCGAGCATCATGGTTGGTCGAGTCCCTCGAGGCCATGGTGATTCGGAGGCCGAACAGGACGGGAATCACAAGGAGTTGTGATCGGCAAGAGTTGTCTACCTTTTAGGCTTAGTGTGATTGGTCGAGTCCCTCGAGGTTACACTAAGACGCTGATTGGATCCTGATCCCCACTAGAAGTCTGCCGGAGACTTCCGTTTCACATGCTGAGGGTGTCGCGTGACTCGTTAGTAAAATAGTGGGAGCATATTAAGATAGAAGTCCATATCTTGATTGTTTATTTCTTGCAAAATCTGCATGTTATTCATTTTTGCTACATCTTTATTTTCAGAAAATGTCGCTTTCAAATCCCTTACGTGGCATAATTGATGTCAACCGCCTCACTGGTCCAAATTATACGGACTGGCTCCGTAACTTGAGAATTGTTCTCACAGCGGAGAAAATCGTGTACGTCCTTGATACAGTGATGCCTACGCCCGAAGAAGGGGCAAGCGAGGATGAGATCGCTCGCTACGTGAAGTACATTGATGACTCCACTCTTGCTCAGTGCTATATGTTGGGCTCTATGACTCCAGAGTTACAGAGACAACATGAAAAGATGGATGCCAGATCCATTCTCCTACATGTCCGTAAATTGTTTGAGGAACAGGGAAGGACTCAACGATATGAGATATCCAAGAGCCTTTTCCGCGCTAGGATGACTGAGGGGACACCGGTTCAGAACCATGTCCTAAAGATGATTGAGTGGATAGAGAAACTCACAGGTCTAGGAATGGTCCTAGAGGATAACTTGTGTGTGGACATTGTGCTTCAGTCCCTACCAGATTCCTTTTCACAGTTCATAATGAACTTTAATATGAACAAGCTTGAGGTGACTCTCCCAGAGCTCCTCAATATGTTGAGGGAGGCAGAGAGTACTATTAAGAAAGAGAAGCCAGTTCTCTACACTGGTGAGACCAGAAAGAAAAGGAAAGCAGAAAGGTCCCTTAAGAAGGGAAAGGGCAAGGGCAAACAAGGTAAAGCAAAGGTTGCTAAGAAAGACCCAACAAAGGACAAAGGCCAGTGCTTCCACTGTGGTAAAGATGGGCACTGGAAGAGAAACTGCAAAGAGTACCTTGCAGAAAGGGCGAAACAAAAGCTTGATGAAGCTTCAGGTACATTCATGATCGGTCTCCATTTGTCAGACTCTTATGATAACACATGGGTATTAGATACCGGTAGTGCTTATCATATATGTAATTCGTTGCAGGTTCTGGCAAGGCCTAGGAGACTAGAGAGAGGCGAGATGGACCTCAAGATGGGTAATGGAGCAAAAGTTGTTGTTTTAGCTGTTGGCGAGGTCGCCCTACATCTGCCTAGTGGAGCTTTTATTGCATTAGATGCATGTTATTTTGTTCCTTCTATTATCAAAAACATTATCTCCATTTCATGTTTAACAGTTAGTGGATATAAATTTGTTTTTGAGAACAATGGTTGTTCGATATTATTAGATGATAAGATCATCATGAAAGGAACATTGCATAATGGTTTATTTATGTTAGACACCACTCCACATATCATGAATATAAATATGTCCAAAAGGAAACGAGATGAGTTGAACAGTGCATACCTGTGGCATTGTAGGCTAGGTCACATCCATGAAAGAAGGATTCAAAAGTTGCTAAATGATGGATATCTAGATCCATTCGACTATGTGTCATATGCAACTTGTGAGCCTTGCATTCGTGGAAAACTGACCAACTCTCCATTTAGTGGAACTGGAGAGAGAGCCACTGAGTTGTTGGAACTCATACATAGTGATGTATGTGGACCCATGTCAACTCATGCCATTGGAGGTTACTCCTACTTCATTACATTTACTGATGATTTCTCAAGGTATGGATATGTGTACTTAATGAAGTACAAGTCCGAGGCCTTTGAGAAATTCAGAGAGTATAAGAATGAGGTGGAGAACCAGACTGGAAAGAGTATCAAAACTCTTCGATCAGATCGAGGAGGTGAGTACTTAAGTACAGAGTTTACTCACTTCCTCAAGGACCATGGGATATTATCCCAATGGACACCTCCTTATACACCTCAGCTTAATGGTGTCTCTGAAAGGAGAAATCGTACATTATTAGATATGGTACGGTCCATGATGAGTTTCGCTGACCTACTCATCTCATTCTGGGGATATGCCCTAGAAACCGCAGCTTACCTTCTGAACAGAGTTCCAACTAAGTCGGTGGTGTCTACACCATATGAGATATGGAAAGGGAAGAAGCCTGATCTTAAAGTAGTTAAGATTTGGGGCTGCTTTGCCCATGTTAAAAGACACAACCCCGATAAGTTAGAATCAAGGACAGGGCGATGTAAATTTGTGGGATACCCCAAGGAAACTTGTGGGTATTACTTCTATCATCTCGAGGACCAAAAGGTCTTTGTAGCTAAGAGAGCAGTGTTCCTTGAGAAGGAACACATTCTTGACGGAGACAGTGGGAGAATGATAGAATTGAGCGAGGTTGGAGAACCAAGCTCAAGCACCACTCTACAGCCCGAGTCTGTTCAGGTATCTAATACACAAGTTTCAACTTTACGCAGGTCTGATAGAGTATCCCATCCTCCTGAGAGATATGTGGGACATATTAGAGGAGAGGATGCTGAGAATATTGATCCTCAGACCTACGAGGAGGCTATTATGAGTATAGACTTCGGGAAGTGGCAAGAAGCCATGAATTCTGAGATGGATTCTATGTACTCCAATAAGGTTTGGAACCTAGTTGATGCACCCGAAGGTATTGTACCCATCGGTTGCAAGTGGATCTTTAAGAAAAAGATCGGAGTAGATGGAAAGGTAGAGACCTATAAAGCAAGGCTAGTGGCTAAGGGGTATCGTCAAAGGCAAGGTGTTGACTACGACGAAACTTTCTCACCCGTAGCAATGCTAAAATCCATCAGAATTCTATTGGCTATTGCAGCACACTATGATTATGAGATCTAGCAGATGGATGTGAAAACCGCATTCCTCAACGGGAACCTGGAGGAGGAGGTGTATATGATGCAACCTGAGGGATTCGTGTCCAAGAACTGCCCAGATAAGGTGTGTAGGTTGCTTAGATCCATTTATGGACTAAAGCAAGCTTCCCGAAGTTGGAACATAAGATTTGATGAGGCAATCAGATCTTATGACTTCGTTAAGAACAAAGATGAGCCTTGTGTATATAGAAAGGTAAGTGGGAGCGCTATTAGCTTTTTGGTGTTATATGTGGATGACATCCTCATCATTGGGAATGACATAGGAATGCTATCCACAATAAAGGCTTGGTTATCTAGACACTTCTCCATGAAGGACTTAGGAGAAGCATCTTATATCTTGGGGATTAGAATCTATAGAGATAGATCCAAAAGGATGCTTGGCTTGTCCCAGTCCAGGTACATAGAAACTATTGTCAAAAGGTTTGGCATGGAAAATTCCAAAAGAGGTCTCATACCGATGAGACATGGGATATCGCTTTCTACGAGTATGTCCCCAAAGACTCCATAAGAAAGGGCGAACATGGATATGATACCTTATGCCTCAGCAATAGGGTCTATCATGTATGCCATGCTATGTACTAGGCCTGATATAGCGCATGCTCTGAGTGTCACGAGCAGGTATCAGGCGGATCCAGGCTTGGAGCACTGGAAAGCAGTAAAGTGTATCCTTAAGTACTTGAGAAGGACTAAGGATCTTTTACTAGTATATGGAGGTAATAGCCTTAAGGTTGAAGGCTACACTGACTCAAGTTTTCAGTCTGATGTCGATGATAGCAAGTCGAATTCAGGGTATGTGTACACCTTGAATGGAGGAGCAGTGTGCTGGAAGAGTTCCAAGCAAGATACCACTGCTGACTCGACCACAGAGGCGGAGTACATTGCTGCATCAGATGCAGCAAAGGAGGGAGTCTGGTTGAAGAAGTTCATCACAGATTTGGGAGTCGTGCCGGATAGTGAGGAGCCGATTTCCCTATATTGCGACAACAACGGGGCAATTGCTCAAGCGAAGGAACCTAGGTCTCATCAGAAATCTAAGCATGTTCTGAGGAGGTTCCACCTTATCAGAGAGATCGTGACCCGAGGAGATGTAGCAGTGGAAAGAGTTCCATCCGAAGATAACATTGCAGATCCACTAACAAAGCCATTGTCTCAGATTGTCTTTGAGCGTCACAGGGGTCTGATGGGGATCAGACACATAGGTGATTGGCTTTAGGTCAAGTGGGAGATTGCTAGTCATAAGTGCCCAGCAAGCCAATCACGTGAGTGATGGCACGTGTGACTTGATACAGAATCTTTTTGCTTATTATATTTTTGGCGTATATCACTTTATAACTATTGCATAAATACATATGTATAGTGATGTCCTTGGATTTGTGCAATGGGAATCGGATCGTGATGAGATCACGATAATGAGATCGATTCACCTTTAAACACATATCCTAAATAATCCCGGTCATAGGTTACTCGAGAGGGACATCGTGATAACCGGATAGACTGGTGTGCTGTATACCCGTCCATATGATGGATGCAGCTGGTCTCATAGCTGCTCGTGTAGGGACACTAGGGATACAGTACAGGTGCTCATTGGAGAATGAGTTCACTGATTGATCCGCTTACGGAATGCTGGATGGTTGATGATGCCTTATTGTCAGACAACGATTCCGTAGTCCTAGTGGTGTATCTGGTTCTTAGACTTGAGACACCAAGGATGTCCTGTATGAGTGCTCCACTCTTTGATACCAGACTTATAGGTTTGGCTGTTCCCAGATCTAGTACAGCTGGTCATTGGGAGTGGTAGTCGACCTTACGAGGGCTATTGAGTGTCGATAGTGTTGAATCTCGGATTTTGATGATGAAGTCAATTGTCATTTATTGTCTAATCTATGTGTTGAGATAAGTGTGCAGGATTAACTACGATAAGAGTAAGACAAGCAGCAGGTGTTGCGCCGGAGTCAAGATCATGATCACGTTGGGAGTTCGAGAGTTCGACGGAAGTATGGACAGTCGTCGAAGGTTCTGCAGGGACAGATCCGAGAAGTCCAGAAGCTTGCCAAGCGAAGCTCGTCGGAACTCGCCAAGTGGATCGTCGCAAAGTCCAGGAGTATGCCGGATGTCCGCAGAAGGATCACCGAGGGTTATCGGTTGATCGACGGAAGTTGGCCGGAAACTCGCCGGAAGAAGCGATTGACGCATCGGAGCAAAGCTGCAGAAGTTGTCTTAGAGTTAATCGTAGTTAGCATGATGATTAAGCATGAAAATGGGAGGTGATCCCATTAGCTTAATCTTGGGGCAATTGGGCCCCTGAAAAGATTCAAAGTGGGCCGAATGGAGTGAACCATTCGGACCCTGATTGCACCAGGAGGTGCAACCGCCCCAGCCAGGAGGTGCAACCGCCTGGGCTGTGGGGTTGGGAGGTGCAACCGCCCCAGCCGAGAGGTGCAACCGCCCAGAGCTCAGTCTACGAGCTAGACTGGGCGGTGCAACCTCCTCTGCCAAGAGGTAGCACCGCCAGAGCTCAAGTTTCGAGCTCTGCCAGGCGATGCAACCACCAAGCTCAGTCTTTGAGCTCTGGCAGAGAGGTGCATCAGCCTGAGCTCAGTCTCGAGCTCTGCCAGGTGATACAATCACCGAGCTCAGTCTTCGAGCTCTGGCAGAGAGGTGCATCAGCCTGAGCTCAGTTTGGAGCTCTGCCAGGTGATGCAACCACCGAGCTCAGTTTCGAGCTCTGCCAGGTGATGCAATCACCAAGCTCAGTCTTCGAGCTCTGCCAGGTGATGCAACCATCGAGCTCAGTCTTCGAGCTCTGGCAGAGAGAAGCAATCACCTGAGCTCAGTCTTCGAGCTCTGCCAGGCGGTGCCACCTCTCCAGTCAAGAGGTGCAACCGCCTGATCCCAGAATTCTGGGATTTGATCGATTTGATCGTTTTGAGCTCCAAATTTGAACTGGGTTGGGGCCTATAAATACCCCACCCATTCAGCACTGAAAAGATACAGATCCACACCGAATTCTTGATCTTTTCAGTGATTCTAAGAGCTCAAATTTGTGTAAAGTCCTAAAGTTCTCCTCCTTCTGTTCTTCAAGTCTTGAGTTGTAAAGAGAGGAGAGAAAGGATCTGTAAAGGTTGTCTCCTGAGCCTGTCAAAAGGAGAGAAACTGTAAAAGGGCAGTTAGCCTTCGCCCATTGAAGGAAGGCAGCTAGTTGACGTCGGCAACCTCGTCGGTGGAGGAAGCCAAAAGTGGAGTAGGTCAAGGCTGACCGAACCACTCTAAATCTCTGGTTTGCGTTTATTTTTGAGCACTTTATCATTACTGCAAACCTCCTCCATTACTACTGCTCTCTGCGCTTTCACGAACAAGTTCTAAGTGCTGTTCTTTCAGAATCTGCATTCAAACGTAAATCGTGTTTTCGTACGATCTTCACACTGCAGTTTACGCTTACATTCGGACTCCATTTATAACTGCAAATTGCATTCTACGTAAAACGCTTTTCAAGGTTCAAAACTGCTTTTAAACGCAAAACTACATTTAGACGTAAATCTGAGTTTAGACGTAAATCTGCGTTTAGACGTAAAACTACGTTTAGACGTAAATCTACGTTTAGACGTAAAACTGCGTTTAGACGTAAATCTGAGTTTAGACGTAAACTGCGCTTAGACGCAAAACTGCGCTTAGACGCAAACTGTGTTCAGACGCAAACTGCGCTTAGACGCAATCTGCGCTTAGACGTAAACTGCACTTAGATACAAACTGAGAATTAGCTTTTGCATCATAATAGTTTTTATTGAACGAACGCAGCTTTTGGTTTTTAATCGCTGTAAGATTTCCGCTGCACTAATTCACCCCCCCCCCTCTTAGTGCTCTCGATCCTAACAATTGGTATCAGAGCCCGGTTAACTCTCAAAAGGATTAAAACCCAAGAGAGATGGCTTACGCCGGAAACCAAGAGGGCCATTCTATTACACGTCCACCCATGTTTAATGGGACGGACTACACCTACTGGAAAACCCGAATGAGGATCTTTCTTATTTCTATGGATTTTGAATTATGGAATCTTGTCGAGAATGGTTTTTCAAAGTCTTCTCTTCCAATGATCGATTGGAATGATTTGGAGAAGAAGGCTTTCGCTCTAAATGCAAAGGCTATGAATGCCTTATTTTGTGCACTCGATAAAAACGAGTTTAACCGTGTTTCAACTTGTGAAACTGCATTTGATATTTGGCACACACTCGAAGTGACCCATGAGGGCACAAGTAGAGTAAAAGAGTCAAAAATCAATTTGCTGTTACACTCTTTCGAACTCTTTCGGATGAAACCGAGTGAAACCATTGGCGACATGTTTACCCGTTTCACGGATGTCGTCAACGGTTTAAAAGGACTCGGAAAGAGCTTTTCGGATTTTGAGCTTGTTAATAAGATACTAAGATCCCTTCCTAAGAGTTGGGATCCTAAAGTCACCGCTATTCAAGAGGCAAAAGATCTGCGAAATTTCCCTCTTGAAGAACTAATCGGGTCACTAATGACCTATGAAATGACTTGTAAAGCTCATGAAGAGCAAGAAGACATCCTTCCAAAGAACAGGAAGGATATGGCACTCAAAACGTCAGAATGCCACTTGAGAGAAAACTCAAGTGATGAGGACTGTGATGATGACTTGGCACTACTAACAAGAAAGTTTAAAAAGTTCTTTAAAAGAAACAAATTTAAGAATGATGCAAAAAATAAACTTGAACCCAAAAAGGACCAAGTGATCTGCTATGAATGCAAAAAGCCGGGACACTACAAAAGTGATTGTCCCCAAGTCAAGAAAAGAACAACAAAGAAGAAGGCGCTCCAAGCAACATGGGATGATTCGAGCGCATCTGAGGAAGAGGAGTCCAACACCGAGCAAGTTGCTCATTACGCCTTAATGGCCATCGAAGACGAGGTAACAAATTCAATAGATGCTGATTTATCTTTCGATGAATTATTAAATGCTTTCAATGATTTATTTGACGAATGCAAGAGTATAAGTAGAAAATATAAATTGCTGAAAAAGATGCATGATAGTCTTACCTGTGAGTTTGATAAGTTAAAAGTCGAACATCATGATAGTTTAAATTCATGTATCAAATGTCATGATTTAGAAACTATGCAAAAAGAAAACCTGCTACTCAAGGACACCTTGAAGAAATTCGAGGTTAGTAGCAAGTCATTAAACATGATCCTTGCAAACAAGGGTCACATTCCCAAAAGAAGTGGGATTGGATTTGTGAGGAGTCCTCACCGAAATCCAACTACCTTTGTAAAAGGCCCCATCTTACATGTTCAACACCAAACCAAGTGCAACTTTTGTTGCAAATCTGGACACAAGACACATTGTTGTCCATTCAAGAAAATAAGTCCAAACAAATTAATTTGGGTTCCTAAGGGAACCATGATAAACTCTATGCAACATGATAGAAAATGTAGATCTATTTATGAGGCACCCAAAAGCAAATGGGTTCCTAAAGATTATCCCTTCCTATAAAAACATTAAAAGTCTAGGCCGGAGCAAGAAATAATATTCTGCTCCTTGACTCTCAATGGTCATAAACCAACAATCAAAAAGGAACTCGCAATGCTTAAGTAACAAGTGGAAGTTATCACAAATACGATACAATCAGAAACATATGATACCCCCCTGATTTTCAAAACTCGTTCATCTACGAATCAATTCTTGTAGAAACTAAATATGTCATGATCTTAAAAGGGATACCAAACAAACATACGTATGCACGTTAAAAGATCTATCTTACAAAGAGCTTCTTCCTTAAATAAAAACTCATACGAAATCATTAATTGCTTTGAAACTCTCCTCAAGGCAAAGGCTCCCTAATCAAATCATCTTAAGTGCTCACCTGCTGCAGGCGGTGGCACCTCTCCAGCTGGCGGTGGCACCTCCAGCTATCACAGGTTGCCAGAGGTTGCACCGCTCCAGCCAGAGGTGCAACCGCCAGCAGCTCTGCCCTTTAAAATCACGCTAGGGCCGGCTAAGGAATCGACCACAACTCACCCCCATTTTCTCCTCTACTCTTCCAAGTCTCCTCCATTCCCATTTCACTCCTCTAAGCCTTCCAAACACCTCCCATTTCGGAGCAAAACATCAAGAATCCTTCCTTCCCTTGAAGATTTCACAAAGGTACTCTCTAAGAAGCTCTTAAAATTCTGTTTTGTTCTTCATTTACTTTAGCTCATCATCATCCCTCTAAACAGCAGTAGTAATGGGATCTAGAAGATCCTCAAGGGACAAGGGAAAGAGGAGAGTAGTAGAAGAGTTTGATCTCACTCTTTTTGATTCCAAAAACCATGCTGAAAAATTTCTCTCCTTCGAACTAAGAAGCATCAATAAGGGAAAATACGTAGATCTGAATGAACTAAGAGATGTAGAGACTATCCATTGGTTTGCAAACCTAAATCTACTTCCCATTTTGCAGATCAACGAACCCATTTATCCTAGACTAGTTAGATTGTTTTACAACAACATGCAAATAGATGATGAAGAAAGGATATCAACCTATCTCTTAGGACAACACATCTCAATCACTGATAGATTCATTTGTGATATGATAGGTATTCCCATGAAAAGCATAGGACTTTACTTTAAAGGATCATGGGATGAACAAACTATTGAAACATCCTACGTTGAAGCCTTAGGAACAATCCTTGCCAATCCTAACATAGAATCTATTCCTAAAAGTTGTGAACATCTATTGCCCTTTAACACTAAGATACTTCATCATATCATGACTAGTATAATTCTTCCTAAACAATACCATCATGATGAAGTGAGTCAATTGGAATTAGGAATTATGTACCTAATCATGAAAGGACGTGACATTTGTCTTGGCTATCTGATCCAACAAAACATGTTGGAATTATCTACGAAAGATATGATGCTCCCATATGGTGGAATAATTACTAGAATAATGAAAGCTTACGACATTCAAATACCACTAGAAGAAGAAGTAATGAAATCAGATAGATTCAGCATAATAAACAAAAATCTACTTCACCGACTAAGATGTCACTATAAAAACGGTAACTGGGTTAGAATGCCTAGAAGAACTGATCCCCCTCAGCCTGAACCTGAACCTGAACCAGAGTCGGAAACCCCAGTCTTTAGGAGTACCCACTCTCCTCCGATCTGTCCCTTTGAGGAAACATATCCGGTTGAGCAAACTCACACATCATCCATCGAAGATATCGGGATTCGGATGGACCGATTTGAACAAAGACAAGAACGGATTGAACTTCAACAAGATCAAATCCTAACCGAGCTGCAGCAAATCCATCGACAATTTGACTCTTTACTTAGGCACTTTAATCTTCCACTTCATGAATAAGCTTGTATAAACATCTGATGTTGTAAACTCTTTATGTTATTCATGAAGGACTTTGTCTTTATGGTTACCTGATATGCTGTACATATAGTTATCTTTGTTTGTGTAAGCATATTTGCAAACATCTCTTGTTGTTTATCTCGGTTTTTGCACTGAAACTAAAAAGGTTTAAAAGCCTATGCCTTGAAAAATATGAAGCAACATACCAATGTAAGTTGATAAGTCAGCAGTATGACATTGATATGGTTGCTAATATGATTGCTATCTTACCATGTGATGCAATGCTACACTTGCTGAAATAAAAATCTTGCTATGCAATATGATACAATGCTACACTTGCTGAGATAAATATCTTGCTATGCAATATGATAGAATGCTGCACTTGAAATAATTGTGTTACTACATCAAAAGATTCAAACACATTGATATTAGACATCACTTTATACGAGATCATGTCTCTAATCAAGATGTAACCATAGAGTTCATTGATACTAAACATCAACTAGCTGACATTTTTACAAAACCCCTATGTGAAGAACAATTTGATTACATAAGAAGAGAATTAGGAATGTTGAATTGTCCGAATACTTTAACTAGTTAAAATTATTTTTCGGATGTTATTACTATTACATGCCTTGACAAACGCTTGATCAAATAACATGTTGCAAATTATGTGACAAATATTTTTAACCAGATGCATGTAAGAAGTTCATTTTTCGGTTTGTATGCTAAAAATGGGATGTTCTTGTACACTCTTATGAAAACTCTTTGAAAAATGACTTTCCTCCGTCAAGCTAAAATAATAAAAAGATATATGTGTCATGACTTCCTTTATATGCTTGATAATGCTATCATGCTTTTTGTTGATGACAAAGGGGGAGAAACATATGAATTGATAAACACTATGTCATAGCTGAACTGCCATCATCATATCTATGTCATAGTTGCAAATACTTGAGTGATGCTATAAACAATGTTATGCCATCCTTGCATCACCAAGAGATATGTGAACATGTGCTATAGTTTGCATCATATCTTGATTTGATATCCTATTTTGTGAAGTAAATGCAAACTTGCTAGAAAATCTCAAATGTGTGCATCATGTAAAAAGTCCTTCGTAGCTTTATATGTTTACATGATGAACAGTTACAAACACCATAATACAAACGTGATGATGAATGTCAAGCTTTGACATCATCCTTGAAGAGATACATCATGATAGGTATCATGATGGGAGTATTGATAAGTTTAACTGATCTAACTTATCAATACGTCACTTGAATTCTTAGTCTTGAATTCAAGGTTGACTTATCTCAACTATGGCATATAGACAGGGGGAGTTAAGGATAACTCCATTATCAATTGATTGTCATCATCAAAAAGGGGGAGATTGTTGAATCTCGGATTTTGATGATGAAGTCAATTGTCATTTGTTGTCTAATCTATGTGTTGAGATAAGTGTGCAGGATTAACTACGATAAGAGTAAGACAAGCAGCAGGTGTTGCGCCGGAGTCAAGATCATGATCACGTTGGGAGTTCGAGAGTTCGACGGAAGTACGGACAGTCGTCGGAGGTTCTGCAGGGACAGATCCGAGAAGTCCAGAAGCTTGCCAAGCGAAGCTCGTCGGAACTCGCCAAGTGGATCGTCGCAAAGTCCAGGAGTATGCCGGATGTCCGCAGAAGGATCACCGAGGGTTATCGGTTGATCGACGGAAGTTGGCCGGAAACTCGCCGGAAGAAGCGATTGACGCATCGGAGCAAAGCTGCAGAAGTTGTCTTAGAGTTAATCGTAGTTAGCATGATGATTAAGCATGAAAATGGGAGGTGATCCCATTAGCTTAATCTTGGGGCAATTGGGCCCCTGAAAAGATTCAAAGTGGGCCGAATGGAGTGAACCATTCGGACCCTGATTGCACCAGGAGGTGCAACCGCCCCAGCCAGGAGGTGCAACCGCCTGGGCTGTGGGGTTGGGAGGTGCAACCGCCCCAGCCGAGAGGTGCAACCACCCAGAGCTCAGTCTACGAGCTAGACTGGGCGGTGCAACCTCCTCTGCCAAGAGGTAGCACCGCCAGAGCTCAAGTTTCGAGCTCTGCCAGGCGATGCAACCACCAAGCTCAGTCTTCGAGCTCTGGCAGAGAGGTGCATCAGCCTGAGCTCAGTCTCGAGCTCTGCCAGGTGATACAATCACCGAGCTCAGTCTTCGAGCTCTGGCAGAGAGGTGCATCAGCCTGAGCTCAGTTTGGAGCTCTGCCAGGTGATGCAACCACCGAGCTCAGTTTCGAGCTCTGCCAGGTGATGCAATCACCAAGCTCAGTCTTCGAGCTCTGCCAGGTGATGCAACCATCGAGCTCAGTCTTCGAGCTCTGGCAGAGAGAAGCAATCACCTGAGCTCAGTCTTCGAGCTCTGCCAGGCGGTGCCACCTCTCCAGTCAAGAGGTGCAACCGCCTGATCCCAGAATTCTGGGATTTGATCGATTTGATCGTTTTGAGCTCCAAATTTGAACTGGGTTGGGGCCTATAAATACCCCACCCATTCAGCACTGAAAAGATACAGATCCACACCGAATTCTTGATCTTTTCAGTGATTCTAAGAGCTCAAATTTGTGTAAAGTCCTAAAGTTCTCCTCCTTCTGTTCTTCAAGTCTTGAGTTGTAAAGAGAGGAGAGAAAGGATCTGTAAAGGTTGTCTCCTGAGCCTGTCAAAAGGAGAGAAACTGTAAAAGGGCAGTTAGCCTTCGCCCATTGAAGGAAGGCAGCTAGTTGACGTCGGCAACCTCGTCGGTGGAGGAAGCCAAAAGTGGAGTAGGTCAAGGCTGACCGAACCACTCTAAATCTCTGGTTTGCGTTTATTTTTGAGCACTTTATCATTACTGCAAACCTCCTCCATTACTACTGCTCTCTGCGCTTTCACGAACAAGTTCTAAGTGCTGTTCTTTCAGAATCTGCATTCAAACGTAAATCGTGTTTTCGTACGATCTTCACACTGCAGTTTACGCTTACATTCGGACTCCATTTATAACTGCAAATTGCATTCTACGTAAAACGCTTTTCAAGGTTCAAAACTGCTTTTAAACGCAAAACTACATTTAGACGTAAATCTGAGTTTAGACGTAAATCTGCGTTTAGACGTAAAACTACGTTTAGACGTAAATCTACGTTTAGACGTAAAACTGCGTTTAGACGTAAATCTAAGTTTAGACGTAAACTGCGCTTAGACGCAAAACTGCGCTTAGACGCAAACTGTGTTCAGACGCAAACTGCGCTTAGACGCAATCTGCGCTTAGACGTAAACTGCACTTAGATACAAACTGAGAATTAGCTTTTGCATCATAATAGTTTTTATTGAACGAACGCAGCTTTTGGTTTTTAATCGCTGTAAGATTTCCGCTGCACTAATTCACCCCCCCCCCTCTTAGTGCTCTCGATCCTAACAGATAGAGGATCATCCACTCTCGGTATCATGAGAGGAATATCCCATGTGTTCTTGCTCAGACAAATCCCTGGCCAGGGTCATTCGGGTTGAGAGAGAAAGAGTTCTCCGGGAGAATCCGATTAGAGCGAGACTCAAGTAGAAACCGTATGGGTCTGACAGCACCATGCTCGATATACGGTCTCTGGGATATTAGATGGATGAGGGACTATAGGTACATAGTAACTGAGGACAGACAGGTCCAATGGATTGGATTCCCCTGTATCGTCTGGGGACTACGGCGTAGTGGCCTAGTACTTCCGTAGTCGATGAGTCGAGTGAATTATTACAGAGATAATAATTCACTTAGTTAGAAGGAGTTCTGACAGGTATGACTCACGGCCAGCTCGATATTGGGCCTAGAGGGTCACACACATATGGTAGGCATTGCGACGAGTAGAGGTTCGGATATGAGATATCCGACGGAGCCCTTGTCTTATTGGATGCAGATCCAATACCCACTAGGGAAGGACCCATTAGGGTTTGACACGGGATCTCTATAAATAGGAGGGATTCACAGCCTCATAGGCTAGAGTCTTTGCTTGCCCTTCCTATTCTCCTCTCCCTCTCCACCTCAGAGTAGTCCTGGAGTTTTGAGGAGCGTCGTCGCAACCCTGCTGTGTGGATCACCGCTAGAGAGGAGGACGCTTGACCTCCTTCACCCTCTCCTGAGGATCTGCAAGGAAACAGGGATATACGATCTCCCTAGGTAACACAATCTCTATACGCAGTTTTGTGTTTTGCGGATTTTGCGCACCAATCTTCGCACGACGACGAACATCTTTTTGGGAATCGGGGATTTTTGTTTTCTTGTTCTTCCGCTGCGCATATGATGTCGCCCCCCATGATTTCCCAACAGTAAGTAACTCAACTCTCTTGAATTATTTCAAAATTACATGATGCTCTTCATAATGTATTTTCTTTTTTAATATAGAATTAATTTTCTTGAAAATTACATGTTTAAAAAAAAAATATGATGAAAATGCAAAATTTATGATCATGCTAGTAGTTTTGAAAATAATCATGAAAAATACATATTTTATGATAAACAAACAAAATGATTTTGATTGAAAATATGAAATCATGCTTGATGATATAATGATGTTTTGATACCATGATTTTATTCTATGCATGAGATTTTAAAAATCGTGTTTATTGGTTTTATAATTATGGATGATGAATCTTGCGATTTTCGATCTTCACGGTAATGAAAGTGCCTTATTGATCTTTGTCATAATAAAACTTGCACTTTCGATTTTAAAACATGCTACATGTTTGGCATAGATGAAATAGAATCATATGAATTAAAACAACTAAAAAGAGAAAAGTATTTTTCTATGCCATTTTGAATCTCTATGCCATTTTGAATCTCTGGAAAGTAATATTGAGATTTTGATGATTTGTATTTAATGGGTTTTATCGAAATCATGATCTTAATTTCCCATGATTTATAACTTGAAATCATTTATGAATCAAGATCTCCTACTTTGTGTTCTTATTGAAATTTATCGAAATGAATCATGATTTCTTGGAAATATAACTTGAGAATTCTTTTTATAAATCAAAATAACTTACTATGATTCTTTCTTTTTGCTATTTGAGTTATCTAAAAAGAATCATAATATGTCTCTTAATACTCATAATTTGTTTACATGATTCGTAAATCTCATTTCCAATTCTTCTTGATATTCCTTATGTGATGATATGAATACATGAAATATTCATTAATTTATTTTGATGTATACAAATGAAAAGTTATGATCATGCATGGTAGGATATAATTTGACAAAATTGATACCATCATGATATGAAGCATTTATATTTGTAATGATGCATGCAATACTTGAGCTTTTTAATTATGATGTGATGTATTACATATGATGTAAATCATGATTTAAAATGCTATGAGTTGTTACTAAAATGATGTATTATAAATGTTGATTTAATGTCATGAATACTCTAAATGATGAATGTTCGGTATCATGATCAAAATGTTGATAAATAGTTAAAAATTTAAGTATCATGTATAATATGATCATAATATTGATTGATTTATTCAGTATCATGCATGAATGAAATATAAGGTTTTTGAAATTGTGCATGTTCGAATTTGAAAATATAATGATGCACAAATAAGATTGAAACCTACCTTTGTCATGATTTAGAAATTAATGTAAAGGTCTTCCCGTCTTTTTGCCAATGACATAGGGGGAGAAAGAGTTGCTAATGTGCATATCTCAAAGAGAAAATTGCTAGCTTGCATGTCTTAAAATGTTGAAAATTTTTTGCTAGCTTGTATATTGTAAACTTGCTATCGTACTACCATGATGATGAGCATGTCTTATTTTCATGATTGTATTTGAAAATCTATGGCAAAAATATGTCTGAATGATTGAACTTGTTAAAATTAATTTTCAGACTCTCTTGATTAAATGATCAAATCACTCGATTGCCATGATGATTTTACACAATTACATGCCCTAATAACAGGTTGGAAATTATGTGCTTTGGATACAAAAATTTCCATGATAATAAGCATGTTTTGTCCTCATGATTGTATTTGAAAATCAATAGCACAGCCTTGTCCGAATGCATGAAAGTGTTAATTTCATTTTTGAATTCTCTTAACTATTGGTATCCTAACAATTGAATTTTTGAATTATCCTCTTCCAGACTTAATATGCATATGTCATATCAAGTTTAATTCATATCATTTCTCCCTCTTTTCTTCCAAGTTCTGAGCTTTAAAGAGAGGAGAGAAAATTCTGTAAGGGTTGTCTCCTAAGCCTGTCAAAAGGAGTGAAACTGTAAAAGGGTGGTTGGCCTTCGCCTATTGAAGGAAGGCCTCTAGTTGACGTCGGTGACCTCGTCGGTGGAGGAAGCCAAAAGTGGAGTAGGTCAAGATTGACCGAACCACTCTAAATCTCGGTTTGCATTTACTTTGAGCATATTATCTTTACTGCAAACCTCCTCAAAAGCTTACTGCTTTCTTCACATATACGATCGAGTTTCAAGCTTTGCACTTTCCGAATCGGCGTTTAGACGTCAATCAGTTTTAGCGTACGATCATCATATTTTAGTTTGCGTTTACGTTTTGATTTCTTTCATAACTGCAAACTGCCTTTATATCCTTGCTTAAACTGCAGTTCGCTTAATCAAGTGATTTACGAATCAGCATTTAGACGTAAATCAGTATTTTCGTATGAATATCATATTTCAGTTTGCGCCTACTATCTGATTTGGATCATAACTGCAAACTGCATTTATATCTTTGCTGCATCTCGCTTAAACAAAAGTTAAAGTGATTTACGAATCGACTTTCTTGCCGAAAACACTTTCAACGAACGAACTCGATTTTTATCGTAGAAGGTTTTCCGCTGCTCTAATTCACCCCCCCCTCTTAGTGCTCTTGATCCTAACAAACAGTGCTCCAAGAGGACTCACCGTTGTGGCATAGTCTTCGAGACTGTGTCAGGCGGTGGTACCGCTAGTCTGGGCGGTGGTATCGCCTAGCATAGCCTCCTAGGCGATGGTACCGTCAGACTTGGGTGGTGGTACCACCTAGGACAGTGTCAACCAAACTGACACTGGGCTGTGGTACCACCCAGCGTAGGCGGTGGTACCGCCCGTGCCCGGGGAACCCAGGATGAGATGTTTTTAGCCTCCAAGTTTGAATCAACTTGAAGCCTATAAATACCCCTCTCATCCCTAGTTAAAGCACATAAGTTTTGAGAGTAAAAAAGTATAGAAACACTACTACAATCTTGTGTGAGCTCCTCTCATAGTTCTAAGTGTTAGAATAGTTTGAGAGAGGAATGAGTGGAGTGTAAGGGTTATCTCCTAAACCTGGTAAAAGGAGAATTGAGTTGTAAAAGAGTGGTTGGCCTTCGCCTATTGAAGGAAGGCCTCTAGTAGATGCCGGTGGCCTCGACAGAAGAGGAATCAAAGGAGTGGATGTAGGTCACGATTGACCGAACCACTATAAACAGCCGTCTTGTCTAGTTTGTATTTATTCTTGCTATTACCTTACTGTAAACCTCTTCAATAGCTTATTGTCTTCAATACTTTTACAAACTCGCTTTCAAGTTAAGTTTCTAAAAATGATTTTATGTCAAAAATGGTTTTATCGTATGAAAGTTTTTAAACCGACATTATTTTCCCACTGCACTAATTCACCCCTCCTCTTAGTGCCGACCTTGATCCTAACAAACTTCACATTCTCAAAGAATTTGCTAGCTTGCACATTGGAAAGGGAGCAAAAATTGCTAGCTTGCACTTCTCAAAAGAGAAGAAAAACCTCACTAGCTTGGATGTTCTAAAGTGATGAAAAAGTTGCTAAATTGCTAAGCTTTCATATCTCTAAAAATTGTACTCTCCTTTTTACTGATGACAAAGGGGGAGAAGTTATAGTGACAATCATGCATGAAATGATGAATTGAAATTTATATTATGCATGATTTTATGTTATATGTAATGATATGATTAATTGGTTCTTTCAATATTCATGATGCATGCAATGGTTAAATACTTATAATTCTTTGAATTCAAAGTTTCATCAATATGACATTAATAGGGGAAGTTAAGATTAACTTCGTCATCAATTGGTTTTCATCATTAAAAAGAGGGAGATCGTTGAATCTCATATTTTGATGATGAAACCAATTGATAATGTTATGATCTAATATGCGTTTTGAGTGACGTAGGACTAGCTTTAATCAAGGAGAGGTAAATTGATTAAAGCAGGAGGAAATAGATATTGGGTAGGAGTTGAATATGTCAGAAGATTGGACGTCAGGCTAGAGGATCGGTCGATATGTCGGTAGAAGGCTTCATACTATGAATTTGGGCATCGGGCCGAAGGATCGAACATTGCGCCAAGGAGATCAAAAGTTGCGGGAGTCAACATTCCGATTGAGTAACACGCCGAAGGAGAGACGATGCATCGAAAGATCGGACGAAGCACTGGAAGAACCAATGACATGCCGGACAACAGATGATTTATGCTTTGTAATAATTTATCTAGATTAAGTTAGTTTAGGTCATAATTAGGTTGGTTTAGAATATAATTAAGCCAACTCAATTAGGGGCCAACTTGGCCCAAAGTGAGGCTGTTTTGGGCCAAGAGAAAGGCCCATTCAATGACCCAAAGTTTGGGTTAGGCGGCGGCACCACCGGTCCAGCTGGTGGCACTACCAAAGGCTCAGTCTCCAAGATTCTATCAGGCAGTAGTACAGCCAGAATAGGAGGTGATACCACCCAGTGTCAAGTAGTGGTACCACTAGTCTGGGTGGTGGTACCACCAGTCTAGGTGGTGGTATTGCCAAACTAGGAGGTGGTATCGCCCAGCATAAGCGGTGGTACCGCCAGTACCCCGAAAACTAGGGATGAGATATTTTTAGGCTCCAAGTTTGAATCCATTTGGGGCCTATAAATACCCCTCTCATCCTTGCTCAGCAAAAATATCAACTAATAGCAAAAAGAAAGAAAAATGCTATTATAATCTTGTGAGAACTCCTCTCAAGCTTTAAGTGTTGGTGAAGTTTAAGAGAGGAGGTAGTGGTGGTGTAAAGGTTCTCTTCTGAACTTATTAAAAGGAGAATAGAGTTGTAAGGATAGTTGGTCTTCACCCATTGAAGGAAGACCATTAGTGGATGCCGGTGGCCTCGAAGAAAGAGGAATCGAGAGTGGATGTAGGTCATGATGATCGAACCACTATAAAACTCGATTTACATTTACTTTAAGCTCTTTACTTTTATTACAAATTGCTTTATTTAATTATTCACTATGCTTCCATACGCTTTCAAATTAATATCATTCCGATACTATTTTTATAGAAATGAAAGTTTTTTTACTCGACGTGATTTTTATTGTAAGCACTAATTCACCCCCCCCCCCTCCCTTAGTGTTGACTCGATCCTAATAGAGTCACGATCTCTCGGATCAGCTTGAACCTCCTCAGAACATTCTTAGACTTCTAATAAGTTCTAGGTTCCTTCACTTAAGCAATAACTATATTATTGTCGCAATATAAGGGAATCGACTCCTCGTTGCCCAGAATGACTCCCAGATCTGTGATGCATTTCTTTATCAGGACTCCCTTCTTTGTTGCCTCTGCTGTAGCAAAGTACTCCACCTTTATGGTCGAGTCAACAATAGTATCGTGCTTATAACTCTTTCAGTATACTACTCCTCCATTTAGGATAAACACATACCCCGAATTAGACTTGTTATCATTGATATCGAACTAGAAACTCGAGTCCGTGTAGCCTTCAACCTTATGGTTATGACTTTCATATACCAGTAAAAGATCCTTTGTCCTTTTCAAGTACTTAAGAATACACTTTACTGCTTTCTAGTGCTCCAAGCCTAGATCCGCTTGATACCTGCTCGTGACGCTCATAGCATGTGCTATAATAAGCCTAGTACATAGCATAGCATACATTATAAACTCCATCACTTAGGCATAGGGTATCCTATCTATGTTTGGCCTTTCCTTAGGAGTATTTGGAGACATACTCCTAGAAAGCGATATCTCATATCTTATCAGTATAAGATCTCTCTTGAAAATTTTCATATCAAACCTTTTGACAATGGTGTCTATGTACCTAGATTGGGATAAGCCAAGCATCCTCTTGGATCTATATCTATAGATACAAATCCCCAAGATATAGGATGCTTCCCTTAAGTCCTTCATGGAGAAGTGTCTAAATAACTAAGCTTTTATTGTAGATAGCATTCTGACATCATTCCCAATAATCAAGATGTCATCCATATATAACACCAAGAAGGTGATAGCGGTCCCACTTACCTTTATGTATACACAAGGTTCATCTTCGTTCTTAACGAATTCATTGTTGAATCTCAAATTTTGATGATGAAACTAATTGATAATGTTATAATCTAATCTACGTTTTGAGTGATATAGGACTAGCTTTGATTAGGAGAGACAAATTGATTAAAACATGAAGAATAAGAAGTTGGGTCGGAATTGAACATGTCAGAAGATTGGACGTCAGACTAGAGGAATAGTCGATGTGTCAACAGAAGGCTTTATGCCATGAGTTCGGGCATCGGGCTAAGAAGATTAGACATTGCACCAAGGAGATCAGATGTTGTGAGAAGGCAACATGTTGATTGGGCAATACGCTGAAGGAGAGGACAATGTGTCGAAGGGTCGGACGAAGCACCGGATGAACCAATGATATGCTAGATAACTTAGAATTCTTTCTTGTAATAATTTGTTTAAATTGAAGTAGTTTTAGTTGTAATTAGGTTTATTTAGAATATAATTAGGCCAACTCAATTAAGGGCCAATTGGGCCCGAATTAGGGCTATTTTAGGTCAAGAGAAAAGCCCATTTAGTGACTCAAAAGTTGGGTCAGGTGGTGGTACCGCTAGTGGCTCAGTCTCCAAGACATAGTCTCCAAGACTATTGTAACACCCCTCATTTCCGAATGTTCGTATAAATTTCTGGTGATAACGTAAGCATCTATTTTAATTGACAAAAGAAATAGAGTATGAATCAGAGGTAACTTATTTGTAAGATTTGGGAGATCTGTTCAAAAAAAAAGAGAAAAGAAAGAATCTGAGGACCTATATGTAAACCCTAAGGACCTAATCGTGAATATGATAAAAACAAGGACTAAACTGCAAAATGCACCAAATGACAAATTCCACCGCTTAAGCCTCTCTGCCTTCGTTCTTAAGGAAGTAGAGGAGGCAGCTCGTGGGTGATCAGGGAAAGAAAGAAAGAAAGAAGAAGAAGAAGAAGAAGAAGAAGAAGAAGAGAAAGAAAATTGGGGCTTTTAGGGTTCTTGCTTTAATCTTGTCATTTCGGGTCAAAATTTCCAAAGGCAAGTGTTCTAACCCCATCCTACAGCAGTATTAGACTCTGTTTTTATGTTGATTCAAAATAAATTGGAAGATTTCTATTTAGAAACTGATATGTCTCTCCTTGGACATAAAACCATGGATTCTGAAAGTTTTTTTTTCGGTAAACTGACCCCTAAGCACTGTTTCAGCTATAAGTTTTAGTACAGAATGAGGATTCAGGTAGGAACTATTTTTGTTTGAAATTATACTCGTATATATTTCTTTTGACACCGATTTTGTAGATTTTGGACACCGAATACTTACCCAAAAATTTGTTTCAAAAGAGCCTATAGACGCTGTAAAACAGAGTTCAAGATTTCTGACCTTTCGATACTAAAACGCCTATAACTCCCTGTTGAAAATTCTGGTTTGTACCAAACTGATTTTATTTGAAACTAGACTTGAAATTCTCTCTTTTGACATATAGTTTGAAAATTTTGGAGTTCAATTGCCCACCCTATCGTCTGTTGAATCCGACCTTATAAATTCTGCAAAACAGTGATTGTGATTTTGACCTTGTGTTACCAAATCAGAGGTAACTCTGTGTTGGGAGCCCTGTTTCATATGAAATCTGTTCCATCCGAATATAGATTGATATATGGTTCGACCATAGCCTTATTATGGGTATTGGAGCATAATTGTTATTCTGAAATATTTGTTTGATGTGCCACTGGAATTCTGTCCGAAATCGAGCTTTGGTCGATTTCGCGTATTCTGTTCCATTTCCTTTGGATACTTGAATTCGCCTAATCTTCTTATTGGAATTGAGCTGATTATGATTGTTTGGTATCCTTGTACACTCTTGCTTTCATTTCTTTCCTAAAATGAATACTTTTGTGAGAGATTTGTTCCTTGCATCACATTGCTTTTGAAAAGGCACATGTACGTTTGGTTGTTCCGCGTGTGCTTCCGTTATATGCTACTTATTGTTGAAACTGCCTTCTTGTACTCTGGTGTGTGGGATTGTCTGGACCTTTGCCAGAAATGGTAAAGGGTATGCGCTGATTTGCCCGCTTTGTGGGGTCCCGCTTTGTGGGATATTCTGGTATGCGCTTATTTGCCCGCTTTGTGGGGTCCCGCTTTGTGGGATATTGCTTAGAGCCTGCGATGCTCTGCCGACCCCCTTTGACTTCACCTAGACGTGGGTGGATGGAGCTCCCAGACGTGGGAGACTTTTGTCAGGTGGTCATTCAGAAATGGATGAATCACATTCTGACTGAGATCCCACTACACCCTCTATATGTTTGATATGACATCCAGAGTTTTGGTGAGTTATTTCTGTTCGTGCTCTGGATAGTTATGATATGATTGCAACGTCAAGGACGACGTTTGAGCTTCTGTACGATATATGAGTTTGATATGCTCTGAAATGCTTCATTCACTGCTGATTTTGCTTCGTAATGTTCCCTATGTCGTTGATGTGATTTGGAACATTTTATATGCCATTGATAAGCTCTGATATGTTTCCTTTGTTTCTGATATGCTCCAATTACTCTATGCCCCATCTGTCAGGAACCAAATATGTATGATTAAAAAGGACAATTATGATTCTGCTCCTAATGATATTATGTATACGAAATCGTATATTCTGCTTTGTGTTTGAAACTGCATCTCTTTGGAAATTATACTATTTTGATATGGATATGTTAGTCACTTGCTGAGCTCTTTATGCTCACCCCATTTGTTGATAAATTTTTCAGGATAGCGTATCGCTTGCTTAAATGTTAAGAATGGGCTGAGGCAGTGGAAAGTTTAGAAGACGTTGGGCAGAACTTTTGTTAGCATATATGTAGTTGTGTATAAGCTACGTTGCATCTAATGAAATGTGACTATGAATCTAAACCTGTGGATTTTGTGTAAGTTAAAGGATCCCTCATGTATAGGGTTTTGGAATGTTAAATTAAATTCGTGTAATGATATGAACTTATGGTAAATCGATGATTGTGGTGACTGCATAGATTTCCCCACTTGTGGATTTATATTGTGGTTTTTATTTTGATGAGTTGAGTTCAGATTGTATAAATTATCGAGTGATGTGTGCTATGTTTATAAATTGCACAGGGTTATGAATTGATAGATTATAGAAGTGAAATTTTCGATCTGAATGTTTTCTTAGTGACCTCAAATATGTGTTTGGATCCTGGGTTAGTTGTGGCGAAAAAAAAAAAAAAAATTTAAATATCATGGATATTTTTAGGGGCGTGACAGAGGTGGTATCAGAGCATGATTTGAGAATCACTAAGAATATTATGTTTTTTTTGAGGTTTATTGACTACCATTTAGAGATTGATCAAAGAAAATGTTCTTTTGATGTTTTAGGAAGCGAGGATGACGAGATCATCTGGTTCTCCTGTTGCATCTACTGCTGATCAATTGAGTGGTATTATGCGGACTTTGGAGACTATGGCACAAGTGATGCAACAACAACAACAACCTGTCCAACAAGGAAATAATGATGGGATAGAGACATCAAACCAGACGGGGTTGGGAATTGGACAGTTTAAGAAGCTTAGTCCTCCCAGTTTCAGTGGTGAGTCTGATCCAATGGTGGCGGAACGATGGATGATGCAGATAGAGAAAATATTTGATGCCTTAAATTACTCTGATGAACGAAAGGTTTTTCTTGCCACCTTTATGCTGGAGGGAGAAGCTGAACACTGGTGGAGAATGATTAAGAGGATGTCTGAAATCAAACATGAGTCAATGACATGGAAGTTATTCCAAGAAAAGTTTAACGATAAATATTTTTCAGAATGTATGAGAGAGCAAAAAGAATTGGAGTTCTTGAATCTTATCCAGGGAAGTATGACGGTTACAAAGTATGAATCTAAATTTACTGAGTTCTCCAGGTTTGCCACACATATGACTGATGATGAATCTAGAAAGGCAAGAAGGTTTGAAAGGGGATTACGGCCGGCAATAAGAAGCCGAATGTCAGCTTTAAAATTACAAACATATGCTGATACGGTAGAAAGAGCTTTGAAAATTGAAAGAGACATGGAGGAAATTCAAGAAATCATTGGCAAGAACCAAAGGGACAAATTTACTAGCAAAAGCAGGAGAGTAAATGAATACGAAGATAGTAACAAGAGGTTTAAGACATCTGGATTTGAGAAAAGGAAACCATGGGGGAGGACTCAGTTATGTGAAAAATGCGGGTTAAATCATGAGACAAGTCGGTGTTTTCGGGTGACTAGAGCATGTTTTAATTGTGGAAAGCTAGGTCATCAAATAAAAGATTGCCCACTGAACAGGAAAAGAGAGCCATTGTCTCCTAGACCCTCAGCCCATGCTAGAGTATACGCTATCACTGAACAAGATTCTAGAGCTTCTAAATCAGTGGTGGAAGGTATTCTTCATGTTTCTAAAAGAAATGCAAAAGTTTTGTTTGATCCCGGCTCCAACTTATCGTTTGTTTCAAAATACTTTGCTTGTCACTTGGATATTCTACCTAAACCCCTAGATTATATGTTATATGTAACAACTGCTGTTGGAGATTCATTGACAACAAAATTGGTCTACCCATCTTGTTTGATCTCTATTGGAGACCACGAACTCCTTGCTGATTTGATTCTCCTAGAGATCCAGGGTTTTGATATTATACTTGGCATGGATTGGTTATCTTCTCATCACGCCAGTATTGATTGTTACAAGAAAATAATTACTTTCTGCATACCAGATCAGCCTATATTTTTCTTTGAGGGCATTAAGCATGATTTGCCTCCTTGCTTGATATCAGCACTTCAAGCTTATTGTCTTATGCAGAAAGGTTGTTTTTGTTATATGGTGTGTGTAAAGGAGCATTCAAACCAGGAAACCCACCTAGATGAAATTTCAGTGGTCAAAGAATTCCCTGATGTATTCCCAGATGACTTGCCTGGTTTACCTCTAGATAGAGAGGGTGAATTTGCTATTGATCTGGTCTCCAGTACAACCCCAATATCTAAGCCTCCCTACAGAATGGCACCACTCGAGCTAGAGGAATTAAAGAAGCAAATACAAGAATTATTAGATAAGGGTTTCATACGACCCAGTGTGTCCCCATGGGGTGCTCCGGTACTATTAGTGAAGAAGAAGGATGGAACATTGAGGCTTTGTATTGATTATAGACAGTTGAATCAGGTGACCATCAAAAACAAATATCCCATACCTAGAATTGATGATTTGTTTGATCAACTGCAGGGTGCACAAGTATTCTCTAAGATTGACCTGAGGTCAGGTTACTATCAGCTAAAGATCAAGGAGGAGGATATTTCAAAAACAGCTTTCAGAACTCGATATGGTCATTATGAATTCTTGGTGATGCCGTTTGGTTTGACAAATGCCCCTGCAGCTTTTATGGAACTAATGAATAGGATATTTCAACCGCTCTTGGATATCTGTGTAATTGTATTTATTGATGACATATTGGTGTATTCAAAGAGTAACCAGGAGCATGAGGAACACTTGAGTGATGTGTTGTCCATACTAAGAGAAAAGAAGTTGTATGCGAAGTTCAGCAAATGTGAATTTTGGTTGAATGAAGTTGCTTTCTTAGGCCATGTGATTTCAGGGAAGGGTATATCTATTGATCCAAGGAAAATAGAAGCTGTAGTTGAATGGGAAGTATCAACAAATGTAACAGAGGTTAGAAGTTTCTTGGGCATGGCAGGTTATTACAGGAGATTTGTGGAGGGATTTTCTCGAATTGCTCAACCTCTCACCAAACTCACTAAGAAGAATATGAAATTTGTATGGGGCGATGATTGTGAGCAAAGCTTTCAAGAGTTAAAAAGAAGATTGACTAGTGCCCCTATTCTCACTATTCCAAGTGGTAGTGAGGGATTTGTAGTTTATACTGATGCTTCAAGAAAGGGCTTAGGATGTGTTTTGATGCAGGAAGGGAGAGTAATTGCTTATGCTTCTAGGCAACTTAAGGGTTATGAATTGAATTATCCAACTCATGATTTGGAATTAGCAGCAATCATTTTTGCTCTAAAGATTTGGAGACATTATTTGTATGGTCGACAGTTTGAAATCTTTACTGATCACAAGAGTCTAAAATATATTTTCACTCAGAAAGAGCTAAACATGAGGCAGCGAAGATGGATAAAACTTCTGAAGGATTACGATTGTGCCATCCGTTATCACCCGGGCAAGGCCAATGTGGTAGCTGATGCACTTAGTAGGAAATCTACAAGTTTTATGGCTAGTCTGGTCGTGAAGCAATGGAAGTTATTAGAAGAAAATTCTGATTTGAAAGCTTTGAGGAAAGAGCAAGACTCGATGATATTGATGGCCTCCATTCAAGTGCAATCTGATCTTATTCAACAAATTAAGAAAGGACAATTACGAGATCCATATTTAATCTACTTGAGGAATGAAGTAGAAAAAGAATTGAAGCCACAATTTCAAGTTTCAAAGGATGGTCTATTGAGATTTGGGGAGAGAGTATGTGTACCAAATGAACCGGATATCAAGAATCAAATCCTAAAGGAGAGTCATACTTCGAAGTACACCATACATCCTGGGAGCACTAAGATGTATAGAGATCTTCAAAGTCATTATTGGTGGGAAGGTATGAAGAAGGAAATTGCAATGTATGTTTCAAAATGTTTGACTTGTCAGCAAATCAAAGTAGAACACCAAAGACCTGGAGGGTTGCTGCAACCTTTAGTTATACCTGAATGGAAATGGGAATGTATTACTATGGATTTTGTTTCAGGACTACCCAGAACCTCGAGGAAGCATGATGCTATTTGGGTTATCATTGATAGGTTAACAAAATCTGCACATTTCCTTCCGATTAATATGACTTATTCGCTTGATAGACTTGCAGATTTATATGTTAATGAAATAGTAAGACTTCATGGTATTCCAAAGGAGATCATCTCTGATAGAGACTCCAGATTTCTCTCTAGATTCTGGAGAAGATTACAGGAATCTATGGGCACTAAAGTTAAGTTTAGCACTGCACATCATCCTCAGACCGATGGTCAGTCAGAAAGAACAATTCAAACACTTGAGGATTTGCTTAGAGCCTATGTTATGGATTGGAAAGGTGAATGGGATAAGAATATTTCACTTGTTGAGTTCACGTATAACAATAGTTATCATTCAAGTATTCAGATGGCTCCTTATGAAGCTTTATATGGGCGAAAGTGTATAACACCTATATGTTGGGAGGAAGTTGGGGACAGAAAGTTGTTAGCACCGGACCAGGTACAAGAAACTACCGAGAAAATTCAAGTTATAAGGAAAAGGTTAAAAGCTGCTCAAAGTCGTCAAAAGAGTTATGCCGATAATAGGAGACGAGATATTGAGTTTGAAATCGGAGATTTTGTATTCTTAAAAGTCTCCCCTTCCAAAGGCATTATAAGGTTTGGGAAGAAAGGAAAGTTAAGCCCAAGATTTATTGGACCTTTTGAGGTTCTTGAGAGGGTTGGTTCTGTCGCTTACAAGATTGCCTTACCACCAGCATTGAGCCATGTCCATGATATATTTCATGTCTCGATGATTAGAAAGTATATGTATGACCCTTCTCACATCATTAAGTATGAGCTGGTGGAGTTCGATAAAGATTTATCCTATGTGGAAGAGCCTATTCAGATTATTGATAAGAAAGAAAAAGTCCTAAGGAATCGGGTCATCCCACTGGTTCAAGTAAATTGGAGACATCATTCTGGAGAAGAGACAACTTGGGAGCTAGAAGAGGAAATGAAAAAGGTGTATCCTCGTCTTTTCATCGAATAGAGGTACGATAAATTTAGAGGACTAAATTTTTCTTTTAAGGGGGGGAGAGTGTAACACCCCTCATTTCCGAATGTTCGTATAAATTTCTGGTGATAACGTAAGCATCTATTTTAATTGACAAAATAAATAGAGTATGAATCAGAGGTAACTTATTTGTAAGATTTGAGAGATCTGTTCAAAAAAAAAAAGAGAAAAGAAAGAATCTGAGGACCTATATGTAAACCCTAAGGACCTAATCGTGAATATGATAAAAACAAGGACTAAACTGCAAAATGCACCAAATGACAAATTCCACCGCTTAAGCCTCTCTGCCTTCGTTCTTAAGGAAGCAGAGGAGGCAGCTCGTGGGTGATCAGAGAAAGAAAGAAAGAAAGAAGAAGAAGAAGAAGAAGAAGAAGAAGAAGAAGAAGAAGAGAAAGAAAATTGGGGCTTTTAGGGTTCTTGCTTTAATCTTGTCATTTCGGGTCAAAATTTCCAAAGGCAAGTGTTCTAACCCCATCCTACAGCAGTATTAGACTCTGTTTTTATGTTGATTCAAAATAAATTGGAAGATTTCTATTTAGAAACTGATATGTCTCTCCTTGGACATAAAACCATGGATTCTGAAAGTTTTTTTTTCGGTAAACTGACCCCTAAGCACTGTTTCAGCTATAAGTTTTAGTACAGAATGAGGATTCAGGCAGGAACTATTTTTGTTTGAAATTAGACTCGTATATATTTCTTTTGACACCGATTTTGTAGATTTTGGACACCGAATACTTACCCAAAAATTTGTTTCAAAAGAGCCTATAGACGCTGTAAAACAGAGTTCAAGATTTCTGACCTTTCGATACTAAAACGCCTATAACTCCCTGTTGAAAATTCTGGTTTGTACCAAACTGATTTTATTTGAAACTAGACTTGAAATTCTCTCTTTTGACATATAGTTTGAAAATTTTGGAGTTCAATTGCCCACCCTATCGTCTGTTGAATCCGACCTTATAAATTCTGCAAAACAGTGATTGTGATTTTGACCTTGTGTTACCAAATCAGAGGTAACTCTGTGTTGGGAGCCCTGTTTCATATGAAATCTGTTCCATCCGAATATAGATTGATATATGGTTTGACCATAGCCTTCTTATGGGTATTGGAGCATAATTGTTATTCTGAAATATTTGTTTGATGTGCCACTGGAATTCTGTCCGAAATCGAGCTTTGGTCGATTTCGCGTATTCTGTTCCATTTCCTTTGGATACTTGAATTCGCCTAATCTTCTTATTGGAATTGAGCTGATTATGATTGTTTGGAATCCCTGTACACTCTTGCTTTCATTTCTTTCCTAAAATTAATACTTTTGTGAGAGATTTGTTCCTTGCATCACATTGCTTTTGAAAAGGCACATGTACGTTTGGTTGTTCCGCGTGTGCTTCCGTTATATGCTACTTATTGTTGAAACTGCCTTCTTGTACTCTGGTGTGTGGGATTGTCTGGACCTTTGCCAGAAATGGTAAAGGGTATGCGCTGATTTGCCCGCTTTGTGGGGTCCCGCTTTGTGGGATATTCTGGTATGCGCTTATTTGCCCGCTTTGTGGGGTCCCGCTTTGTGGGATATTGCTTAGAGCCTGCGATGCTCTGCCGGCCCCCTTTGACTTCACCTAGACGTGGGTGGATGGAGCTCCCAGACGTGGGAGACTTTTGTCAGGTGGTCATTCAGAAATGGATGAATCACATTCTGACTGAGATCCCACTACACCCTCTATATGTTTGATATGACATCCAGAGTTTTGGTGAGTTATTTCTGTTCGTGCTCTAGATAGTTATGATATGATTGCAACGTCAAGGACGACGTTTGAGCTTCTGTACGACATATGAGTTTGATATGCTCTAAAATGCTTCATTCACTGCTGATTTTGCTTCGTAATGTTCCCTATGTCGTTGATGTGATTTGGAACATTTTATATGCCATTGATAAGCTCCGATATGTTTCCTTTGTTTCTGATATGCTCCAATTACTCTATGCCCCATCTGTCAGGAACCAAATATGTATGATTAAAAAGGACAATTATGATTCTGCTCCTAATGATATTATGTATACGAAATCGTATATTCTGCTTTGTGTTTGAAACTGCATCTCTTTGGAAATTGTACTATTTTGATATGGATATGTTAGTCACTTGCTGAGCTCTTTATGCTCACCCCATTTGTTGATAAATTTTTCAGGATAGCGTATCGCTTGCTTAAATGTTAAGAATGGGCTGAGGCAGTGGAAAGTTTAGAAGACGTTGGGCAGAACTTTTGTTAGCATATATGTAGTTGTGTATAAGCTACGTTGCATCTAATGAAATGTGACTATGAATCTAAACCTGTGGATTTTGTGTAAGTTAAAGGATCCCTCATGTATAGGGTTTTGGAATGTTAAATTAAATTCGTGTAATGATATGAACTTATGGTAAATCGATGATTGTGGTGACTGCATAGATTTCCCCACTTGTGGATTTATATTGTGGTTTTTATTTTGATGAGTTGAGTTCAGATTGTATAAATTATCGAGTGATGTGTGCTATGTTTATAAATTGCACAGGGTTATGAATTGATAGATTATAGAAGTGAAATTTTCGATCTGAATGTTTTCTTAGTGACCTCAAATGTGTGTTTGGATCCTGGGTTAGTTGTGGCGAAAAAAAAAAAAAAAATTTAAATATCATGGATATTTTTAGGGGCGTGACAACTGTGTCAGACGATAGTACTACTAGACTGAGTGATGGTACCACCCAGTGTTAGGCGATGATACCACCCAATGTCATTGCTGCAAGCGGTGGCACTAGCTAAGACCTAGAAAACTCAGGATGAGACCTTTTTTAGCTCCAATTTTGAAGTCATTTTGGGTCTATAAATACCCTAGCTATTCCTGCATGGAAAAGTATGAATTAAAGTAAAAAGGAGTTGTTATTTTGGGTTGTAAAATTGCTAAAGTCCTCCTCCTGATTTCTAGTTTTACGATCATTCAAGAGAGGTATGAAGCTTATAAAGGTTGTCTCCTAAACTCGTGAAAAGGAGAAAGAGTGTAAAAGAGTAGTTAGTCTTTGCCCATTGAGGGAAGACCGTTAGTTGATACTAGTGGCCTCGATAGAAGAGGAATCGAGAGTGGATGTAGGTCATGATGACCAAACCACTATAAATCGGTTTGCAATTCTATTTTATGTTTATCTTTATTCCAAATTACTTTACTTTGTCATTACTTTAGCTACATACTCTTACAAATGTTTTTAAAGTTAAACATTGTCAAAATAATTTTATTGTATGAGGATTTTTGAATCGACATAATTTTTATATACGCATTAATTCATCCTTCCCTCTTAGTGCCAACTTGATCCTAACAATTGGCATCAGAGCTAGTTTTTTTTATTTTGTTTAACACCTAAGAGAAATAGATTTTATTGGATTTTAAGAGGGTCACTCTATCATTCGTCCTCCTATGTTCAATGGGATGGACTCAACTTATTGAAAAACTCGAATGATAGTTTTCTTACTTTATTTGAACTTTGATTTATGGAATATCATTGAACTTGATTTTCAAACCCCCTCTAAACCTATGAATGAATGGAATGACTTCGAAAAAAATTATTTTCCTTGAATGCTAAAGCGATGAACACTTTGTTTTATGGATTAGACAAAAATGAATTTAATCGGGTTTCTATTTGCGAAACCGCGCATGACATTTGACACACTCTTGAAATCACACTTGAAGGCACTAGTAGAGTTAAAGAGTCTAAAGTTAATTTCTTAATGCATGATTTTGAATTGTTTCGTATGAAATTAAGCAAAACTATTGGAGATATGTACACTCATTTTACGGATATTATCAATGGTTTAAATGTACTTGGTAAAAGTTTTTCGAATCTTGAACTTGTGAATAAAGTTTTATGTTCTCTCCCTAAAAACTGGGATTCAAAAGTAACTGTCATACAAGAGGCAAAGAATTTTAATAATTTTCCACTAGAAGAACTTATTGGTTCATTGATGATATATGAAATGACATGCAAGGCACATGATGAACATGATGAACGTGAGAGCAACATTCCAAAGGATAGGAAAGACTTGGCACTTATAACAAAATAAGACCACTCGAGTGAAAACTCAAGTGATGATGACATTGAACTCCTCACAAGTAAATTTATAAAATTTATAAAACATAAACTAAGAATAAACTAAACTTAAAAAGAAAAAATGTCAAAAAATAAGAAAATACTTAAGGTAACTTGGACGAAACGAGTGCATCCGAAGACGAGGAGCAAACTGATGAAGACAAAGTGGTGAACTTCGCTTTAATGACTCTCGACAATGAGGTAAACAACTCAAACAAATATTCTTCACTTTACTATAAAATTACTTGATGCTTTTTATAAGTTATTTTAAATTAGTTAGTAAAAAATTAAAATAAAAAATATAAGTTAGATTCACTAAAGAAGAAAAATACATTACTATAACAAACAAAATGATTTTAATTGAAAATAATTTATGTTTATATTATGCTTGATGATTTAATGATTTTTATGATGAAATTTGCTCTTTTGGTTTTAAACGATGATGTATGTGTTGATTATGGCTTAAAAAAACTAAGGCATGCTCATATGAAATAAATCACATAAATTGAAACAACTAAAAAGAAATGCATTTTGAAAATTTCTCTATCTTTATCTTATCGATTTTTCAATAAGAAATTAATAAATCTAGTTATGTCATTTTGAATCTCTTGAAAGTGATTTTAATGATTTTGATTATTTGAATTTGAATGAGTTTTTACCTATATCGTGATTTTGATTCCTCAGAATTATAACTTGAAATATTTTATGAATGAAGATATTCTATTATGTGTTCTCATATTATTTAAGAAGATTTTTTTTATGAATCATGATTTTTCTTGTGAATTATAAAAATTATAACTTGTGATATTTGTTTTATGAATCATGATCTTGACAACTTGAGATTTTTATACATGAACAAGATCTTTTATTTTTCTATATTCCTTTTCTCTAAAGAAGAGATTCATCTAAATGAATCTTGATTCTTTCACTTGATATTTAAAAATTGAGATTTATTATCAGTCAAGATTTTTCATATTTTGTTCTCTTATTATTCTTTTGCTATTCACTAAAGAGGAGACTTATCCTAATAAACCATGATATGCTACTTGACATCTTGATAATTTATGACTTGAGTTTTGTTATGTACAATTCTTTATATTTATGGTTGTATACCTTATGTGATGCTTAGATCATTGATGTTAGAAGGAAATGAATTGCATCATTGTATTATTCTCCTCTTCTTCTTCCTTGTAATGACTAAGGGGAGTAAGAAAATTACTATTTTGAATATTAAATTTGAGATCGGATGTTGTGAGAAGGCAACAAGTCGATTGAATAATACACCGAAGGAGAGGACAATACTCCGAAGGGTCGGACAAAGTGCTGAATGAACCAATGATATGCCAGACAACTTAATATTCTTACGTATAATAATTTTTCTAGATCAAAGTAGTTTTAGTTGTAATTGGGTTGGTTTATAATGTAATTAGGATAACTCAATTAGGGGCCAACTAGGCCCGAATTGGGATTATTTTGGGCCAAGAGAAAAGCCCATTCAGTGACCCAAAAGTTGGGTCAAGCGGTGGCACCGCCAGTGGCTCAGTCTCCGAGACACAATCTCCAAAACTATGTCAAGCGGTAATACCGCTAGACTGGGCGATAGTACCGCCGAGTGTCATGCAATGGTATTGCTAGTCTAGGCCGTGGTACCGCCCAGACACAATCTCTCATACTGTGTCAAGTAGTGGTACCGCCAGACTAGGTGGTGGTACCACATAGTGTCAATGCTGCAGGTGGTGGTACCACATAGTGTCAGTGCTGCAGGTGGTGGTACCACCTAGTCACAGTCTCTTATGTTAGGTTCGGAGCGGCACTAAGAGGGGGGGTGAATTAGTGCAGCGGATTAAAACTTCAATTTTAGATAAATCTTATCGTACGAAAGATTTGTCTAAAACCGAAGTTTTAATCCGCTGTACTAATTCACCCCCCCTCTTAGTGCCGCTCCGAACCTAACAAGTTGTATCAGAGCGAGGTTATCTCTCATATTTGGTTTAATACCCAAGAGAGATGGCTTACTCCGGCATGCAAGAGGGCCATTCTATTGCACGACCACCTTTGTTTAATGGGTCGGATTACATATATTGGAAGACTCGCATGAGGATCTTCCTCATTTCTATGGACTTTGAGCTTTGGTCTATTGTCGAGAATGGATTTCAAAAACCTTCTTCTCCGATTCATTCCATTCGCTCATCGGAAGAGAAGATTTTTGAAATCCATTCTCGACAATAGACCAAAGCTCAAAGTCCATAGAAATGAGGAAGATCCTTATGCGAGTCTTCCAATATGTGTAATCCGACCCATAGAAATGAGGAATATCCTCAAAGTCCATAGATTTCTTGAAAAGTCGATAAGATAGAGGATCACATTTCGTTTTTATAAATTTTTATTCATGTGATTTGCTTCTTATAAGCATGCCTTTACCTTTAATAAAACAAGTGTCAACATTTAAGATGGAAAGTTAAATTTCGTAAAACAAATCATCAAGCATGATTCCATGATAATATCCTTTTAATATCTTGATATTCATCATCAAGTATGATTTCAAAAAGTATGTTCAAGAGAAATCATTAAGACCAAATGCATGAAACACTCATTTATTTTCAAAATATTCATCATGTTTATTTTCATGAGATTCATAAGATTGATAAAATAAATTCATTAATCTCAATAGGATAGAAATTTCATTTTCATTTCATACAATTGATTTTATGTGAGGGTATTCAAGTCTTTTATGAAAATATGTATCATCATTTAAAATCGAAACATAAGTTTCATCATCAAGCCGTCAAGACCAAACACATTATGATATCACGTCTATTATCAAAAGACTATCAAGAAATTCATACATAGATGTACATGCACTGTCATGAGAATGTCATCTTAATTCGTCATAAAAACATGTTAATCTAAAATGAGAGTTTCAAATCAACATTTACTTCAAAAACTCATGCATGACATAAAATCATCAAGATACACATGCATGGATTAATCATAAGCATTATCACATATCATATAATTATCATCCCTAATGTTGCATACATCATTCAACATTTCAAAACATAACATGCATGAAATCTTAACAATATACTTTTCATGATCAAATTTTTAATTTTTCAAAGATGCTAAAAAGAAAAACATGATATAATTTTTAAAAAATAATTTTTTATTTCCTATTCCTACTATCTAAATTAAGCACTCATGAAAAACTTTAAGTAATTTCAAAATAATTCAAGAGAGTTGAGTTACTTACCTTGTAATCGAAGCCCGTCAAAGCCCAATTCGTCGTTTCACCTTTGGAAGTTCTTGATTCATCCTTGGTTGCCTTCCTCTTCTTTGGCCTCTTCCTCTGTTCAAGTTCATTGTTTATTTTAGATTTTTGTTTAATGAACTTATTAAGATTTAGTGTTCGAAGTTTAAGTTCATCATTGTCCTCATCACTTGAGTCATTGCTCAAGTGGTATTCATTTGTCCGGAGTTCCAAATCCTTCCTGTTCTTTGGAAGGTGATTTTGTTCATCATGTTCATCATGTGCATTGTGCACCATTTCATATGTCATCAACGAACCAATTAGTTTTTCAAGTGGAAAAATATTTAAATCTTTTGTTTCTTATATTGCGATTATTTTAGGATCCCACCTTTTTGGAAGGGATTTTAAGATCTTGCTTACGAGATCAAAATTCGAAAAAGATTTACCAAGAACTTTTAGATTATTGACGACATTCGTGAAATGAGTGTACATGTCACCTATAGTCTCGCTTGGTTGCATTCGAAAAAGCTCAAAATCATGCAATAAAATGTTAACTTTCGAGTCTTTGACTCTACTAGTTCCCTCGTGCGTGATTTCAAGTGTTCGCTAAATATCAAAAGCTGTTTCGTACGTTGAAATCCGATTGAACTCATTTTTGTCCAAAGCACAAAATAAGGAATTCATAGCCTTTGCATTTAAAGAAAAATATTTCTTCTCCAAATCCGACCATTCGTTCATCAGTTTAGAGGGAAGTCGAAAATCGTTTTCAACGATATTCCATAAATCCAAATTCATAGAAATTAAGAAAACTCTCATTCGAGTTTTCCAATAAGTGTAGTCCAATCTGTTAAACAATGGTGGACGAACAACCGATAAGCCCTCTTGAAAGCCATGAAGAGCCATTTTTCTCGGGTGTAAATCCGAAATGAGAAATGCCGGGCTCTAATACCAATTGTTAGGATCAGAGTGGCACTAAGAGGGGGGGGTGAATTAGTGCAGCGGATTAAAACTCAGAAGTTTGAAAATGATTTCGTAAATACGAGGAGATTTCTTTTGATAGTAACTTGAGTAAAATGAGAAAATGAAATCCGAAAGCTAGCAGTAGTGTAAATGATAATTTCTAGAAGGTAAATACTCACACATTCAAGGAACGCATCAATTTAAAGTGGTTCGGTCAAAATGACCTACATCCACTTGCGAAGCCTTCTTCAATGAGGCTCCCAACTTTCACTAGCAAATCACTTTGAAGGGGAAGAACAAATACCCCTCTTACAACCTTTTATAAGTGGTTCACACTCTTACAAGTTTTTAACAAGAAAGAAGGAGGTGAACACTCAAGCAATTGAAAAACAAGACTTGCTAAAGACCTTGTTAAGGCTTTATCTCAATTTCTTACTCCTCAAAAGGTTGTAATCTCAGCTAAGAATTGAGGAGTATTTATAGGCCCCAAGAGGATTCAAATTTGGGCTCCAAATTTTGAATTCTCTTGGGTTCCCGAGGCTGACGGTGCCACAGCTCGACCTGTCGGGTGCTGGGCGGTGCCACCGCTCAGTCTAGCGGTGCCACCGCTCAGTTCTCGGGTTCTGGGCGGTGCCACCGCCTACACTATTTCAGCTCATTGGTTGGGCTCCAAACTTGGCCCAAACCAGTCCGAACTCGGGCCCAATTGGCCCCTACTTGGGTTATAGGATTAATACCTAATCCTAACCCTAATTAATATGCTAACTACGAATTTAAAGACATTTCCTAGGCTATTATAAAGTCCGTAAGTCAAGACTTTTTCCGGTGAGCTTCCAGCGAACTTCCGGCGGTCTTCCGATGAACTCTCGGAAACCATTCTGTGGACTCCCGACAAGCTCCTAGACTTCACGATTTGATCTTAGCGAGTTCCAACGAGCTTCTTCGGCAAGCTCTGATCTTTCTCGGTGAGCTCCGCGAACTTCCAATGAACCTTTTGGCGATCTTCCGAAAAACCTTTTGGCAAGCTCCCTACTCATTCTCGGCTAGTTCCGGCAGCATTCCCGACGAACCTTTGGACTTCCGTCGAACTCTCAAACTCACAACAAATCCTTCGCGCTTGACTCCGACACTTTGTTTCGCTTTATGTCTTCATCGTTATCGTAGTTAATCCTACACACACAAGCCAAAAATCTACTCCGATCTAGACAATTATTACAACGATAATTGACATTCTGTTGCCCGACATGTCATTGGTTGACGCTTCGTTCGTTTCTTCAGCGCATCGTCCTCTCTTGCAGCTTGTTGCCCAATCGGCGGTTGACCTCCGCAACCACGTTATTCTTGGCACAATTCCGCTCTTGGCCCGATGCCTAACGTCCGAAGCCTTCTGCCATCCAATATCCCAACGTGATCTCCTCTAGCGCAACGTCAATTCCTCCTACGTTAACTGTCTAATCCTGATCGAGTAGACCTGCATCACTCAAAATGCAGTTAAACATATAAACACAATAAATTAGTTTCATCATCAAAATTCGAGATTCAACAAGCAAGGCCACCACCAAATCTAGAATCTAGGCAGTGCCACTACCTAATCTAGGCAGTGCCACTGCCTAATCTAGGTAGTGCCACCACCTGACATGGCTCCAGGTGGCTGAATGAGCCATCCAACTAGCCTAATTCAACCTTGTTGAGGGCCTAGTTGACCTCTAATTAAGTTAATAGGATTTCTCCCAAAATCAACTCAAATTGAAGTCCTAATTACAATAATTAAGGCTAAAACAATTACGATACAAGTAATCAAAGTTATCCGACACGTTAATTGTTCAATTGAACTCTCGGTGAACTCCCGATGATTTTCTAGCGAGCTTTCGATGAACTCTCGGCGAACTTCTAATGTGCTTTCATTACATCATCCGATCCTTCGGTGTATCCCTCGATTCATTCGGCCCGATGCCTGATCTTTGACTCTGGCCCAACATCGATTCTTCTTTAATCGTTTTGCATTTCTCATGATTGTAGTTACTCCTACATCACTTATCTCAACACATGGAATAGATCATTAATTCACCAATTAATTTCATATTCAAAAAATGAGATTCAATAATCTCTCCTTTTTCGATGATGAAAACCAATTGATGATGGAGTTAACCTTAACTCCCCCTATCTATATGCCATATTGAGATAAGGCAAACTTGAATTCAAATAACCTTTGAATTCAAGTGAAACAATTTTGATCATAGTGATCAAAATCAATATATCAAAATTTTATATATTGTACATCATCATGGTTTCAAGTCATCAAAGTATAACATGCACAATTTCAACACTTCATGCATGATAATAAATCAACTTCACTTTGGGCATAAACTACATGATCCTTAAGCAATCATCACTTCATGTAAGATAACAAAATTAACATCACATGCATAATACTGAAGTATTTTTTAACCATTTATCATTTCATGCATGATACCACATTCAACATCATTTTGGCATGATTCCAAACACTCATCATTTTTCTCCCTTTGTCATCAACAAAAAAGAGAACCATTCAACTTTATGTAAATATTTTAAACTATTCAAGTAAGTTTTTCACCAACTTATGTAAGCTAGCAAATTTGTGAAATGAGAAGTTAAGCAAAATTTTTGCAAGATAACTACTTTTGATTCTTGAAATGGGCAAGGTAGCACTTCTCTTTAGATGTGCAAGCACTTTTTGATTCTTCTTGAGATATGCAAGCTAGCATTTTTACTTTTCTTGAGATGTTGGCAAGTTTCTTTCTTTTTTTTGTCATAAAAATTAGAAGAAGAGGAAGAAGAAGAAGAAGGGAAGAATTTATTCATCATAAGAAAAATCAAGTTATAAGAACCAAAAGTCCATGAAACAAGCTTCTACTTTCGCAAAAAGAAAGGATTCATTATAAAAGATCAAAATGTGTATATTAAAAATTCATAAATAAATCTCTATTCTTATAAATAGAAGGAAGAGGGATTCATAGGAAATAATCATTATATAAAACATTAAGTATACCAAAAGTCCGTGAATAAAAACTCTTCTTTCATGAGTAGAGAGAGAAAGAATTCATAAGAAAATATTATCAAATAAAGGATAAAAAATCCATGAATAAAATTTCAAGAAAGTGATAGGAAATGATCTCGATAAAAGGAAAACTCAATTTTCAAGACGAACCGAGAAATCCGAAAATTATATAAGAGGAGCTCATGCATTTGGAAGATTTAACATGCCAATTCTCTTCTAATAAAATCAAATTGTACCTCATTTAAGGATTTTATAAAAATATCAACTAATTGATGTTTTGTATTAATAAATTCTAAAGATATATTATGGTTAGTAACATGATCTCTAATAAAATGATGTCTAATGTCAATATGTTTATTGCTAAAGTATTGAATGAGATTTGGGGGGGGGGGGGGAGGGGGTGAATTAGTGCAGCGAAAAAATCATTTATTTCAAAAAATATTCATTTCGATTAAATATATATTGGAAAGATATTAAACTTGAAGGCGTTTGTAAGAGTGTAAAGACAAAGTTAAGGAAGATTGTAGTAATGTAGATTGCTCAAATAAAAATGCAAACCAGAATTTAGAGTGGTTCGGTCATTGTGATATACATCCACTTCTGATTCCTCCTCTGTTAAGGTCACCGGTGTTCACTAATGGTCTTCCTTCAATAGGCAAAGACTAATAACCTTTTACAGCTCTTTCTCCTTTTACCGGATTTAGGAGATAACCCTTACAAGCCTCACTCCTCTTTCTTGGATTGTTACAAAGCTAAGAGAGGGAGGGGAGGACTCTTCTCACTTTTACAATACTTTAACACCCAAATAATTCAAGATTATGTTAACACTTTCGTGCCCTTTCATGCAGAAAAGGGTGGGTATTTATAGGCCCCAATGACTTCAAAATTGGAGCTAAAAAGTATCATATCCCTAGATTTCGGGGTACTGACAGTACCACCGTCATTACTAGATGATACTACCGCCTAACACTCTGACACTGGGTGGTATGACTGCTTGACAGAGCTTGGAGACCGAGCTCTAGCGGTACCATTGCTTGACAGGGGCGGTACCACCGTTGGCAGCATTAACTATCAGTGGTCCTATCGCTCAAACCACCTGGGAGATTGGGTCACCTAGCGGTGCCACCACCGGCCATGGTTTCAAGTGCTGAATGGGCAGTTCAATCTGGCCCAAATCAGCCCTGTTAAGGGCCCAATTGACCCTTAACTAAGTTAGTGGGATTACCTCCCAATCCTAACTCAACTTATAATCTAACTACAATAACTAAGACATTTAACAAGGTACTCTTATTCTGGTATGTCAATTGTTCTTTCGGCGAGCTTCCGACGAACGTTTGACGATCTCTTTGGCAAAGTTTCGACAGACTTTTAGTAGGCTTCTAGACTTTACGACGATCTTCTTGGTGAGTTCTGATGAGCTTATTTGGCAAGCTCCTGGACTTCTCGATCAGTTCTGGCAGAATTTTTGATGAATGTCCAGACTTCCGACGAACTCTCGAACTCCCAACGAAGTCCCGATCTTGACTCCAACACAACACCTACTCTATGTTTTACTACTATCGTAGTTAATCCTATACACTTTTCTCAATATATGGATTAGATGAAATAATTTATAATTGATTTCACCATCAAAATTTAAGATTCAACAATCTCCCCCTTTTTTATGATGACAATTAATTGATGATGGAGTTAACCTTAACTCCCCCTATCTATATGCAATACTTGAGAAAAGACATTCTTGAATTTAAGGCCTTTGAATTTGAGTATCTGTTAGGATCAAAAGTGCACTGAGGGGGGTGGATGGTGGGGTGGTGTTGAGGTGAATTATTGCAGCGGAAAACTTTCCCGATTAAACCTGATTCCGAAAAATGTTCGTTTCGATTCAATCCATTTCGGAGAGAGATTGAATTTGAAAGCTTTCGTAAAAGTGTAAAGAGAAGATTTAAGGAGGTTTATAGTAATGTAAATTACATAAATAAATAGCAAACCAGAATTTAGAGTGGTTCGGTCGTTGTGACCTACATCCACTTTCGGATTCCTCCTCTATTGAGGTCACTAGTGTCCACTAAAGGCCTTCCTTCAATAAGCGAAGACCAACCACCTTTTACAATGCTTTCTTCTTTTCACAGGCTTAGGAGACAACCTTTACAAGTCTCACACATCTTTTGAATGATCTTAACACTTAGAAAGGGAGGCGGAGGACTCTAGCACTTTTACAATTCTTTAACACTTCAAAGACTCAAGATTATGCCAATACTTTTATGCCCTTTAATGCAGAAAAGGGTGAGATATTTATAGGCCCTATTGGCTTTAAAATTAGAGCAAAAAAGTATCATATTCTTGGATTTCGGAGTACTGGTGGTACCACCGCCATTATTGGGCAGTACTATTGTCTGACACCTGACACTGGACGGTACCACTGCCTGACAAGGGCGGTACCATCGCTAGTAGCATTAATTACCGGCAGTACGACCGCCCAGACCACTTGGGAGAGTGGGTCTCCCAAGCGGTGCCATCGCCAGCCATGTTTTCAGGGGTTGAATGGGCTGTTCAATCCGGCCCAATTCAGCCTTGTTAAGGGCCCAATTGGCCCCTAATTAAGTTAGTGGGAATACCTTCCAATTCTAACTCAATCTACTATCTAACTACAATAACTAAGTCATAATCAAAGTACTATTGTTCCGGTATGTCAATTGCTCTTCCGACGAGCATCCGGCGATCTTCCGACGAACTCTTGGCAATATTCCGGTGGACTCCCGGCAAGCTCCTGGACTTTATGATGATCTTCTTGGTGAGTTTCGATAAGCTTCTTTGGCAAGTTCTTGGACTTTTTGGTTGGTTCTGGTAGAACTTCCGTTGAGCGTCCGGACTTCCGACGAACTCTTGAACTCCCAACGAGATCTCGATCTTGACTTCGGCACAACACCTGCTTTATATCTTGATGCTATCGTAGTTAATCTTGCACACTTTTGTCAACATATAGATTAGATCAAATAATTTATAATTGATTTCATCATCAAAATCCGAGATTCAATAATCTCCCCCTTTTTGATGATGACAATCAATTGATGACGGAGTTAACCTTAACTCCCCCTATCTATTTACCATACTTGAGAAAATACATTCTTCAATTCAAGGCCTTTGAATTAAAGTATCAAACCGATAAGTTAAGTTCATTTAAACTTATCAACATGCATATTATGATACTTATCATGATTTACCAATTCAAAATATAATGCTTTGTATGATGTCAAGGCATGATATCCATTTTCAAGTCCAATGATAATCAATCATTATTTACGAATTTTGAATATGAATTTTAACAAGATGACAATTCTTGGTAAAAGATAACAATTCATCGATCCATGGTACGATATCAATTGTAAATAGCAAGTTGAGCTTATGATATCTTAACATAATGAAAGACATTTATCAAGTATCTATAATGCAATACATTTTACATAATTATTTAATATGTCAAGTTGTCATCAGTTTGCCATATTTCTCCCCCTTTATTATCAACAAAAAGAGAATAATTCAACAATGCAAGTGTGGTAAAAATTCAAGCAAGTTTCACAATGAATGTATGCAAATAATAAATGAAGGCAAGCAAAACTTTGCATGATAATTTTTTGAATAAGCTAACAAATTTACTCAAGTTTTATTAAATCATGCTTCAATTTTAACAAAGAGAAAGGATTTATGAAATGGATCAAGATATTTTTGAAATCAAATCCTTACTCTTGCAAGTTATCACCTCATACTAAAAATTCATAAAAATTCTTCCTTCTTTCATGAGAGGAGTAAGGTAGAGATCATGAGAAAGGATAAAAAAAAAAATCCATGAATACAATCTGTTTTTTTAATAAGAATTCATAATAGTGAAATCCATGAAAGATGCATTTGTCAATAAGTTCAATGGGTGAAGGGACTAAGTGTATCAAACATCATTACATGATGGAGCAAGGGTATAGAACAAACTTGATATAGCATAAATTCATGAAAGCTCCATTCATGAAATACATAAAGATAGTCCAAAATAAAAAGATATAACAACTCATGCATTCAGACATTTTAACATGCCTATTTTTCTTCTAATGAAATCAAATTATTCATCATTTAAGGGTTTTGTAAAGATATCAGCCAAATGATGCCTCGTATCAATGAATTATAATATTACATCATGATTATTGACATGATCTCTTATGAAATAATGCCTAATGTCAATATGTTTAGTTCTAGAGTGTTGAATAGGATTTTCTGTTAAACATATTACACTTGTGTTATCACATTTTATAAGAATATTCTTAAGATAAATTCTATAATCTTCTAATATGTTTTTCATCCATACGACTTGTGCATAATATGCACTAGCAGCTATGTATTTGGTTTCAATTGTAGATAGAGCAACCGAGTTTTGTTTCTTGGAAGACCAAGAAACAAGTGCATGACATAAAAATTGATATGTTTCTGATGTGCTTTTTCTATCTAATCTATATCCACCAAAATCAGCATTAGCATAAGCAATTAACTCAAGGTTTTCAGATTTTGGATACTATAATCCTAGATTAGTGGTTCCTTTAAGATATCGAAAAATTCTTTTAACTACTTTAAGATGAGATAACATAGGATTAGATTGAAACCTAGCACAAAGTCCTATGCTAAACATGATATCCGGTCTTGTTGCGGTGAGGTATAGTAAACTACCTATCATACCTCTATAAGCTTTTTGATCAAAGCTTTCTCCACTTTCGTCAATGTCTAACTTAGTGGAGGTACACATAGGAGTATTGATAAGCTATCCATATTAAACCATTTTAGCAAGTCTAATGCATATTTTATTTGACTAAGAAAAATACCATTACTAAGTTGTTTGAATTGTAAGCGTAAAAAGAAGATTAGTTCCCCCATCAAACTCATTTCAAATTCTAGACTCATACTTTTTGCAAATGATTCGCATAAAGATTCATTCATGAAATCAAAAATAATATCATCAACATAAATTTGAATAATAAGAAAATTATTTTTAAAATTTTTAATAAATAATGTGGTATCGACCTTGCCTTTAAAGAAATTATTTTGAATAAGAAATTAGCTAAGTCTCTCATACTAAGCCCTTGGGGCTTGTTTCAATCCATAGAAAGCTTTAGTCAATTTAAATATATGATTAGGAAATTTATCATTCTGAGGTTGTTCAACATAAACTTCTTCAGAAATAAAGCCATTAAGAAAAGCACTTTTAACATCCATTTAAAATAGCCTAAAATTATTACTACTAGCATAGGCAAGGAGCATCCTTTTGGCTTCTAATCGTGCGACAAGAGTGAATATTTTTTCATAATCAATACCTAATTCTTGGTTAAAACCCTTGGCCACTAATCTAGCCTTGTTTCTAACCACGATACTAAATTCATCTTGCTTGTTTTAAAAGACTCATTTAGTACTGATAATTAAATGATCATTTGGCCTTAGAACAAGCTTTCATACCTCATTTCTCTCAAATTGATTTAACTCTTCTTGCATTGCGATAACACATGAATCATCTTTCAAGGCCTCGTCAATGTATTTAGGTTCAATTTGGAAAAGAAAAGCGACGTTGACATAAAAATTCTTAAGAGAAGAATGAGTTTGAACCCCTTTTGATGTGTCTCCTATGATTAGCTCCATAGGATGAGCATCTACATACATTCATTCCTTGGGTAAGGATATTTCGGAAGAAGATGCATCCAACTTACTAGGTGGAGAAAAGGTTTCATTTAAATTTAAAGCATCAAAGTTAAGATCATCATCAAAATCATTTTTCTTAGTCATAGAAACTTCATAAAAAACCACATGAATCAACTCTTCTATAATTAAAGTTCTTTTGTTAAAGATACGAAAAGCCTTAGAAATGGAAGAATAATCAAGAAAAATTTCTTCATCGGATTTTGCATCAAACTTTCCTAAGTTATCTTTTTCATTCAAAATAAAACATTTGTCCCCGAAGACTTTAAAATATAAAAGTTGGGTTTTTTATTGTTCCACAACTCATAAAGAGTTTTTAAAAGTAATGGTCTTACTAGAACCCTATTCATGACATAGCATGTCGTATTTACGGCTTCGACCTAAAAATATTTGGGTAGGCTATATTCGTTTAACATGGTTCTAGCCATTTCTTGTAAGTTTCTATTTTTTTCTTTCTACTACTCCATTTTATTGAGGATTTCTTGGAGTAGCGAAATTGTGGTTGTATCCATTAGATTCACAAAATTATTGAAAATCACGGTTTTGAAATTCACCATCGTGATCACTTCGAATTGATGAAATCATAAAATCTTTTTCGTTTTGAATAAGTTTACAAAACTTAGAGAAATAACTAAAGCAATCACTTTTATGTGCCAAAAAGTAATTCCATGTGTATCTACTATAATAATCCACGATAACAAAGGTATATTTACTATCTCCTAGGCTTGATGTAGCAATTTATCCGAACAAGTTCATATGGATCAATTGTAATGGTCTAGAGATGCTTATTCGGTTCTTTAGTTTGAAGCTACATTTTATTTATTTTCCTAGTTGATATGCATCACACACATTATCTTTAATGAACTTAATGTGAGGAATTCCTCTTATAAGTTCTTTAGATGAGATTTGAGAGATTAGTTTCATGATAGCATGACCTAATCTCTATGACAAAGCCAAGCATCATCATTTAAAACTGAAAGACACATTTCATTATAAAGATCATCAATGTTGATAGTATATACATTATTTTGTTTTAGGGCAATCATAGATGTATTTTTGTATGGCTTTTCTATAATATAAGCATTCGATTTAAATCTAACAATATATCTTTTATCACATAATTGGCTAATGCTCAAAAGGTTATACTTTAAGCCATCAACCAATAACACATCTTCAATAAAAAGGTTGGATTTTTTACCTATAGTTCCTTTGTCAATGATTTTACCCTTGTTGTTGTCTTCGAATGTGACATATATCTCCGACCATATGCCTTGAGCATCCACTATCAAGGTACCATATCTTGCTCCTAGCTTATGATGGTACATTTGTCTCATCTCCAATAGCCATTAGCGCGTAGTGAGCAACTTGCTCAGTGTTGGTTGGCTCCTCTTCTTCGGATGCACTTGAGTCCTCCCAGGTTGCTTTAAGAGTCTTCTTCTTATTTGGTTACTTCTTGTTTGCTTGGGTACATTCACTCTTGAAGTGTCCCAACTTCTTGCATTCATAGCATATCACTTGTTCTCTCTTGGGTTCAATTTTCTTTTTAGTATTATTTTTAATTTTTTTTAATAAATTTTTTGAACTTTCTTATCAAGATTGCCAATTCTTCATCAAAGTCCTTATCACTTGAATTTTCTTTCAAGTGGTTTTTTTTAGTTCTTAGTGTCATATCCTTTCTGTTCTTTGGAATGTTATTTTCAAGCTCTTCATAAGCATTATAAGTCATCTCATAGGTCATTAGTGACCCGATTAGTTCTTCAAGGGAAAAGTTATTTAAATCTTTGGCCTCTTGAATGGCCGTGACTTTAGGGTCCCAACTCTTTAGAATAGATCTTAAAATTTTATTAACAAGTTCAAAATCTGAGAAACCTTTACCAAGTCCTTTTAGACTATTGACGACATCCGTAAATCGGGTGTATATGTCTCCAATGTTCTCACTCGATTTCATCTGAAACAACTCATAAGTGTGCACTAAAAGATTAATTTTCAACTTCTTCACTCTACTAGTGCCTTCATGAGTCACTTCGAGTGTGTGCCAAATATCAAAAGTCGTTTCATAAATAGACATACGATTGAACTAATTTTTATCTAAAGCACAAAACAAGGCATTCATAGCCTTTGTGTTTAAAGCAAAAGTCTTCTTCTCCAACTCATTCCAATCATTCATTGGAAGAGAAAACTTTTGAAACCTATTTTATACAATATCCATAATTCAAAATCCATTAAAATTAGGAAGATCCTCATTCTAGTCTTCCAATATGTGTAATCCGTCCTATTGAACATGGGTGGACGTGTACTTAAATGACCCTCTTGGTTGCCGATAAATGCCATCTCTCTTGGGTTTTAAACCAAATGAGAGTGAACCTTGCCCTGATACCAATTGTTAGGATCAAGATCACACTAAGAGAGGGAGGGGGGGGGGGGTGTTGAATCTCATATTTTGATGATGAAACCACTTGATATGTGTTTATGATTTAATCTACGTTTTGAGTGACATATGATGCTTTGTTTAGGATGAGACAATTAAAGCAGAAAAATCATGTTGTGCTAGAGGAACATGTCAGAAGATTCGACATCGGGCCGGTGGATCGGTCGACGTATCGACAGAAGGCTTCGGGCCATGGATTCGGGCATCGGGCCAACAAGAGCAAGTATTGAGCCAAGGATATCAGAGTTGCAGAATCAACTGGCTGATTGGGCAATAGGCCGCAATGTTAAGATCAAGAGCACTAAGAGGGGGGGGTGAATTAGTGCAGTAGAAAACTTTCGACGATTAAAAAAGTGTTCGTACGATAAAAGCGATTTTAGTAGAAAAGTCGATTCGTAAATCTCTTTACCTTGTAATCAAGCGAGATGCAGTTAAAGGAAATCTATGAAGGCAGTTTGCAGTTATGATGAAAGTTAAAATGTAAGCGCAAACTGAAATATAATATTCATACGATAAAAATAATTTACGTCTAAACGCCGATTCGGAAAATGCAGAGCTTGAAACACGATCATATATGCGCAAAAGGCAGTAAGCTTTTGAGGAGGTTTGCAGTAAAGATAAGATGCTCAAAGTAAATGCAAACCGAGATTTAGAGTGGTTCGGTCAATCTTGACCTACATCCACTTTTGGCTTCCTCCTCCGACGAGGTCACCAACGTCCACTAGAGGCCTTCCTTCAATAGGCGAAGGCCAACCACCCTTTTACAGTTTCACTCCTTTTGACGGGCTTAGGAGACAAATCTTACAGAATTTTCTCTCCTCTCTTTAAAGATCAGAACTTGGAAGAAAAGAGGGAGAAAAACTTTTGGCCTTTACAATAATTTTGAGCTCTAAAAATCACAGAATAAGATCAAGATTTCGGTGTGTTTTTGGTGCCCTTTCAGTGCTAAAAGGGTGGGGTATTTATAGGCCCCAACTCAGTTTAAATTTCAAGCTCAAAACAGTCAATTCTCGGAATTCCGGGATCTAACGGTTGCACCGACTGACTAAGGCGGTTGCACCGCCTGGCAGAGCTCGAAGACTGAGCCTTTGGGCGGTGCCACCTCTTGTCAGGGGCGGTTGCACCTCCTGCCAGAGCTCGAAGACCGAGCTCAGGCGGTGCCACCTCTTGTCAGGGGCGGTTGCACCGCCCAGTCTCGCTTGGAGATTGAGCCCAGGCGGTGCCACCGCCTGGCTGGGGCAGTTCAACCGCCTAGCAAAAATCAGGGTCCAAATGGGTTGATCCATTCGGCCCAATTTGGGTTTTTCAGGGGCCCAATTGCCCCAAGATTAAGTTAATGGGATCACCTCCCATTTCTAACTTAATCATTGTGCTAACTACGATATTTCCTAAGACATTTACTGCAACTTGCTCCGGTGCGTCAATCGCTTCTTCCGGCGAGCTTCCGGTGAACTTCCGTCGATCATCCGATGAACCCTCGGTGATGCTCCTACGGACTTCCGGCAAACTCTTGGACTTACGATGATCCACTTGGCGAGTTCCGACGAGCTTCTTTGGCAAGCTCATGGACTTCTCGGATTTGTTCCCGCAGAACCTCCGATGACTATCCGAACTTCCGTCGAACTCTCGAACTCCCAACGTGATCATTGTCTTGATTCCAATGCAACTCCTGCTACATATCTTACTTTCATCGTAGTTAATCCTGCACATTTATCTCAACATATAGATTAGATAACAAATGACAATTGACTTCATCATCAAAATCTGAGATTCAACAATCTCCCCCTTTTTGATGATGGCAATCAATTGATAATGGAGTTAACCTTAACTCCCCCTGTCTATATGCCATACTTGAGATAAGTCATTATTGAATTCAAAACCTTTGAATTCAAGAGACATATTGATAAGTTAAAATCATTTAAACTTATCAATACTCCCATCATGATTCCCATCATGATATTTCTCTCTGAAGATGATGTTAAGGCTTGACATTCATTTTCAAATTTTACATTACAAGTTTGAATGATGGTAATAGTAGCAATTCATCATATTATAATATATCAACATGTAAAACTACGAAGTAAGATTTTGATATCATTACATGATGCACACATTTCAAATGTTTTAGCAATTATTGCATTTCATCACATGGTAAGATATCAATACGTAAAATTACGATGCAAGTTTTTTGTTTGATATCTTGACACGATACAAACAAGGCATAATACAAATTATAGCAATCATAGCATCTATTCATATATCTCTTGGTGATGCAAGAATAGCATTAATACTCATATATTTCTCCCCTTTGTCATCAACAAAATGTGTGGTAATTGTGATACCAGGAGAATAATATAAGCAAATTTTGAGCATAAGTGTGATAATTGTTCATGCCTTTACTAGGTTCATGTTATTTTCCAATAGTGAGTAATAGGAAATCAATTATACAAGCATGTAAAGGAAAGCATGATATGTAGATCGCTTTGAATACTTCTTCCTTTTTATTTGTTATAATCTTTTTGCATGAAGGAGGAAGACTATTTGTGATCCCAACTATTTGTGAGTTTACTTTGAGTGAAGTTAAAATCGATGAGAGATTAAATCATGAAGTTAAAATCGATGAGAGATTAAATCATGCTTCATTTTTACAAGGATCAAGATATGTATGTGAAACAAATCTTTGCAAGTAAAAACACTATCATCCATATTTCAAGATGAAATTTATAAGCAGGAATCATTTCATCAAATCTATTTTAGAAAAATATTTTTCATATAATAAGTGTATGAGAAAATCCGATTGTTAGGATACCAATTGTCAAGCGAATCCAAAAATGAAATTAACACTTTCATGCATTCGGACAAGACTATGCTATAGATTTTCAAATACAATCATGAAGACAAAACATGCTTATTGTTATAGAAATTTTTGTATTCAACACATAATTTCCAATATGTTATTTAGGCATGTAATGGCAATCAAGTGATTTGATCATTCAATAAAGTCCGAAAAATAATTTTATCTAATTTATGTATTCGGACACATCAACATTCCTAATTCTCTTCTTATGAAATCAAATTGTTCTTCACTTAGAGGTTTTGTAAAAATATCAGTAAGTTGATGTTTAGTATCAATGAACTCTATGATTACATCATGATTAGTAACATGATATCGTATAAAGTGATGTCTAATATCAATATGTTTTGTTCTTGAGTGTTGTATAGGATTCTTTGTTAAGCATATTGCACTTGTGTTATCATATTTAATGGGAATATTTTTAAGATGAACTTTATACTCTTCTAAGGTGTTTTTCATCCATACAACTTGTGCACAGCATGCACTTGCTACAATATATTCAGCTTCGGTTGTTGATAGTGCAACTGAGTTTTGTTTCTTAGATGACCGGGAAACAAGGGCATGTCCTAAAAATTGACATGTTCCTGATGTGCGTTTTCTATCTAGTCTACAGCCAACAAAGTCCACATCAGCATAAGCAATTAACTCAAGATTCTCTGATTTTGGGTACCATAATCCTAGATTTGTGATACCATTAAGATATCTAAGTATTCTTTTAACTGCTTTGAGATGAGATATCTTAGGGTTTGATTGAAATCTAGCACAAAGTCCTACACTGAACATGATATCTGGTCTAGTTGCAGTGAGGTAAAGTAAACTTCCTATCATGCCCCTATAAGTTTTTTGATCGAAGCTTTCTCCACTTTCATCAATTTCTTACTTAGTGGAGGTGCTCATAGGAGTGTTAATAGCTTTTGAGCTATTCATATTAAACTTTTTTAGCAAATTCATAGTATATTTAGTTTGACTAATAAAGATGTCATTGCTTAGTTGTTTGATTTGTAAGCCTAAGAAGAATATTAATTCTCCCATTAAACTCATTTCGAATTCAAGACTCATAGTTTTAGCAAAAGATTCACAAAGAGATTCATTCATAGAACCAAAGATAATATCATCAACATAAATCTGAACAATGAGAAAATTATTTTTAAAATTCTTAATGAACAGTGTAGTATCAACCTTACCTTTTGTGAAATTATTTTCAATAAGAAAAGAACTAAGTCTCTCATACCAAACCCTCGGAGCTTGTTTTAAACCATAGAGAGCTTTAGTTAATCTAAACACATGATTATGGAGGCTATTATTTTCAAATCCAGGAGGTTGTTCAACATAGACTTATTCGAAAATAAAACCATTAAGAAAAATACTTTTAACATCCATTTGAAACAACTTAAAATTATTACTACTAGCGTAGGCAAGGAGCATCCTTATGGCTTCTAATCGAGCCACAAGAGCGAAGGTTTCTTCGTAATTGATACCTTCTTCTTGGCTGAAACCTTTGGCCACTAATCTAACCTTGTTTCTAACCACGATACCATATTCATCTTGCTTATTTCTAAAAACACATTTAGTACCAATAACTAAATGGTCAGTTGGCCTAGGAACAAGCTTCCACACCTCATTTCTCTTAAATTGATTTAATTCATCTTGCATTGCGATAATCCATGAATCATCTTTCATGGCTTCGTCAACACATTTGGGTTCAATTTGGGAGAGAAAAGCGGCGTTGGCACCAAAATTTTTAAGAGAAGAACGTGTTTGAACCCCCTTTGATGTGTCTCCTAAGATTAGCTCCTTAGGATGAGCATCTACATACTTCCAATCCTTGGGTAAGGATGTTTCGGAAGTGGATGCATCCAAGTTGCTAGTTGGAGACGGGGTTTCATTTAAATTCAAGGAATCAAAATTAACATCATCATCAAAATCATTTTTCCTGATTTCGGAAATCTCATTGAAAACAACATGAATGGATTCTTCAATAATTAAAGTTCTTTTATTGAAGATACGAAAAGCTTTAGAAACTGAAGAATAACCAAGAAAGATTCCTTCATCGGATTTAGCATCAAATTTTCCTAAGTTATCTTTTTCATTCAAGATAAAATACTTACACCCAAAGACTTTAAAATATGAAACATTGGGTTTTTTGTTGTTCCATAACTCATAGGGAGTTTTGGTGAGTAAGGGTCTTACTAGAACTCTATTCAAAATATAGCATGTAGTGTTTACGGCTTCGGTCCAAAAATATTTGGGTAGGCTATGTTCATTCAACATGGTTCTTGTCATTTCTTGTAAATTTTAATTTTTTCTTTCTACTACTCCATTTTGTTGAGGATTTCTTGGAGTAGAGAAATTATGGTTGTATCCATTGAGTTCACAAAATTCTTGGAAATCATGGTTTTGAAATTCACCACCGTGATCACTTCTAATTGACGAAATCATAGAACCCTTCTCATTTTGAACAAGTTTACAAAACTTGGTAAAATATCTAAAGCATTCATTTTTCTATTTTAAGAAGTAAGTCCATGTGTATCTGCTATAGTCATCCATAATGACGAAGGCATATTTGCTACCTCCTAGGCTTGATGTAGAGATTGGTCCCAACAAGTCCATATGGATCAATTGTAAGGGCCTAGAGGTGCTTATTTGATTCTTAGATTTGAAACCACCCTTAATTTGTTTACCTAATTGGCAGGCATCACATATATTATCTTTGATGAACTTGATATGAGGAATTCCTCTTACAAGTTCTTTAGATGATATTTGAGTTATTAGTTTCATGCTAGCATGACCTAATCTTCTATGCCATAGCCAAGCATCCTCATTCAAAACCGAAAAACATATTTCATTACACAAATCATTGATATCAATAGTGTATACGTTATTTTGTTTTAATACAATCATAGACGTGTTTTTGTGTGATTTTTCAATGATGCAAGCATTAGATTCGAATCTGACAATATATCCTTTATCATATAATTGACTAATGCTCAAGAGGTTATGTTTTAAACCATCAACTAACAAAACATCTTCAATAAAGAAGTTGGATTTGTTACCTATGATTCCTTTGCCAATGATTTTACCCTTGTTGTTGTCTTCGAAGGTGACATAGCCTTCGTCTATGCTAGTGAGCTTAGAGAATTGAGATGGATCTCCGGTCATATGCCTTGAGCATCCACTATCAAGGTACCATCTCTTGCTCCTAGCTTGCGATGGTATAGGTTTCTACAAGAAAGGATGATCTTTAGGTACCCATTTGCTTTTGGGTGCCTCAAAAATAGATCTACATTGTTTATCATGTTGCATAGAATTTATCATGGTTCCTTTAGGAACCCAAATTAATTTGTTCGGACTAATTTTTTTGAATGGACAATAATGCGTTTTGTGTCCAAGTTTGCAACAAAAGTTGCATTTGCTTTGGTGTCGAACATGTAAGATGGGGCCTTTTATGAAGGTGGTTGGATTTTGGTGAGGACTTCTCACAAATCCGATTCCATTTCTTTTGGGAACGTGACCCTTATTTGTAAGGATCATGTTCAAAGACTTGCTACCAACCTCGAATTTCTTCAAGGTGTCTTTAAGTAGCAAGTTTTCCTTTTGGAGAGTTTCTAGATCATGGCATTTTATGCATGAACTTAAACTATCATGATATTCAGTTTTTAACTTATCAAAATTACAAGTAAGACTATCATGCTCCTTTTTTAGCAATTTGTATTTTCTACTAATAATCTTGCATTCATCAAATAAGTCATGGAAGGCATTTAATAATTCATCAAATGATAAATCAGCATATATTAAATTCGTTACCTCCTCCCCGATGGCCATTAAGGCGTAATGAGCAACTTGCTCGGTGTTGGACTCCTCTTCTTCAGACGTGCTCGAGTCATCCCACGTTGCTTTGAGCGCCTTCTTCTTTGATGTTCTCTTTTTGACTTAGGGATAGTCACTCTTGTAGTGTCCCGGCTTTTTGCACTCATAGCAAATAACTTGGTCCTTCTTGGGTTCAAATTTATTTTTTGTTTCATTCTTAAACTTGTTTATTTTAATGAATTTTTTAAATTTTCTTATTAGAAGTGCCAAGTCATCGTCACAGTCCTCATCACTTGAGTTTTCTCTCAAGTGGTCTTCTGAAGTTCTAAGTGCCATATCATTCCTGTTCTTTGGAAGGATGTCTTCTTGCTCTTCATGAGCTTTGCAAGTCATCTCGTAGGTCATTAATGACCCGATTAGTTCTTCAAGAGGGAAGTTGTTTAGATCTTTCGTCTCTTGAATAGCAATGACTTTAGGATCCCAACTCTTAGGAAGGGATCTTAGAATCTTATTTACGAGCTCAAAATCCGAAAAACTTTTTCCGAGCCCTTTTAGACCATTGACGATATCCGTGAAACGAGTAAACATGTCGCTAATAGTCTCACTCGGTTTCATCCGAAAAAGTTCGAAAGAATGTATCAAAAGATTGATTTTTGACTCTTTCACTCTACTTGTGCCTTTGTGAGTCACTTCGAGTTTGTGCCAAATATCAAATGCAGTTTCACAAACCGAAACACTGTTGAACTCGTTTTTATCAAGCACACAAAATAAGGCATTCATAGCCTTTGCATTAAGAGTGAAAGCCTTCTTCTCCAATTCATTCCAATCAATCATTAGAAGAGAAGACTTCGAAAATCCATTTTCGACAAGATTCCAAAGTTCAAAATCCAAAGAAATAAGAAAGATCCTCATTCGGGTCTTCCAATAGGTGTAGTCCGTCCCATTGAATATGGGTGGACGTGTAATAGAATGGCCCTCTTGGCTTCCGGCGTATGCCATCTCTCTTGGGTTTTAATCTGTTTGAGAGTTAACCCCACTCTGATACCAATTGTTAGGATCAAGAGCACTAAGAGGGGGGGGTGAATTAGTGCAGCGGAAAACTTTCGACGATTAAAAAAGTGTTCATACGATAAAAGCGATTTCGGTAGAAAAGCCGATTCGTAAATCTCTTTAACTTGTAATCAAGCGAGAAGTAGTTAAAGGAAATCTATGAAGGCAGTTTGCAGTTATGATGAAAGTTAAAATGTAAGCGCAAACTGAAATATGATGTTCGTACGATAAAACTGATTTACGTTGAAACGTCGATTCGGAAAATGCAGAGCTTGAAACACAATCGTATATGCGCAGAAGGCAGTAAGCTTTTGAGGAGGTTTGCAGTAAAGATAAGATGCTCAAAGTAAATGTAAACCGAGATTTAGAGTGGTTCGGTCAATCTTAACCTACATCCACTTTTGGCTTCCTCCTCCGACGATGTCACCGATGTCCACTAGATGCCTTCCTTCAATAGGCGAAGGCCAACCATCCTTTTACAGTTTCACTCCTTTTGACGGGCTTAGGAGACAACCCTTACAGAATTTTTTCTCCTCTCTTTAAAGATCAGAACTTGGAAAAAAAGAGGGAGAAGAACTTTTGGCCTTTACAACAATTTTGAACTCTAAAAATCACAGAATAAGATCAGGATTTCGGTGTGTTTTTGGTGCCCTTTCAGTGCTGAAAGGGTGGGGTATTTACAGGCCCCAACTCAGTTTGAATTTCGAGCTCAAAACTGTCAATTCTTGGAATTCCGGGATCTAGCGGTTGCACCGCCTGACTGAGCTCGAAGACTGAGCCTCTAGGCGGTGCCACCTCCTGTCAGGGGCAGTTGCACCTCCTACTAGAGCTCGAAGACCGAGCTCAGGCGGTGCCACCGCCTGACTGAGGTGGTTGCACCTCCTGCTAGAGCTCGAAGACCGAGCTCAGGCGGTGCCACCTCCTGTCAAGGGCGGTTGTGTTGAATCTCGGATTTTGATGATGAAGTCAATTGTCATTTGTTGTCTAATCTATGTGTTGAGATAAGTGTGCAAGATTAACTACGATGAAAGTTAGACATACAGCAGGAGTTGCGCCGGAATCAAGACAATGATCACGTTGGGAGTTCAAGAGTTCGACGGAAGTTCGGAGAGTCGTCGGAGGTTCTGCAGGAACAAATCTGAGAAGTCCATAAGCTTGCCAAAAGAAGCTCGTCGGAACTCGCCAAGTGGATCGTCGCATGTCCAGGAGTTTGTCGGAAGTCCGCAGGAGTATCACCGAGGGTTCATCGGATGATCGACGGAAGTTCGCTGGAAACTCACCGGAAGAAGCGAATGACGCACCGGAGCAAGCTGCAGAAATTGTCTTAGGAATTATCATAGTTAGCACAATGATTAAGTTGGAAATGGGAGGTGATCCCATTAACTTAATCTTGGGGCAATTGGGCCCCTAAAAAAACCCAAATTGGGCCGAATGGATCAACCCATTCGGACCCTGATTGCTGTGGGAGGTGCAACCGCCCAAGCCAGGAGGTGGCACCGCATGGGCTAAGTCTCCCAGCGAGACTGGGCGGTGCAACCGCCCCAGCCAGGAGGTGGCACCGCCTGGGCTCAGTCTCCGAGCGAGACTGGGCGGTGCAACCTCCCCTGACAAGAGGTGGCACCGCCTGAGCTCGGTCTTCGAGCTCTACCAGGCGATACAACCGCCTCAATCAGGAGGTGCAATCGCCTGAGCTCGGTCTTCGAGCTCTGACAAGAGGTGCAACCGCCCCTGACAAGAGGTAGCACCACCCAGAGGCTCAGTCTTCGAGCTCTGCCAAGCGATGCAACCGCCCCAGTCAGGAGGTGCAACCGCCTGATCTCGGAATTCCGGGAATTGACAGTTTTGAGCTCCAAATTTGAACTGGGTTGGGGCCTATAAATACCCCACCCATTCAGCACTGAAAGAGCATGAACTTACCCTGAAATCTTGATCTTTTTCTGTGATTCTTAGAGCTCAAAATTGTTGTAAAGGCCAAAAGTTCTTCTCCCTCTATTCTTCCAAGTTCTGAGTTGTAAAGAGAGGAGAGAAAATTCTATAAGGGTTGTCTCCTAAGCCCGTCAAAAGGAGTGAAACTGTAAAAGGGTGGTTGGCCTTCGCCTATTGAAGGAAGGCCTCTAGTTGACGTCGGTGACCTCGTCGGTGGAGGAAGCCAAAAGTGGAGTAGGTCAAGATTGACCGAACCACTCTAAATCTCGGTTTGCATTTACTTTGAGCATATTATCTTTACTGCAAACCTCCTCTATAGCTTACTGCTTTCTGCGCATATACGATCCGGTTTCAAGCGTTGCACTTTCTGAATCAGCGTTTTGACGTAAAACTATTTTTTCGTACGATCATCTTATTTCAATTTGCGTTTACGTCTTGATTTCAATCATAACTGCAAACTGCCTTTTATGTCCTTGCTTAAACTGCATCTTGCCTAATCAAGTAATTTACGAATAAGCATTTAGACGTAAATCAGCTTCTTCGTACGAACGTCGTATTTCAGTTTGTGCTTATATTATGGTTTTCATCATAACTGCAAACTGCCTTCATAAGATTGACTTTAACGTCATCTCGCTTGATCTTAAGTTAAAGTAATCTTAGAATCGGCTTTCACACCGAAATCATTTTTATCGATCGAACGTATTTTATAGTTGAAAGATTTCCGCTACACTAATTCAGCCCCCCCCCCCCTCTTAGTGCTCTTGATCCTAACAATTGGTATCAGAGCGGGGTTAACTCTCAAACGGATTAAAACCCAAGAGAGATGGCTTACGCCGGAAACAAAGAGGGCCATTCTATTACACATCCACCCATGTTCAATGGGACGGACTACACCTATTGGAAGACCCGAATGAGGATCTTTCTTATTTCTATGGATGTTGATCTTTGGAATCTTGTCGAAAACGATTTTTCGAAGTCTTCTCTTCCAATGATCGATTGGAATGACTTGGAGAAGAAGGCTTTCGCTCTTAATGCAAAGGCTATGAATGCCTTATTTTGTGCACTTGATAAAAACGAGTTTAATCGTGTTTCAATTTGTGAAACCGCATTTGATATTTGACACACACTCGAAGTGACTCATGAATGCACAAGTAGAGTGAAAGAGTCAAAAATCAATCTTTTGTTGCACTCTTTTGAACTTTTCCAAATGAAACCGAGTGAGACTATTGGCGACATATTTACCCGTTTCACGGATGTCGTCAATGGTCTAAAAGGACTCGGAAAAAGTTTTTCGAATTTTGAGCTCGTAAATAAGATTCTAAGATCCCTTCCTAAGAGTTGGGATCCTAAAGTCATTGCTATTCAAGAGGTGAAAGATCTAAACAACTTCCCTCTTGAAGAACTAATTGGGTCATTAATGACCTACGAGATGACTTGCAAAGCTCATGAAGAGCAAGAAGACATTCTTCCAAAGAACAGGAAGGATATGGCACTTAGAACTTCAGAAGACCATTTGAGAGAAAACTCAAGTGATGAGGACTGTGATGATGACTTAGCACTTCTAACAAGAAAATTTAAAAAATTCATTAAAAGAAACAAGTTTAAGAATAACACAAAAAACAAACTTGAACCCAAAAAGGACCAAGTCATTTGCTATGAGTGCAAAAAGCCGGGACACTACAAGAGTGATTGTCCCCAAGTCAAAAAGAGAACATCAAAGAAAAAGGCGCTCAAAGCAACATGGGATGATTCGAGCACATCCGAAGAAGAGGAGTCCAACACCGAGCAAGTTGCTCATTACGCCCTAATGGCCATCTGAGAAGAGGTAACTGATTTAATTGATGCAGATTTACCTTATCATGAATTATTAAATACTTTCCATGAATTATTTGATGAATGTAAGACAATTAGTAGAAAATATAAATTGCTAAAAAAGGAGCATGATAGTCTTACTTGTAATTACGATAAGTTAAAAGCTGAATATTATAATAGTTTAGGCTCATGCATAAAATGTCATGATCTAGAAACTCTCCAAAAGGAAAACTTGCTACTTAAGGACACCTTAAAAAAATTCGAGGTTGGTAGCAAGTCATTGAACATGATCCTTGCAAACAAGGGTCACGTTCCCAAAAGAAGTGGAATTGGATTTGTGAGAAGTCCTCACCAAAATCCAACCACCTTCATAAAAGGCCCCATCTTACATGTTCGACACCAAAGCAAATGCAACTTTTGTTGCAAACTTGGACACAAAACGCATTATTGTCCATTCAAGAAAATTAGTCCGAATAAATTAATTTGGGTCCCTAAAGGAACAATGATAAATTCTATGCAACATGATAAACAATGTAAATCTGTTTTTGAGGCACCCAAAAGCAAATGGGTACCTAAAAATCATCCTTTACTGTAAAGACATAAAAAATTATAAGCTGGAGCAAGAAATAATATTCTGCTCCTTGGATTCTCGATATTCATAACCCAAGATCCAAAAAGAACTCGCAATGCTCTCTAGCCTGAATAACGAATGAAGATTAGAAATTTAAAATCACAAATGCGATTTAGATACAATCCTATTTGATTTTTCAATTAGAAACGCATGATTCTCAATTCATATATCCTCTGGATTTTCGAACCCATCAATTTCATCCGTTCATAACTTTCGAATCCAACTCTATATCATGAACTGACTAAGTTTGTCATGAACTTGCAAGGCTTATCAACTTGAACAAACTGTCACAAACATATGTACGATATTGAGAATATGCACGTCAAAAGATCTATCTTGATCGTGCAAAAGTTCTTATCCTAAAATGAAAACTCTTACGTAATTACGTAAGTAAAGTTGATTACTCTGAATGAAAATTCTTCTCAAGACAAAAACTCTCAAATCAGATCACACTGCGATCAGAACAAGTGCTCACCGCCTGCAGGCGGTGGCATCGCCCCAGCTGGAGGTGCAACCGCCCGTAACTCTGCCCTTTTTAACCCAAGCTAGGGCCAGCGGTGAAACTGAACCCAACTCACTCCCTTCGCCTCTTTACTCTTCCAAAACTCCTCAATCCCCATTTCTCCCCTCATAGCATCCCAAATACCTCTCATTTCGGAGCAAAACATCAACGATCCTTCCCTCTCTTGAAGATCTCACTAAGGTATTCTCTAAGAAGCCCTTAGACTCTGTTTTTTATTCATTTGCTCTTACTCATCACTATTCTTCTAAACAGCAGTAGTTATGGGATCTAGAAGATCCTCAAGGGACAAAGGAAAGAGGAGATTAGTGAAAAATTTTGATCTCACCCTTTCCGATTCAAAATACCATGCTGAAAAGTTTTCCTCTTTCGAACTTAGGAGTGTCAATAAGAGAAAATATGTAGATTTAAATGAACTAAGAGACTTAGAGACAATCCAATGGTTTGCAAATTTAGATCTACTCCCTATTTTATAAATTAATGAACCCATCTATCCAAGACTAGTTCGATTATTTTACAACAACATACAAATAGATGAAGAAGAAAGAATGTCTACCTATCTTTTAGGACAACACATCTCAATTATGGATAAATTCATTTGCGACATGATAGGCATTCCCATAAAAGTAGAGGACTTTACTTTAAATGATCATGGGATGATGAAACTGTTGGAACAACATATGTTGAAGCCTTAGGAATAATTTTTGCCAATCCCAACTTAGCATTTGTTTCTAAAAGTTGTGAACATCTACTGCCTCTAAACACTAAGGTACTTCATCATATCCTAACTAGCATCATTCTCCCTAAACAATACCATCATGATGAAGTAAGCCAATTAGAATTAGGAACTATGTACTTGATCATGAAAGGACATGACATCTATCTTGGTTATCTTATCCAATAAAACATGTTAGAACTATCTAAGAAAGACATGATGCTCCCATATGGTGGTTTAATCACTAGAATAATGAAAGCCTATGATATTCTAATGCCACCAGAAGAAGAAGTAATAAAAGTAGATAGGTTTAGCATAATAAATAAAAATCTACTTCACCGATTAAGATGTTTTTATAGAAACGGTAACTAGGTTAGAATGCCTAGAAGAACCGATCCCCCTCAACCTGAACCAGAACTGGAAACACCAGTCTTTAGAGGTACCCAATCTCCTCCGATCTGTCCCTTTGAGGAAACACATCCATTTGAGCAAACTCATACATCATCTGTCAAAGATATTGAGATTCGGATGGACCGATACGAACAAAGACAAGAACGACTTGAACATCGACAAGATTAAATCCTATATGAGCTGCAGCAAATTCATCGACAATTTGACTCTTTATTTAGGCACTTTAATTTTCCACCTCATGAATGAGCTTGTATGAACACAATCATCTGTTGTTGTTATAAACTCCTTATGTTACTCACCATGATGGGCTTTGACTTGATCCTTGATATGGTTACCTGATATATTTTTCTTGTGAGCATATGCAGAGTTACAAACATCTCTCGTTGTTTATCTCGGATTTTACATTGAAACTAAATGTTTTGAAAACCTTGTGCCTTGATTTCCATGATAAAATTTGAGAAAGTGATATACCAATGCAGTTGATAAGTCATGACATTGCCATGATATTGATATTAAACTAGCTGATATTTTTACAAAACCTCTAAGTGAAGAACAATTTGATTTCATAAGAAGAGAATTAGGAATGTTGATACATAAACTAGTTAAAATTATTTCGGACTTTATTGAATGATCAAATCACTTATTGTCATTACATGCCTAAATAACATATTGGAAATTATGTGTTGAATACAAAAATGTTTTGTCTTTTTGATTGTATTTGAAAATCTATAGCATAGTCTTGTCCGAATGCATGAAAGAGTTCATTTCATTTTCGGATTTGCTTAACAATTGGAATGCTGAAAATCAGATTTTCTCATACACTCTTATGAAAAATATTTTTTTCTGAAATGGATTTGATGAAATGATTCCTGCTTATAAATTACATCTTGAAATATGGATGATAGTATTTTTACTTGCAAAAAGATGTTTCACACACATATCTTGACTCAAAGTAAACTCACAAATCGCTGATATCACAAATGGCTTTTTCTCCTTCATGCAAAAAGATTATAACAAATAAAAAGGAAGAAGTATTCAAAGCAATCTACGAATCATGCTTTTCTTTATATGCTTCATTTCCTATCACTTACTATTGGAAAATAACATGAACCCAGTAAAGGCATGCACAATTATCGCACTTATGCTCAAAATTTGCTTATACTGTTCTCCTGGTATCACAACTATCATGCTTTTTGTTGATTACAAAGGGGGAGAAATATATGAATTGATGCTATAAACACTGATGCTATAATGCCATGCTTGCATCACCAAGAGATATATGAATAGATGCTATGATTTGCATTATGCCTTGTATCGTGTCAAGATATCAAACAAAAAACTTGCATCATAATTTTACGAGTTGATATCTTACCATGTGATGAAATGCAATACTTGCTAAAATATTTGAAATGTGTACATCATGTAATGATATCAAAATCTTACTTCGCAGTTTTACATGCTGATATCTTACAATATGATGAATTGCTACTATTACCATTATTCAAACTTGTAATGTAAAATTTGAAAATGAATGTCAAGCCTTGACATAATCTTCAGAGAGATACATCATGATAGGAATCATGATGGGAATATTGATAAGTTCAAATGATTTAAACTTATCAATATGTCCCTTGAATTCTTAAGGTTTTGAATTCAAGAATGACTTATCTCAAGTATGGCATATAGACAGGGGGAGTTAAGGTTAACTCCATTATCAATTGATTGTCATCATCAAAAAGGGGGAGATTGTTGAATCTCGGATTTTGATGATGAAGTCAATTGTCATTTGTTGTCTAATCTATGTGTTGAGATAAGTGTGCAGGATTAACTATGATGAAAGTTAGACATGCAGCAGGAGTTACGCCGGAGTCAAGACAATGATCACGTTGGGAGTTCGAGAGTTCGACGGAAGTTCGGACAGTCGTCGGAGGTTCTGCGGGAACAAATCCGAGAAGTCCATAAGCTTGCCAAAAGAAGCTCGTTGGAACTCACCAAGTGGATCGTCGCAAGTCCAGGAGTTTGCCGGAAGTCCGCAGGAGTATCACCGAGGGTTCATCGGATAATCGATGGAAGTTCACCGGAAACTCGCCGGAAGAAGCGATTGACGCACCAGAGCAAGCTGCAAAAATTGTCTTAGGAATTATCGTAGTTAGCACAATGATTAAGTTGGAAATGGGAGGTGATCCCAATAACTTAATCTTGGGGCAATTGGGCCCCTAAAAAAATCCAAATTGGGCCGAATGGATCAACCCATTCGGACCCTGATTGCTGTGGGAGGTGCAACCGCCCAAGCCAAGAGGTGGCACCACCTGGGCTAAGTCTCCCAGCGAGACTGGGCGGTGCAACCGCCCCAGCCAGGAGGTGGCACTGCTTGGGCTCAGTCTCCGAGCGAGACTGGGCGGTGCAACCTCCCTTGACAGGAGGTGGCACCGCTTGAGCTCGATCTTCGAGCTTTGCCAAGCGGTGCAACCACCTCAGTCAGGAGGTGCAACCACCTGAGCTCGGTCTTCGAGCTATGGCAAGAGGTGCAACCGCCCCTGACAAGAGGTAGCACCGCCTAGAGGTTCAGTCTTCGAGCTCTGCCAAGCGGTGCAACCGCCCCAGTCAGGAGGTGCAACCGCCTGATCCCGGAATTTTGAGAATTGACAGTTTTGAGCTCCAAATTTGAACTGGGTTGGGGCCTATAAATACCCCACCCATTAAGCACTGAAAGAGCATGAACTTACACCGAAATCTTGATCTTTTTCTGTGATTCTTAGAGCTCAAAATTGTTGTAAAGGCCAAAAGTTCCTCTCCCTCTGTTCTTCCAAGTTCTGAGTTGTAAAGAGAGGAGAGAAAATTCTGTAAGGGTTGTCTCCTAAGCCTGTCAAAAGGAGTGAAACTGTAAAAGGGTGGTTGGCCTTCGCCTATTGAAGGAAGGCCTCTAGTTGACGTCGGTGACCACGTCGGTGGAGGAAGCCAAAAGTGGAGTATGTCAAGATTGACCGAACCACTCTAAATCTCGGTTTGCATTTACTTTGAGCATATTATCTTTACTACAAACCTCCTCTATAGCTTACTGCTTTCTGCGCATATACGATCCGATTTCAAGCGTTGCACTTTCCGAATCAGCGTTTTGACGTAAAACTATTTTTTCGTACGATCATCTTATTTCAGTTTACGTTTATGTCTTGATTTCAATCATAACTGCAAACTGCCTTTTATGTCCTTGCTTAAACTGCATCTTGCCTAATCAAGTGATTTACGAATCAGCATTTAGACGTAAATTAGCTTCTTCGTACGAACGTCGTATTTCAGTTTGTGCTTATATTATGGTTTTCATCATAACTGCAAACTGCCTTCATAAGATTGACTTTAACGTCATCTCGCTTGATCTTAAGTTAAAGTAATCTTAGAATCGGCTTTCACACCGAAATCATTTTTATCGATCGAACATATTTTATAGTTGAAAGATTTTTACTACACTAATTCACCCCCCCCCCTCTTAGTGCTCTTGATCCTAACAGGTTGCACCACCCAGTCTCGCTCAGAGACTGAGCCCAGGCGGTGCCACCGCTTTGCTGGGGCGGTTCAACCGCCTGACAGAAATCAGGGTCCAAATGGGTTGATCCATTCGGCCCAATTTGGATTTTTTAGGGGCCCAATTGCCCCAAGATTAAGTTAATGGGATCACCTCCCATTTCTAACTTAATCATTGTGCTAACTACGATATTTCCTAAGACATTTACCACAACTTGCTCCGGTGCGTCAATTGCTTCTTCCGGCGAGCTTCCGGCGAACTTCCGTCGATCAACCGATGAACCCTCGGTGATGCTCTTGCGGACTTCCGGCAAAGTCCTGGACTTGCGATGATCCACTTGGCGAGTTCCGACGAGCTTCTTTGGCAAGCTCATGGACTTCTCAGATCTGTTCCTGCAGAACCTCCGACGACTGTCCGAACTTCCGTCGAACTCTCGAACTCCCAACGTGATCATTGTCTTGATTCCAGCGTAACTCCTGCTGCATATCTTACTTTCATCATAGTTAATCCTGCACACTTATCTCAACATATAGATTAGATAACAAATGACAATTGACTTCATCATCAAAATCCGAGATTCAACGTGCAAGAGAGGACGATGCGCCGAAGAATCGGACGAAGCATCGAGGGACCAATGATATGTCGGACAACTTAATTAATTGCTTAGGAGTAATTGTCTAGATCAAACTTTTGTTTTACATGTACAGGATTAACTATGATAGCTTGAAGACATAAAGCAAGTCTACCGGAGTCAAGTTCGATGGGTGTTCGAGAGTCCGAAGATTCGTCGAAGATGCTGTCGGAACCAACCGAGAAGAAATCGAGGACTTGTCGGAGTTTTCGGAAGTCTACCGAAGAGATCGTCGGAGGTTCATGGAGATCACCAAGAAGACTTGGCTACTCGTTGAACTCGCCACAAGATCGGGAGCCTATTGGGAGTCCGCCGGAAGAAATCCAAGGGTGTATCGGAAGTCCGTCGGAAGATCGCCGGAAGGAGACTCGACGTTTGTCGGTTGAAAACTTGCTTAGGACTATATTTTCAGTTGCGTAGTTTGCATGTAATTAGGGTTAGGATTAAGGGATAATCCTATATCTTGGTTAGGGGCCAACTGGGCCCGATATTACCTAGTTTGGGCCAGATTTGAAGCCTATCTAGTGACCCATAGGATCGGGCGGTGGAACCGCCGGACTGGGCGATGGCATCGCCCAGAACCCGAGGATCGGGCGGTGGTACCGTTGGACTGGGCGGTGGCACCGTCGGACTGGGCAGTGGCACCACCCAACACCCGAAAGGTTGGGCGGTGGCACCGCCAGTTAACGGTCAATTTGGTTACAAGGCTAAGAGAGGGAGGAGGAGAACTCTTCTCACTCTTACAATACTTTTCACACCCCAAACACTTACAATTTTTCACACATATAATAGCACTTTGTTACCCTTTCATGCAGAAAAGGGTGGGGTATTTATAGGTCCCAATAGCTTAAAAAATTGAGCCAAAAAGTATCTTATCCCGGATTTATGGGGTACCGACGGTACCACCGTCATTACTGGGCGGTACTATCGCTTGCATTCTGACATCGGGTGGTACAACCGCTCAGTCTAGGTGGTACTACTGCTTGACAAAGCTCGGAGACCAAGCTCTAGCGGTTCTACCACCTGATAGGGGCGATACCAATGCTAGCAGCATTATCTGCCAGCGGTACCACCACCTAGTCTGGGCGGTACCATCGCCAGCTATGATTTCAAGGGTTGAATGGGTTGTTCAATCTGGCCCAATTCATCCCAGTTAAGGGCCTAGTTGGTCCCTAACTAAGTTAGTGGGATTACCTCCCAATCCTAACTTAATTTATGGTCTAACTATAATAACTAAGACATAATCAAAGCACTCTTGTTTCGGTACGTCAATTGCTCTTCCGGCGAGATTCCGACGATCTTCCAGCGAGCTTCTGGCGAACTTCTGACGAACTGTCGGTAATGTTCCGATGGACTCCCGGTAAGCTCTTGAACTTTATAACGATCTTCTTGGCAAGTTTCAGCAAGCTTCTTTGGCAAGCTCCTAGACTTCTCAATTATTTTCGGCAGAACTTCTGATGCATGTCCAAACTTCCAACGAATGTCTGGACTTCCGACAAACGTCTGGACTTCCGACGAACTCTTGAACTCCCAACATGATCTCGATCTTGACTCCGGCACAACACCTACTTTATATCTTACTGGTATGGTAGTTAATCCTGCATACTTTTCTCAACATATAGATTCTATCAAATAATTTATAATTGATTTCATCATCAAAATCCGAGATTCAACAATCTTCTCCTTTTTTATGATGACAATCAATTGATGACGGAGTTATCCTTAACTCCCCCTATCTATATGCCATGCTTTGAGAAAAGACATTCTTGAATTCAAGGCCTTTGAATTCAAGTATCAAACTGATAAGTTAAGTTTATTTAAACTTATCAATATGCATATCATGATACTTATCATGATTTACTAATTCTAAATATGATACCACGTATTTGTCAAAATGATGTCAAGGCATGACATCCATTTTCAAATCCAATGATAATCATCATGTTGAATCTCGAATTTTGATGATGAAACTAATTGATAGTGTTTATGATTTGATATGCGTTTTGAGTGACATGGGTAGCTTCGATCAGGGAGAGACAATTAAAGTGGGAAGAATCATATTGGGCCGGAGAGCAAACATGTCAAAAGATTAGACGTCGGGCCGGAGGATCGGTCGACGTATCAACAGAAGGTTACGGGTCGTGAATTCAAATATCAGGCCAAGAAGAGTATATATTGTGCCAAGGATATTGGAGTTACGAAGGTCAACTGGCCAATTTGGCAATAGGTCGCCAGAGAGGATGATGCACTGAAGAATCGGACGAAGCATAGATGAACCAATGACATGCCGGACAACATGATTCAAACTTTATAATAATTATCTAGATTGAAGTTGGTTGTTATGTTTGCAGGATTAACTATGATAGCAAAGCATAAAACAAAATGAAGTCTCAGAGTCAAGAATGCAATTTCGTTGGGAGTTCGAGAGTTCGTCGAAAGTCCGGACGTTTGTCGAAAGTTCTGCCAGAATTGACCGAGAAGTCCAGGAGCTTGCCAAAGAAGCTTATTGGAACTCTCTAAGAAGATAATTGTGAAGTCTAGGAGCTTGCCGAGAGTTTGCTGGAACATTGCCGAGATATCGTCGGAAGTTTGCCGGAAGATCGCCGGAAGCTCGTCGAAAGAAACCTAGAATTACATACTTTGTTTAGCTTAGTAAATATCTTAAAATTCATATTTAGCATATAATTATGATTAGAATTGGGCCAACCCAATTAGGAGATAGTTGGGCCCATGTTTGGGCTTTGTTGGGCTAAGAGAAAGGCTCAAACAGTGACCAAACAGGTGAAACCATCGTGGCACAATCTCCGAGACTATGTTAGGTAGTGGTACTACCTAGACACAGTCTTCTAGGTGGTGGTACTGCTAGACTGGGTAATGGTACCACCCAGTGTCAAACTATAGGTGGTGGTACCGCCCAGTGTAGGCGGTGGAACCGCCCGTACCTTGAAATTCCGAGGGATTTAAATTTTGGCTCCATTTTTTAAGCCATTTGGGGTCTATAAGTACCCTAGCTATTCCTGCATGGAGAAGCAAGAAAAATGAACAAAAACTCTATGTTTTTAGAGTTAAAAACCCTTATAAAGTATAGAGTCCATCTTCCTAAAGTTTAGAGACTATTCTAACGAAGAGTGTGAGGGAAGCTTTATAAAAAGGGGTGTAAAGATTCTCTCCTGAGCCTGCAAAAGAAGAATAGAGTTGTAAGAAGGAGGTTGATCTTTGCCCATTAAAGGAAGATCTTTAGTGGATGCCTGTGGCCTCGACAGAAGAGGAATCGGTGGAGTGGATGTAGGTCACGGTGACCGAACCACTATAAAAACTTGGTTTGCATTTTTATTCTTGCTATTTACCTTCACTACAAACTACTTACTTGCTTTAGTTCCATTACGCTTATGAATACGATTTCAAAGTTAACATCTCTCCGAAATGGTTTTCGTCAAAATCGATTTTAATCAAACGAAGATTTTTAAACCGACGTAATCTTTTTGCTGCACTAATTCACCCCCCCCCTCTTAGTGCCGACTCATTCCTAACACATCATTAGTGCGAATTTCGAATATGAAATTTAGCTAGATGACAAAAATAACAATTCATCATTCCATGATAAGATGACAAGTTATCAATTTGTAAAATAGCAAGTTAAGCTCATGATATCTTATCATAATGAAAGACATTTATCAAGTATTCATAAAACATTTCAAGCATTTGTGATGTGGTACAATCTTCATTTTTATATGTTTCAATTGATAAGCATATAAGCATTTACGATATCTTCACTTTGATATGTTTCAATTGATAAGCATATAAGCATTTACCATAAGACACATTGCATACATTTACAATGCTAATATGTCATCAATTTACCACATTTTGGTATCATTTCTCCCTCTTTGTCATCAACAAAAAGGAGAATAATTCAACAATGCAAGTGTGGCAAGAATTCATGCAAGTTTCACACTAATTTATCTAATCGATATTGCATCGTTACATGGTAATATTCATAAATTCTCAACATCAAAATTTATCAACATTAAAGTGATAGATGATGGGATATAAAGTGAAACTAGACTTTTGTATATGAACAAATACTGGAAGGCCATAACACATAGTGGAATTAAATGGAATCACAATCAAATAAAACACCAAGATATACATGGAAAACCCCTCCAATGTGAAGGACAAAAACCATGGGATAAACTAGAGATAATTCACTATAAAAATAATAAATATACAAATCTCAATCTCTTGCCCAAAAATCCTAACAACAATCACAAGAGAATAACTGGGATACAAGGATCATGTCACTATGCACAATATCTAAATCCTCCCTAAGTAATCACAGCAAGAGTCTGCTATAGATTTGATCTAACTTGAGATGAAAATACTGCTAGATGATTGAGAATAGTCTCTCTGTATTGTCCTTGTTTTCTTCCCTTTCTTTCCCTTGTTTTTCTACCTTTTTCTCCTCCTCTTTTAATCAAGATGCTACTGCCAAAATTCTGCCCCATTGCTGCAGTTTTCCACCTCTCTATGCAGCCACCACCCACCCCCTAATCAAATTTAGGGTTAGGTTAAGAGAGGAGGTGGCTATGGGCTGTTAAAAATCAATATGGGCTGAATCTGTGGGCTGCCAGTCCAACAACCTCCCCCTTTAGCCCATAAGGGAGGCTGTCCCATAACTCCTCAATGTGAAGCCATGTCGACTAGCTATCGGCAAATCTCTTGTCTTTCTTTTGGTAAAGTCTTTGTTAACATATCTGCTCCGTTGTCATTTGTGTGAATTTTCTAAAGCTGCAACTACTTCGCTTCAAATACATTTCGAATCTAATGGTATCTGATATATATATATATATATATATATATATATATATATATATATATATATATATATATATATATATATATATATATGCTTTAACTTGGAATGAAACATTGAGTTCTTACACAAATGGATGGCACTCTGGCTGTCACAATGCATAACATAATTTTTCTATTTCAGCCCTAATTCTTGTAAGAATTCTTTCATCCATAATATTTCTTTGCATACCTCTGTAGTAGCAATATATTCTGCCTCTATGGTGGAGAGAGCAATACACCTTTGCAATCTGGATTGCCATGACATGGCTCCCCCTGCAAAAGTAAGTACATAACCTGATGTGCACTTCCTCGTATCTATATCTCTTACCATATCTGCATCCGTGTAACCTGTCAACATAGGTGGTCCACCTCCAAAGCTTAAACAAACCTTAGAGCTCCCTCTGAGATATCTAAAAATTCACTTCACTACTGCCCAGTGCTCTTTCTCTGGATTTGCAAGAAATTTGCTAGTAACACCAACTACATATGTGATGTCTCGCCTCGTATATACCATTGCATACATTAAACTTCCAACTACTAAAGCATAAGGAACCTTTTACATTTTCTTCTTCTCCTCATCACTTAATGAACTTTGTTCTGAACATAACTTGAAGTGGCCTGCAAGAGGAGAACCAACTGGCTTTGCATTGCTCATATTGAACCTTTCCAATACCTTCTCGATATATTTTTCCTATGACAACCAAATCGTCTTGGTTTTTCTGTCACAAGAAATATGCATGCCCAGTATTTGCTTTGCTGGCCCCATATCCTTCATTGCAAAAAACTCACTCAGTTCTTTCTTCATCCTGTCTATTATAGACATATCTTTTCCAAGAATAAGTATGTCATCAACATAAAGTAAGAGAATAATAAAATTCTCACCAAACCATTTGATGCACACATAATGATTTGAAGTTATTCTTTTGTATCCATTTTTTGTCATAAATGAATCAAACTTTCTGTACCACTATCTTGGATCTTGTTTTAGCCCATACAAGCTCTTCTTCAACTTGCAAACAAAGTTCTCTTGACCTTTAACTTTGAAGCCTTCTGGTTGCTCTATATAAATTTCCTCCTTCAAATCACCATGAAGGAAAGCTGTCTTCACATGTAACTACTCAACCTCCAAGTCCTGGTTAGCAGCAATATTAAGAGCAACATAAATAGAAGATATTTTAACAATAGGAGAAAATATCTATTCAAAGTCAATACCTTTCTTTTGACCAAAGCCTTTCACAACCAATCTAACTTTGTACTTAGTTGAGAATAATATTCTTGAGTCTTCAACCTGAAAACCCACTTGTTCTTCAAGGCTTTCATTCCATTTAGTAGTAACACCAAATCATAAGTGTGGTTCTTCTGAAGAGCATCCATCTTTTCTTGCATAGCAACTAACCACTACTTTTTCTTCTCACTTTTAACTATTTCCCGGTAACTCTTTGGTTCACCTACATCAATAAGCATCACATACTCATCTGTAGAGTATGTTCTGGAAGGTTGACGTTGTCTAGAAGATCTTTTCAACTGAGGTTCTGTGGGAAGTTGCTCTCCAACTTCTTCTTGCTCAATATGTCCTGTAGGTAGATCAACATCAGGCTCTACACCATCTTCCTGCATATCTCCCCCATCACCCTAATATACTAGAGGAGTAACTGGGTCACAATCTGCTAATCCTTTGCAGAAGTCTTGGCCGATATCTTTTTCTTCAAATCCTCAAAGGTTTGATCCTCAAAGAAGACCACATCTCTGCTTTTAAACACGTTCTGCTTTTTAGGATCCCAAAGCCTGTAACCAAACTAATCATGTGAGTAGCCAAGAAAATTATATTATTTAGTCTTACCATCCAGCTTGGACCTCCCATTGTTTGGAATATGTGCATATGCATAACAACCAAACACTCTCAAATGCTTGTTGGAAATATCTTTCCTTGACCATACATACTATGCAACATCACCATCTAGGGCTATACATGGTGATAAGTTGATCACATCAACTATAGTTCTCAAAGCTTCATCCCACAACATTTTGGATAGCTTGGCCTGTGAAAGCATACATCTGATCTTTTCCATGATGGTGTAGTTAATCCTCTCTGTAATAGCATTATGTTAAGGTATATCAGGAATTGTCATCTCATGTTGGATGCCATGTGACCTGCAATAATCATTAAACAATCCCGTGTACTCACCACCATTATCTGATCTTATGCATTTCAATTGTCTTTTTGTCTCCCTTTCAACCCTGACACGAAACTCTTTGAAGGCATTAATAACCTGATCTTTGGTCTTCAAGGTATATGCCCAAACTTTCTTGGAAAAATCATCTATAAAAGTGACAAAATAAAGTGCACCACTTATCCTAGGAATATCAACAGATCCACCAGGAGTTTTTGTCCTCAAAGGACCACATACATTTGTATAAACATAGTCTAAGGCATGCATTTTTCTAGATAAAATAAGACTAGCAAATGAAACTCTATGTTGTTTACCAACCAAATAATTAATACAAAGGTTCAAATGTATACCTCTAAGGTCTGACAATACTAGAAAGAGCTTGCAGCTCCTTCTTACTCATGTGTCCTATTCACCTATACCACAACTCTATGTTGAAGTCTTTCTCTGTAGCATTCAACTGCTTAGCACAAGCTTTGGCCTACAACCTGTATAAGGTATAACATTTTTTTCCATTAGCCATAATAAGAGAACCCTTACTGAGTTTCCATTGCCCTCTATAAAATATGCTATCATAGTCTTCATCATCTAGCCTTCCAATTGAAATTAAATTTAGCCTCAAGTCAACCACATGCCTTACATCCTTAAGCATCAACTTGTAACCTATATTGGTCTTTAAATGGATATCACCCATGCCAATGATGTCTGTTGTGTCATAGTTGCCCATCTTGACAACACCAAAATTTTCAGACTTGTATGTAGCAAAAAACTCCCTCCATGGTATAGCATGATAAAAAGCACCTATGTCAATCACCCACTCAAGATTCTGACACACACAAGAAAAAATATAATCAGAAGGAGACAAAATAAAATAATCACCACCCTACATTGTAGCTGTAGCATTATCCTTTGACTCTGTAGACTCCACTTCTTTTTCCTTTTTCTTATTCTTCTCAGATTACTTGCATTGGGTTGCTTTCTCATCACAGTTATAGCAAACAATATCTTTTCTTGATCTTAACTTGCTTCTACACATGCGTGAACTGCTTCTAGACATTAACCTTCATCTGTTCCATAAGATAAGTACCTGTGAATTATTCTGAGATGTTACTGAATTCTTTCTTCTCAACTCCTCATTCAACAAACTGCTTGTTACTTGACTCATAGTCACAACACCATCTAGCGTAGAATTACTGAGGGAAACCACTAGTATCTCCCAACTTTCTAGTAATGAACTAAGAAGTAACAATACCTGCAACTCATCATCAAGAGACATTTTCATAGAGGATAACTGGTTAGTGATACTCTGCATTTCATTTAAATGCTCAACAATAGAAGCATCCTCTCTATATTTTAGGTTCACAAGTTTTTTGATAAAAAACTCTTTGTTGCTAGTTTTTTTTCTTTCATAAAGACTTTTCAACTTTTTCCAAAGAGAATATGCAGAAATTTCAGTAGAAACATGGTAAAAGATACTATCATCAAGCCATTATCGAATAAACCCAACTGTTTTTCAATCTAACCTCTTATACTCATCATTTGTCATAGTTATGAGTTTTGTATTATCCCCCTGCAAAGGTTCATACAAATTTTTGCAATACAAGAGGTCTTCCATTTTTTGTTTCCATATCATCCAATTGTTTCCATTTAAACTAATCATGCAAGAAACATTACTGGCCTCCATGTTCAAATATAAAAATTAAATCACCACAACCCTGCTCTGATACTAGTTGATGGGATATAAAGTAAAATTAGACTTTTGTATATGAACAAATACTAGCAGGCCATAATACGTAGTGGAATTAAATGGAATCACAATCAAATATAACACCAAGATATACGTGGAAAACCCCTCCAATATGAAGGGTAAAAACCATGGGGCAAACTAGAGATAATCTACTATAAAAATAATGAATATATAAATCTTAATCTCTTGCCCAAAAACCCTAGCAACAATCACAAGAAAATAACTGGGATACAAGGATCACGTCACTATGCATAATATCTAAATCCTCCCTAAATAATCACAACAAAAGTCTACTGTAGATTTGATCTAACCTGAGATGAAAATACTGCTAGATGATTGAGAATAGTCTCTCTGCGTTGTCCTTGTTTTCTTCCCTTTCTTTTTCTTGTTTTTTTACCTTTTTCTCCTCCTCTTTTAATCAAGATGCTGCTGCCAAAATTCTACCCCATTGCTGTAGTTTTCCTCCTCTTTATGTAGCTACCACCCACCCCCTAATCAGATTTAGGGTTAGGTTAAGAGGGGAGGTGGGCTGCGGGCTGTTAAAGCCCAATATGAGCTGAATCTGTGGGTTGCTAGCCCAACAATAGATTCTATCAACTTCTCCCCCTTTGTCATCAAAAACTTTGCATGAAGAAGAGGAAGAATGGTAAGGAGGGAATCTAATAAGAACCAAATTTGTGAAATGATTTGAACTAAGTCAAAAATAGTAAATAAGTTTCATTAAATCATGCTTTAATTTTGATAAAAAGAAAAGATTCATGAAAAATGATCAAAATATTCATGTGAAATCAAATTCTCATTCTTGCAAGTGATCATCTCGTACTTAAAAAATTATAAAAATTCTTCTTTCATAAGAAGAATCAGGAGAGGAGCGTCATATGAAAAAAAAAATCATAAGTCAAATCCATTTCTCATTAAAAATTCACAAGAGATAAACCCGTGAGAGATGTATTTGTCAATGAAATCCATGAAGTTTTTAAATGTATCAAAAATCATTAAGTGATGGAGCAAGGGTATGAAGTAAACTTGATACCAAGGAAGATAAAAACGAAATAAATTCATGAAAGCCCCATTCATGAAATATATTAAGAGAAGGATAGTCCGGAAAAGAAATATAACAAACTCATGCATTCAGATAATTTAGCATTCCTAACTCCCTTCTAATAAAATTAAATTGTTCTTCACTTAAAGGTTTTGTAAAGATGTTAGCTAATTGATGTTTCGTATCAATAAACTCTAGGATTACATCATGATTATTGATATGATCTTGTATAAAATGATGCCTAATGTCAATGTGTTTAGTTCTAGAGTGTTGAATATGATTTTTTATTAAACATATTACACTTGTATTATCACATTTTATAGGAATATTCTTAAGGTAAATTTTATAATCTTCTAATGTATTTTTCATCCATACAACTTGTGCACAACATACACTAGCTTCAATGTATTCAGCTTCGATTGTGGATAATGCAACCGAGTTCTATTTCTTAGAAGACAAAGAGACAAGTGCGTATCCTAAAAATTGATACGTTCCGAATGTACTTTTTCTATCTAATCTATATCCAGCAAAATCCACATCAGCATAAGCAATTAATTTAAACTTTTCAGATTTTGGATACTATAGTACTAGATTAGTGGTTCCTTTCAGATGTCTAAGAAATCTTTTAACTGCTTTAAGAGGAGATATCTTAGGATTAGATTGAAACCTAGCACAAAGTCCTATGATGTCCGAACTAGTTGCGGTGAGATATAGTAAACTACCTATCATGCCCTTATAAGCTTTTTGATCAAAGCTTTATCTACTTTCGTTAATATCTAATTTAGTGGAGGTACCCATAGGAGTATTGATAGCCTTTAAACTATCCATATTCAACTATTTTAATGAGTCTAATGTATACTTTGTTTGACTAAGAAAAATATTATCATTAAATTATTTGATTTGTAAACCTAAAAAGAAGATTAGTTCCCCTATCAAACTCATTTCAATCTCTAGACTCATACTCTTTGCAAACTATTCGCATAAATATTCATTTGTGGAACCAAAAATAATGTCATCAATATAAATTTAAATAATAAAAAACTTATTTTAAAAATTTTTTATAAACAATGTAGTATCGACTTTGCCTTTAGAGAAATTATTTTGAATAAGAAAAGAGCTAAGTCTCTCATACCAAGCCCTTGGGGCTTGTTTTAAACCATAGAGAACTTTAGTCAATTTACACACATGATTGGGGAACTTATCATTCTTAAATCTAGGAGGTTGTTCAACATAAACTTCTTCGAAAAGAAAGCCATTAAGAAAAGCACTTTTAACATCCATTTGAAACAACTTAAAATTATTACTACAAGCATAGGCAAGGAGCATCCTTATGGCTTCTAATCGTGCCACAGGAGCGAATGTTTCTTCATACTAGATATCTTCTTCTTGGTTGAAACCTTTGGCCATTAATCTAGCCTTGTTTTTAACCATGATACCAAATTCATCTTGCTTGTTTCTAAAGACCCATTTAGTACTAATAACTAAATGGTTATTTGGTCTTGGAATAAGCTTTCACACCTCATTTCTCTCAAATTGATTTAACTCTTCTTGTATTGCGATAACCCATGAATCATCTTTCAAGGCCTCGTTAATGCATTTAGGTTTAATTTGGGAGAGAAAAGCAGCATTGGCATAAAAACTCTTAAGAGAAGAACGAGTTTGAACCCCTTTAGATGTGTCTCCTATGATTAGCTCCTTGGGATGAGCATCTACATACTTTCATTCCTTAGGTAAGGATGTTTTGGAAGAAGATGTATCTAAGTTGCTAGATAGAGAAAGAGATTCATTTAAATTCAAAGCATCAAAATTAAGATCATCATCAAAATCATTTTTCTTAACTTCAAAAACATCATTAAAAATCACATGAATAGATTCTTCTATAACCTTAAGGTATCTTTTTTATTCAAAATAAAACATTTACACCCAAAAACTTTAAAGTAAGAAATGTTGGGTTTTTTGTTGTTCCACAACTCATAAGGAGTTTTGGAAAGTAGTGGTCTTACTAGAACCCTATTCATAACATAGCATATTGTATTTATGGCTTTGGCCCAAAAATATTTGGAGGCTATGTTTATTTAATATGATTCTTGTCATTTCTTGTAAGTTACAATTTTTTCTTTCTACTACCTCATTTTGTTGAGGATTTCTCTGAGTAGAGAAATTGTGGTTATACCTATTTGATTCATAAAAGTCTTGGAAATCATGGTTTTGAAATTCACCACCGTGATCACTTCGAATTGATGAAATCATAAAACCCTTTTCGTTTTGAACAAGTTTACAAAACTTAGAGAAATACCTAAAGCAATCACTTTTGTGTGCCAATAAGTAAGTCCATGTGTATCTACTATAATCATCCACGATAACAAAGGTATATTTGCTACCTCCTAGGCTTGATATAGCAATTGGTCCGAACAAGTCCATATGGGTCAATTGCACTATTCTAGAGGTGCTTATTTGGTTCTTTGGTTTGAAGCTACCTTTTATTTGTTTTCCTAGTTGACATGCATCACACACATTGTCTTTAATGAACTTAATGTGAGGAATTTCTCTTACAAGTTCTTTAGATGAGATTTGAGAAATTAGTTTTATGCTAGCATGACCTAATCTCTTGTGCCAAAGCCAAGCATCATCATTTAAAACTGAAAGACACATTTCATTATAAAGATCATCAATATTGATAGTGTATACATTATTTTGTTTTAGGGTAAGATGTTCCTGTTGATGCCTCTTACACTATCGAAAGAGGATGAACCAAAAGTCTAGTCACTACTCAGATGAATAAATATATGTACAAATTTGATGCTTGAATTTATTGGTATTTTAATGAAGTAGAGGGTTCGTAGGATGAATAAATTCATGTACAAATTCGATGCTTGAATTTGATGGTATTTTAATGAAATTGAGGAATATAAGCTTTTTTTATTCATGACTTGTTTCTCCTAAGAAATCGTATACTTTGATATTCCTTGTACCTTGTAATTTTTGAAGCATTATAGGATAATAAAGTACATAGTATTTGCAGATTTGATCACTCTTTATTTGATTTTGATTTTGATAGGGCAATTCGGTTGTTGAATTCTATTCTTTGTTATACTAAGTTATTCTAGAGATATTTTCTTAAGACGTCATAAATTATAAATAATTATAAATTTATAATTATAAATTTATTGATAATAATTATAAATTTATATGAATAAATAAAAATCATAAAATATAATAATTATATTTTTTTAAAATTAATAATAGGTATAAAATATTTTTTAATTATTTCATAATTTATGAAATCATATCGAGATCATAATCTTTATTATTGATAGAGTCAAGATAATAATTTATAATTTAAATTTAATAAAATATTCTTAAAATATTGATAAGATCTTGATAATCTTATCTTAAAGATATCTATATTATTTCATAATTTGAAAATCAAGATCTTTATTATTGATAGAATCATGATAATATATTATTATAAATTCTATAATTTAAGATCATGATAAGATAATATTAAACAATTAATGAGACCATGATAAATCATATTATGTTTATCATGATTTAGAATCAATCGATTGTGATCTTGGTTCTTTGTTACACTAAGTCTTCTAAAGAGATTTTCGGTATGGCTATAAATTTTTATTGATAATGATTATAAATTTATATACACAAATAAAAATTATAAAAATATAATAATTATATATTTTATTTAAAAAATAATTATAAAAATATTTATTAAATTATTTCATAATTTCAGAAATTATTTTGAGATCTAATCTTTATTATTGATAAAATCAAGATAATATTTTATAATTTAAAATTATAATAATATATTCTCTAAATATCTTTGAGATCGTGATAATCTTATCTCAATGATATCGATATTATTTCATAATTTAGAAAAACATGTTCTTTATTATTGATAGAATCATAATAATATATTATTATATATTTTATAATTTAAGATTATGATAATATAATATTAAAATGTTCAAAAGATCATGATAAATCATATAATAGTTTATAATAATTTAGAATCCCTTAATCGTGATCTCGATTCTTTAGTACACTAACTCATCATAAATTAACGGTACAATGACTCACTAATTTTTATTGATAATGATTATAAATTTATATGCACAAATAAATATTAATTATATGTTTTATTTCAAAAATAATTATAAAAAAATATTTATTAAATTATTTCATAATTTCAGAAATCATTTTGGGATCTAATCTTTATCATTGATATAATCAAGTTAATATTTTATAATTTAAATTATAATAATATATTCTTAAAATATCGATGAGATCGTGATAATCTTATCAAAATGATATCTATATTATTTCATAATTTAGAAAAACATGATCTTTATTATTTATAGAATCATTATGAAATATTATTATAAATTTTATAATTTAAGATTATTATAATATAATATTAAAATATTAAGTAGATCATGATAAATCATATCATGGTTCAAAATGTTTTGGAATCCTTTAATCATGATCTAGATTCTTTTTTTTACAATAACTCATTTTAGAGAGATTTTTCGTATGGATATAAAGCTCACCCTATGATGTCATGAATTAAAGGTATTAAAAGTATGACTCACTAAATTTTTATTGATAACAATTATAAATTTATATGCATAAATAAAAATTATAATTATATAATAATTATATATTTTATTTAAAAATTATAAAAATTTATTAAATTATTCCATAATTTCGGAAATTATTTTGAGATCTAATCATTATTATTGATAAAATCAAGGTAATATTTTATATTTTAAAATTATAATAATATATTCTCCAAATATCTCTAAGATCGTGATAACCTTATATCAATGATATATATATTATTTCATAATTTAGAAAAACATGTTCTTTATTATTGATAGAATCATTATACTATATTATTATAAATTTTATAATTTAATATTATAAAAATATAATATTAAAATATTAATGAGATTGTGATAAATCATATCATGGTATTGATATAAAGCTCATCGTTATGAATTAACGGTACTGATGAATATAACTCACTAAACTTTTATTGATAATGATTATAAATTTAAATGCACAAATAAAAAATATAATAATATAATAATTTTATATTTTATTTAAAAAATAAATATAAAAAATATTTATTAAATTATTTCATAATTTCAGAAACCTTTTTGAGATCTAATCTTTATCATTGATATAATCAAGATAATATTTTATATTTTAAAATTATAATAATATATTCTCAAAATATCAATTAGATCATGATAATCTTATCTCAATGATATATATATATATATATAATATTTCATTATTTAGAAAAACATATTCTTTATTATTGATAGAATCATGGTAATATATTATTATAAATTTTATCATTTTGAATTATGATAACATAATATAAAAATATTAAGGAGATTATGATAAATCATATCATGGTTTATCATTATTTATAATCACTTAATTGTGATCACGATTTTTTGTTATACTAATTTATTCTAAAGAGATTTTTGATATGGATATAAATCTCAAGACGTCATAAATTAACAGCATCGATTAGCATGACTCACTAAATTTTTAATAATAATTATTATAAATTTATATACATAAATAAATATTATAAAAAATTATAATTATATTTTTTATTTATAAAATAATTATAAAAAATATTTATTAAATTATTTCATAATTTCATAAACCTTTTTGAGATCTAATCTTTATCATTGATATAATCAAAATAATATTTTATATTTTTAAATTATAATAATATATTCTCAAAATATCAATGAGATCGTGATAATCTTATCTAAATGATATCTATATTATTTCATTATTTAGAAAAACATATTCTTTATTATTGATAGAATAATGGTAATATATTATTATAAATTCTATAATTTAGAATTATAATAACATAATATAAAAATATTAAAAAGATCATGATAAACCATAGTTTATCATTATTTAGTGATCACGATTTTTTTTTATACTAACTCATTCTAAAGAGATTTTTTTGAATGGATATAAATCATAAGACGTCATAAATTATCGGCATCAATGAGCATGACTCACTAATTTTTTACTAAAAATTATTATAAAATTATATTCATAAATAAATATTATAAAAAATTATAATTATATTTTTTATTTAAAAAATAATTATATAAAAAATATTTATTAAATTACTTCATAATTTTGGAAATATTTTTGAGATCTAATCTTTATCAATGATATAATCAAGATAATATTTTATAATTTAAAATTATAATAATATATTCTCAAAATATCGATGAGATCATGATAATCTTATCTTAGTGATATCTATATTATTTCATAATTTAGAAAAGCATATTTTTTATTATTAATAAATCATGATAATATATTATTATAAATTCTATAATATATGATTATGATAATATAATATGAAAATATTAAGGAGATCGTGATAATCCTTTGATCGTGATCATGATTTTTTATTACACAAACTCATTCTAGAGAGATTTTTGGTATGAATATAAAGCTCACCTTAAGAGACCATAAATCAATGGTACCAATGAGTATGACTCACTAATTTTTTAATAATAATGATTATAAATTTATATGCAATAATAATTATTATAAAAATATAATAATTATATATGTTATTTAAAAATAATTATAAAAATATTTTTTAAATTATTTCATAATTTCATAAATCATTTTGAGATCTAATCTTTATTATTGATAGAATCAAGATAATATTTTATAATATAAAATTATAATAATATATTCTCAAAATATCTATGTGATCGTGATAATCTTATCTCAATAATATATATATATATTATTTCATAATTTAAAAAAACATGTTCATTATTATTGATAGAATCTATCATTTAGGATTATGATAATATAATATTAAAATATTAAGAAGATCATGATAAATCATATCATGGTTTACCATGATTTCGAATCTTTTAATCATGATCTTGATTATTTGTTACATTAACTCATTTTATAGAGATTTTTGGTAATGGATATAAAACTCACCCTAAGACGTGATGAATTAACGATACCGATGATTCTTACTCACTAAATTTTTATTTTAATGATTATAAATTTATATGAACAAATAATACTATAATTATTATATATTTTATTTAAAAAATAATAATAAAATAGTTATTAAATTATTTCATAATTTCATAAATCATTTTGAGATCTAATCTTTATTATTAATAGAAATAAGATAATATTTTATAATTTAAAATTATAATAATATATTCTTAAAATATTTTTGAGATCATGATAATCTTTTCTCAATGATATCTATATTATTTAATAATTTAGAAAAACATGTTATTTTTTATTAATAGAATCATGATAATATATTATTATAAATTTTATAATTTATGATTATGAGAATATAATATTAAAATATTAATGTGATAGTAATAAATCATATCATGGTTTATCATCATTTAGAATCTCTTAATCATGATCTCGATTTTTTGCTACACTAACTCATTCAAGAGAGACTTTTGGTGATGGATATAAAACTCACCCTAAGACGTGGTACCGATGATTATCACTCAATAAATTTTTATTGATAATGATTATAATTTTATATGTATAAAAAAATTATAAAAAAATAATAATATATTTTATTTTAAAAAATAATTATAAAAAAATATTAAATTATTTTAATATTTTCGGAAATCATTTTGAGATCTAATCTTTATTATTGATTGAATCAAGATAATATTTTATAATTTAAAATTATAGTAATATATTTTCAAAATATCTATATGATCGTGATAATTTTATCTCAATGATATTTATATTATTTCATAATAAAAAAAACATATAATTTTTTATTGATAGAATCATGATAATCTATTATTATAAATTTTAAAATTTAAGATTATGATAATATAATTTTAAAATATTTAGGAGATCGTGATAAATCATGATTTAGAATCCCTTAATCATGATCTCGATTCTTTGTGGTACTAATAATTATCACTTATTAAATTTTTATTAATAATATTATAAATTTATATGCATAAATAAAAATTATAAAAATAATAATTATATATTTTATTTTAAAAAATAATTATTAAATAATTATTAAATAATTTCATAATTTCAGAAATCAATTTGAGATCTAATCTTTATTATTGATAGAATCAAGATAATATTTTATAATTTAAAATTATAATAATATATTCTCAAAATATCTATAAGATCATGATAATCTTATCTCAATGATATATATATTATTTCATAATGAAAAACATGTTCTTTATTATTATAAATTTATAATTTAGGATTATGATAATATAATATTAAAATATTAAGAAGATCGTATCATGGTTTGTCATGATTTATAATTTCTCGATCTCGATCATATCATTGACTCGTTCTAGAGAGTTTTATGATATGGATATAAAGCTCACCCTAAGACATCATGATTTAACGATGTGTATGACTCACTAAATTTTTAATAATAATTATTATCAATTTATATACATAAATAAATATTATAAAAAATTATAATTATATATTTTATTTATAAAATAATTATAAAAAATTTTATTAAATTATTTCATAATTTCAGAAACCTTTTTGAGATCTAATCTTTATCATTGATATAATCAAAATAATATTTTATATTTTAAAATTATAATAATATATTCTCAAAATATCAATGAGATCGTGATAAATTTATCTAAATGATATCTATATTATTTCATTATTTAGAAAAACATATTCTTTATTATTGATAGAATCATGGTAATATATTATTATAAATTCTATAATTTAGAATTATGATAACATAATATAAAAATATTGAAGAGATCATGATAAACCATATCATGGTTTATCATTATTTAGTGATCACGATTTTTTGTTATACTAACTCATTCTAAAGAGATTTTTTGGAATGGATATAAATCACAAGACATCATAAATTAATGGCATTAATGAGCATGACTCACTAAATTTTTACTAATAATTATTATAAATTTATATTCATAAATAAATATTATAAAAAAATTATAATTATATATTTTTTATTTAAAAAATAATTATATAAAAAAATATTTATTAAATTACTTCATAATTTTGGAAATATTTTTGAGATCTAATCTTTATCAATGATATAATCAAGATAATATTTTATAATTTAAAATTATAATAATATATTCTCAAAATATCGATGAGATCGTGATAATCTTATCTCAATGATATCTATATTATTTCATAATTTAGAAAAGCATGTTTTTTTTATTAATAGAATCATGATAATATATTATTATAAATTCTATAATATATGATTATAATAATATAATATTAAAATATTAAGAAGATCGTGATAATCCCTTGATCATGATTTTTTATTACACAAACTCATTCTAGAGAGATTTTTGGTATGAATATAAATTTATTGCGATATCACTTGGAATCACTTTTATTGAGATATCAACGAGACTATAATTAGAGAATCAGGTACAAATATATTGATGTGTTTTCTTTAACAAAAAATAAGTAGATTGGTTTATGACATGCTAGTGATGCTTTGTTTCGGTGTTATAGCAGATGCATTGGTGTCTACTGGGCTTGCTAAACTTGGATATCGATATGTCAACATAGGTATGTCTTTCACAACCTCACTCACAATTTCATTTTCTTTAGATTTAGAGAGAGTAAATATGATGAATTGTCTATGGCATGGACATGTAGATGATTGTTGGGCTGAGCATGATCGCGATGCAACGGTTTGTAAATGGGGTTTTATTAACTGATTTATGATATGATGCATCAAGTGTATTGCTCATAAATACTTCAAGGCATCCGTTTTAGTGTTTCATCAATTCTCATGGTCATTCATGGATGCTTCCAGGGTTATATGGTGCCAAAAAGGTTGACGTTTCCATCAGGAATCAAAGCTCTCGCGGATTATGTTCATGACAAGGGGCTTAAACTTGGTATTTACTCGGACGCAGGGTAAGTCAAGCGGAACAATGAATCCTGATCATCTCTTCATGACTGTCTCGATCTGTGAGTTCTTGAAATAAAACTTGTCGGGCATTGCAGGCATCAAACATGTAGCCAGACGATGCTAGGTTCGCTTGGTCATGAGCAGAAAGATGCTGAAACTTTTGCTTCATGGGTGAGCATGCGTGGTCGAACTGTTGAAGCTTTCTCTGATACGAATTAGCTTGTTGATTCTTCTTATTCTTGTACTAAGGCATTGATTACCTCAAGTACGACAACTGTAACAATGATGATTTGAAACCGATGAAGCGGTAAGGTTTTCTTGTTTTTCCGTCTCGGTGAGATTTCGTGTGTGCCACTGAAATAAGGAAGAACTATCGATAAGATCCAGACATGCTCGAAGTTGGAAATGGTGGTATGAGTAACGATGAGTACATCGTGCACTTCAGCCTCTGGGCTGCTTCCAAGGTAGCATAACTCTCTCTCTCTCTCTCTCTCTCTCTCTCTCTCTCTCTCTCATTATCTTTCTGCATGGTGAAGATTCTATTTACATATTGCTCCACTCCAATCTAATCCATCCTTGCAGGCTATCCTTGGTAACGAGGAAGTGATTGCTGTAAACCAAGGTAGGCATATGCGACGAGTTCGATCGATGGGGCTCTCATGAGCATGACTTTCACATATGGTTTGTTTTTTGATGAATAGATTCTCTCGGTGTTCAAGCTAAGAAGGTGCGAATGTATGGAGATTTCACGGTTGGTAATTGGCATTGCAAGTTGTTCTCATATTCTGCCATCCCATGAAGCACGCAAGTCCTGAGATCATGGAAGTTTGGATGTAGGTTTGGGTAGGACCTCTCTCTAGATACAGAACTGTAGTTGTTCTGTTGAACCATTCCCCTGAATTCAGAACCATCACAGCCCAATGGGATGACATCGGTCTTCTACCAAACACGGTTGTGGAAGTTAGAGATCTTTGGAAGGTACTCCAAATATTTCACCATCTTCTCCTACACATTGCAGTCACCGATTGACAGTTGTAGTTAATATGGTTGTATATTATTGGTTGCTGTAGCATGCGACACTAGAGAAGAGGTTCATGAACGAATTGAGAGCCGACGTACACCACCATATGCCTGCAAGATGTTCCTGTTGATGCCTCTTACACTATTAGAAGAGGATGAATCGAAAGTCTAGTCACTACTCGGATGAATAAATACATGTATGGTATTTTAATGAAGTAGATGGCTTGTAGGATGAATAAATTTATGTACAAATTCGATGCTTGAATTTGATTGTATTTTAATGAAATTGAGGAATACGAGCTTTTTTTATTCATGACTTGTTTCCCCTAAGAAATCGCATACTGTGATATTCCTTTTCACGCGACGAGCGAGTGGGTTGCGGGGATCTCATCTCAGCCGCGTCGAGGAGTCATCCCGTCATTGCCCCATTAAATTTGTTACGTTTTAGGAACTTATTTGTAGATTTGATCACTTTTCATTTGATTTTTGATTTTGATAGGGCAATTTGGTTGTTAAGAAATCTTACCATCATAAATTATAAATAATTATCAATTTATAATTATAAATTTATTGATAATAATTAAAAATTTATTATCAATAATTCTAAATTTATTGATAATAATTATAAATTTATATGTACAAATAAATATTAATTATATATTTTATTTCAAAAATAATTATAAAAAAATATTAAATTATTCCAAAATTTCGGAAATCATTTTGAGATCTAATCTTTATTATTGATAAAATCAATATAATATTTTATATTTTAAAATTATAATAATATATTCTCCAAATATCTCTTAGGTCGTGATAATCTTATATCAATTATATCTATATTATTTCATAATTTAGTAAAACATGTTCTTCATTATTGATAGAATCATTATACTATATTATTATAAATTTTATAATTTAATATTATAAAATTATAATATTAAAATATTAAGGAGATCTTGATAAATCGTATCATGGTTTGGACATAAAGCTCACCGTCATAAATTATAAATAATTATAAATTTATAATTATAAATTTATTGATAATAATTATAAATTTATATGAATAAATAAAAATCATAAAATATAATAATTATATATGTTTTTAAATTAATAATAGGTATAAAATATTTTTTAATTATTTCATAATTTATGAAATCTTATTGAGATCATAATCTTTATTATGTTCATGGCAAGGGGCTTAAACTTGGTATTTACTCGGATAAGTCTAGCGTAAGTGATTGTTGTAAACCAAGGTAGGCATATGCAACGAGTTCTGATTTTTTATTTTGATAGGGCAATTTGGTTGTTAAGAAATCTCACTGTCATAAATTATAAATAATTATAAATTTATAATTATAAATTTATTGATAATAATTAAAAATTTATTATCAATAATTCTAAATTTATTGATAATAATTATAAATTTATATGCACAAATAAATACTAATTATATATTTTATTTCAAAAATAATTATAAAATATTATTAAATTATTCCAAAATTTCGGAAATCATTTTGAGATCTAATCTTTATTATTGATAAAATCAAGGTAATATTTTATATTTTAAAATTATAATAATATATTCTCCAAATATCTCTTAGGTTGTGATAATCTTATCTCAATAATATCTATATTATTTCATAATTTAGAAAAATATGATCTTTATTATTTATAGAATCATTATGAAATATTATTATACATTTTATAATTTAATATTATTAAAATATAATATTAAAATATTAATGAGATCGTGATAAATCATATAATGGTATTTATATAAAGCTCATCGTTATGAATTAATGGCATCGATGAATATAACTCACTAAACTTTTATTGATAATGATTATAAATTTATATGCACAAATAAAAAATATAAAAAATATAATAATTATATATTTTATTTAAAAAATAAATATAAAAAATATTTATTAAATTATTTAATAATTTCAGAAACCTTTTTGAGATCTAATATTTATCATTGATATAATCAAAATAATATTTTATATTTTTAAATTATAATAATATATTCTCAAAATATCAATGAGATCGTGATAATCTTATCTAAATGATATCTATATTATTTCATTATTTAGAAAAATATATTCTTTATTATTGATAGAATCATGGTAATGTATTCTTATAAATTCTATAATTTAGAATTATGATAACATAATATAAAAATATTAAAGAGATCACGATAAACCATACCATGGTTTATCGTTATTTAGTGATCATGATTTTTTGTTATATTAACTCATTCTAAAGAGATTTTTTGGAATGGATATAAATCACAAGACGTCATAAATTAATGGCATCAATAAGCATGACTCACTAAATTTTTACTAATAATTATTATAAATTTATATTCATAAATAAATACTTTAAAAAATTATAATTATATTTTTTATTTAAAAAATAATTATATAAAAAATATTTATTAAATTACTTCATAATTTTGGAAATATTTTTGAGATCAAATCTTTATCAATGAAATAATCAAGATAATATTTTATAATTTGAAATTATAATAATATATTCTCAAAATATCGATGAGATCGTGATAATCTTATCTCAAAGATATCAATATTATTTCATAATTTAGAAAAGCATGTTTTTTATTATTAATAAATCATGATAATAGATTATTATAAATTCTATAATATATGATTATGTTAATATAATATTAAAATATTAAGGAGATCGTGATAATCCCTTGATCGTGATCATGATTTTTTATTACACAAACTCATTCTAGAGAGATTTTTGGTATGATATAAAGCTCACCCTAAGAGACCATAAATTAACGATACCAATGAGTATGACTCACTAATTTTTTAATAATAATGATTATAAATTTATATGCAATAATAATTATTATAAAATATAATAATTATTTATGTTATTTAAAAAATAATTATAAAAATACTTATTAAATTATTTCATAATTTCATAAATCATTTTGAGATCTAATCTTTATTATTAATAGAATTAAGATAATATTTTATAATTTAAAATAATAATAATAAAGTCTCAAAATATCTTTGAGATCTTGATAATCTTATCTTAATGATATCTATATTATTTCATAATTTAGAAAAACATGTTCTTTATTATTGATAGAATCATGATAATATATTATTATAAATTTTATAATTCAAGATTATAATAATAAAATATTAAAAACTAAGGAGATCATGATAAAACATATCATGGTTTATCATGATTTAGAATACCTTAGTCATGATATTGATTCTTTGTTACACTAACTCATTCTAGAGAGATTTTTGGTAATTGATATAAAACTCACAATAGGACGTCATAAATCAACGGTACCGATCATTATCACTCACTAATTTTTTATTGATAATGATTATAAATTTATATGTATAAATAAAAATTATAAAAGTATAATAATTATATATTTTATTTTAAAAAATAATTATAAAAATATTTATTAAATTATTTCATAATTTTGAAAATCATTTTGAGATCTAATCTTTATTATTGATAGAATCAAGATAATATTTTATAATATAAAATTATAATAATATATTCTCAAAATATCTATGTGATCGTGATAATCTTATCTCAATAATATATATATTATTTCATAATTTAGAAAAACATGTTCATTATTATTGATAGAATCTATCATTTAGGATTATGATAATATAATATTAAAATATTAAGAAGATCATGATAAATCATATCATGGTTTATCATGATTTCGAATCTCTTAATCATGATCTTGATTATTTGTTAGATTAACTCATTTTAGAGAGATTTTTGGTAATGGATATAAAACTCACCCTAAGACATGATAAATTAACGATACCGATGATTCTTACTCACTAAATTTTTATTTTAATGATTATAAATTTATATGAACAAATAATACTATAATTATTATATACTTTATTTAAAAAATAATAATAAAATAGTTATTAAATTATTTCATAATTTCATAAATCATTTTGAGATCTAATCTTTATTATTAATAGAATTAAGATAATATTTTATAATTTAAAATTATAATAATATATTCTTAAAATATTTTTGAGATCATGATAATCTTTTCTCAATGATATCTATATTATTTAATAATTTAGACAAATATGTTATTTTTTATTAATAGAATCATGATAATATATTATTATAAATTTTATAATTTATGTTTATGAGAATATAATATTAAAATATTAATATGATAGTAATAAATCATATCATGGTTTATCATTTAGAATCTCTTAATCATAATCTCGATTTTTTGCTACACTAACTCAATCAAGAGAGACTTTTGGTAATAGATATAAAACTCACCCTAAGATGTGGTACCGATGATTATCACTCAATAAATTTTTATTGATAATGATTATAAATTTATATGTATAAAAAAATATAAAAATAATAATAATATATTTTATTTTAAAAAATAATTATAAAAAATTATTAAATTATTTTAATATTTTCGAAAATCATTTTGAGATCTAATCTTTATTATTGATTGAATCAAGATAATATTTTATAATTTAAAATTATAATAATATATTTTCAAAATATCTATAAGATCGTGATAATTTTATCTCAATGATATCTATATTATTTCATAATTTAGAAAAAACATATTATTTTTTATTGATAGAATCATGATAATCTATTATTATAAATTTTATAATTTAAGATTATGATAATATAATTTTAAAATATTTAGGAGATCGTGATAAATCATGATTTAGAATCCCTTAATCATGATCTCGATTCTTTGTGGTACTGATGATTATCACTTACTAAATTTTTATTGATAATATTATAAATTTATATGCATAAATAAAAATTATAAAATATAATAATTATATATTTTATTTTTAAAAAATAATTATTAAATAATTATTAAATAACTTCAAAATTTCAGAAATCATTTTGAGATCTAATCTTTATTATTAATAGAATCAAGATAATATTTTATAATTTAAAATTATAATAATATATTCTCAAAATATCTATGAGATCGTGATAATCTTATCTCAATGATATATATATTATTTCATAATGAAAAACATGTTCTTTATTATTATAAATTTATAATTTAGGATTATGATATTATAATATTAAAATATTAAGAAGATCGTACCATGGTTTGTCATGGTTTAGAATTTCTCGATCATGATTTAGATTCTTTGTTGCATTGACTCGTTCTAGAGAGATTTTTGATATGGATATAAAGCTCACCCTAAGACATCATGATTTAACAATTTGTATGACTCACTAAATTTTTATTGATAATGATTATAAATTTATATGCACAAATAAAAATTAAAAAATATTTATCAAATTATTTCATAATTTCGAAAATCATTTTGATATCATATCATTATTATTGATATAATCAAGATAATATTTTATAATATGAAATTTTAATAAAATATTTTTAAAATATCTATGAGATCTTGATAATCTTATCTCAATGATATCTATGTTATTTTATAATTAAAAAAAAAATCTCTATTATTGATAGAATCATGATAATATATTATTATCAATTTTATAATTTATAATTATGATAATATAATATTAAAATATTTAGGAGATCGTGATAAATCATATCGGAAATCTTTTTGAGATCTAATCTTTATTATTGATGTAATCAAGATAATGTTTTATAATTTAAAATTATAATAATATATTCTAAAAATATCTATGAGATCGTGATAATCTTATCGATATCTTTTAAGAACAGAAAATCCCTATCAATACTAACGGAATAGGTTGCTATTGCTATAAAGCTCTCGACGTAAGTATAAGGAAAGTATTATAAGGAAATACTGAGAAAGTACAATTGTGTGAGGAAGATGAAGAAACAAATCAGTTTGGTGATGATCGCGGTGGTGATGTTGTGTAGCCAATGTTTGATTAGCGTCGAAGCAAGACCGATCGTCGAGCGTCGGAATCTGCTCGCGAATGGGCTTGGGATGACTCCTCCCATGGGGTATATATATATTTTTTTATTTGATAGATTCATGTAAATTTTTCTGATCATAAGATTTTTAAGAGCAGTTGGAACACTTGGAATCACTTTTATTGCGATATCAACGAGACTATAATTAGAGAATCAGGTACAAATATATTGATGTGTTTTCTCTAATAAAAAATAAGTAGATCGGTTTATGACATGCTAGTGATGCTTTGTTTCGGTGTTATAGCGGATTCATTGGTGTCTACTGGGCTTGCTAAACTTGGATATCGATATGTCAACATAGGTATGTCTTTCACAACCTCACTCACAATTTCATTTTCTTTAGATTTAGAGAGAGTAAATCTAATGAATTGTCTATGGCATGGACATGTAGATGATTGTTGGGCTGAGCATGATCGCGATTCAACGGTTTGTAAATGGGGTTTTATTGATTGATTTATGATATGATGCATCAAGTGTATTGTTCATAAATACTTTAAGGCATCCGTTTTAGTGTTTCATCAACTCTCATGGTCATTTATGGATGCTTCCAGGGTTATATGGTGCCAAAAAGGTTGACGTTTCCATCAGGAATCAAAGCTCTCGCGGATTATGTTCATGGCAAGGGGCTTAAACTTGGTATTTACTCGGACGCAGGGTAAGTCTAGCAGAACAATGAATCCTGATCATCTTTTCATGACTGTCTCGATCTGTGAGTTCTTGAAATAAGACTTGTCGGGCATTGCAGGCACCAAACATGCAGCCAGACGATGCCAGGTTCGCTTGGTCATGAGCAGAAAGATGCTGAAACTTTTGCTTCATGGGTGAGCATGCGTGGTCGAACTATTGAAGCTTTCTCTAATACGAATTAGCTTGTTGATTCTTCTTATTCTTGTACTAGGGCATTGATTACCTCAAGTACGATAATTGTAACAATGATGATTTGAAACCGATGAAGCGGTAAGGTTTTTTTTTTTTTTCCGTCTCAGTGAGATTTCGTGTGTGCTACTGAAACAAGGAAGAACTGTCGATATAGGTATCCTGAGATGACTCGAGCTCTGATGAGAACAGGCAGACCAATTTTTGTCTCTCTATGTGAATGGTAAAAAAGAAAAAGAATATTAGAGAATATGAGCAAACAATTCTTACTTCTTCGCTGATCGACTCTGCTCTTGTTCTCTCTTATTCAGGGGAGACATGCACCCGGCTCTTTGGGCTGACAAGTTGGGGAATAGTTGGAGAACAACTTTCGACATAAACGATTCATGGGAAAGGTACGGTCATTCATCTTTGTTTCTTCTTAATGTTCTTGTGTGGCATAATGTTTGTTGTTTCTTTATGTTGCAGTATGGTCTCGAGGGCAGATCAGAATGAAGTTTACGCTGAGCATGCAAGGCCCGGCGGTTGGAATGGTAAGTGCCTACATAATTAGTCGATCCCATCATTTTTTGTGCAAGACGTCTAACATGTCGGCTTACGTCTATAGATCCAGACATGCTCGAAGTTGGAAATGGTGGTATGAGTAACGATGAGTACATCGTGCACTTCAGCCTCTGGGCTGCTTCCAAGGTAGCATAACTCTCTCTCTCTCTCTCTCTCTCTCACTCTCTCATTATCTTTCTGCATGGTGAAGATTCTATTTACATATTGCTCCACTCCAATCTAATCCATCCTTGCAGGCTCCTCTTATTATCGGTTGTGATGTAAGGAGCATGAACAAGGAAACCTTGGCTATCCTTGGTAACGATGAAGTGATTGCTGTAAACCAAGGTAGGCATATGCGACGAGTTCGATGGGGCTCTCATGAGCATGGCTTTCACATATGGTTTGTTTTTTGATGAACAGATCCTCTCGGTGTTCAAGCTAAGAAGGTGCGAATGTATGGAGATTCCGAGGTTGGTAATTGGCATTTCAAGTTGTTCTCATATTCTGCCATCCCATGAAGCAAGTCCTGAGATCATGGAAGTTTGGATGTAGGTTTGGGCAGGACCTCTCTCTGGATACAGAACTGTAGTCGTTCTGTTGAACCGTTCCCCTGAATTCAGAACCATCACAGCCCAATGGGATGACATCGGTCTTCCACCAAACACGGTTGTGGAAGTCAGAGATCTTTGGAAGGTACTCCAAATGTTTCGCCATCTTCTCCTACACATTGCAGTCACCGATTGACAGTTGTAGTTAACATGGTTGTACATTATTGGTTGCTGTAGCATGCGACACTGGAGAAGAGGTTCGTGAACGAATTGACAGCCGACGTGCACCACCATGCCTGCAAGATGTTTCTGTTGACGCCTCTTACACTATCAGAGGAAGAACCGAAAGTCTAGTCACTGCTCGGATGAATAAATGTACAAATTCGATGTTTGAATTTATTGGTATTTTAATGAAGTAGATGGCTCGTAGGATGAATAAATTCATGTACAAATTCGATGCTTGAATTTGAAGGTATTTTAATGAAATTGAGGAATACGAGCTTTTTTTATTCATAAATTGTTTCCCCTAAGAAATCGCATACTGTGATATTCCTTTTCATGCGCGTAAGCTATGGTTCCGATCGGGGATCGATTTTAATGTTCGAACGAGCGAGTGGGTTGTGGGGATCTCATCAATTATAAATAATTGATAATAAAATATTTTATAATATGAAATTTTGATAAAATATTTTTAAAATATCTATGAGATCTTGATAATCTTATTTTAATGATTTCTATATTATTTTATAATTAAAAAACATTTTTTTTATTATTGATAAAATCATTGTAATATATTATTATCAATTCTATAATTTATGATTATGATAATATAATATTAAAATATTAAGGAGATCGTGATAAATCATATCGGAAACTAATCTTTATTATTGATGTAATCAAGATAATATTTTATAATTTAAAATTTAATAATATATTCTAAAAATATCTATGAGATCTTGATAATCTTATCGAAATCTTTCCTAATAGAAAATCCCTATCATACTAACGGAATAGGGTGTCTTTGATTGCTATAAAGCCCTAAGAAGTAAATCAGTTTGGTGATGATCGCGGTGGTGATGTTGTGTAGCCCACGTTTGATTGGCGTAGAAAGATCGATTGTCGAGCGTCGGAATCTGCTTGCGTATGCGAGCGTCAGAACCTGCTCGCGAATGCGAGCGTCTATTCGCGAATGCGAGCATCGGAATCTACTCGCGAATGGGCTTGGGATGACTCTGGGGTATGTTTTTTTTTTCATTTATTTGATAGATTCATGAAAATTTTTCTGATCATAAGATGTACTTTAAGAGCAGTTGGAACACTTGGAATCACTTTTATTGTGATATCAACGAGACTATAATTAGAGAATCAGGTACAAATATAACGAGACTATAATTAGAGAATCAAGTACAAATATATTGATGTGTTTTCTCCAACAAAAAATAAGTAGATCGGTTTATGACATGCTAGTGATGCTTTGTTTCGGTGTTATAGCAGATGCTATGCCTCTCACAACCTTACTCACAATTTCATTTTCTTTAGATTTAGAGAGAGTAAATCTAATGAATTGCCTATCGCATGGACACGCAGATGTTGGGCTGAGCATGATCGCGATTCAACGGTTTGTAAATGAGTTTTTATTGATTGGTTTATGATATGATGCATCAAGTGTATTGCTCATAAATACTTCAAGGCATTCGTTTTAGTGTTTCATCAACTCTCTCTCTCTCATTATCTTTCTGCATGGTGAAGATTATATTTACATAATTCTTCACTCCAATCCAATCCATCCTTGCAGGCTCCTCTTATTATCGGTTGTGATGTATGGAGCATGACCAAGGAAACCTTGGCTAACCATGGCAACAAGGAAGTGATTGATGTAAACCAACGTTGGCATATGCGATGAGTTCGATGGGGCTCTCATGAGCATGGCTTTCACATATGGTTTGTTTTCTTATGAATAGATCCTCTCGGTGTTCAAGCGAAGAAGGTGCGAATGGATGGAGATCACGAGGTAGATCATGGAAGTTTGGATGCAGGTTTGGGTAGGACCTCTCTCTGGATATAGAACTGCAGTTGTTCTATTGAATCGCTCCCTTGAATTTAGAACCATCGTAGCCCAATGGGACGACATCGGTCTTCCACCAAACATGGTTGTGGAAGTCAGAGATCTTTGGAAGGTACCCCAAATGCTTTGCCATCTTCTCCTACACATTGCAGTCACCGATTGACAATTGTAGTTAACATGGTTGTACATTATTGGTTGCTGCAGCATGTGACACTGGAGAAGAGGTTTGTGAACGAACTGAGAGCACCACCATGCCTGCAAGATGTTCCTGTTGATGCCTCTTACACTATCGAAAGAGAATGAACCGAAAGTCTAGTCATTACTCGAATGAATAAATAAATGTACAAATTTGGCTTGAATTTATTGGTATTTTAATGAAGTAGAGGGCTCGTAGGATGAATAAATTCATGTACAAATTCGATGCTTGAATTTGATGGTATTTTAATGAAATTGAGGAATACAAGCTTTTTTTATTCATGACTTGTTTCTCCTATGAAATCGCATACTGTGATATTCGTTTTCATGCGTGTGAGCTACGGTTCCGATCGGGGATCGATTTTAATGTTCGAAGATCGCGCAACGAGCGAGTAACTGAGAGCCGACGTGCACCACCATGCCTGCAAGATGTTCCTGTTGATGCCTCTTACACTATCGAAAGAGGATGAACCAAAAGTCTAGTCACTACTCGGATGAATAAATACATGTACAAATTCGATGTTTGAATTTATTGGTATTTTAATGATGATATCCGTACATGTACAAAAGTCTAGTCCTTTTAGACCATTGACGATATCCGTAAATCGGGTATATATGTCTCCAATGATCTCACTCAGTTTCATTCGAAACAACTCATAAGTGTGCACTAAAAGATTAATTTTTGACCCCTTTTCTCTACTAGTGCCTTCGTGAGTAACTTCGAGTATATGCCAAATATCAAAGGCCATTTCACAAATTGACACTCGATTGAACTCATTTTTATCTAAAGCACAAAACAAGGCATTCATAGCCTTGGCATTTAGAGCGAAAGCCTTCTTCTCCAACTCATTCTAATCATTCATTGGAAGAGAAGACTTTTGAAAACCATTTTCGATAATGTTCTATAGCTCAAATTCCATAGAAATAAAAAATGATCCTCATTCTAGTATTTCAATATGTGTAATCCGTCCCATTGAACATGGGAGGACGTGTGATTGAATGACCCTCTTGGTTGCCAACAAATACCATCTCTCTTGGGTTTCAAACCAAATGAGAGTGACCATGCTCTGATACCAATTGTTTGGATCAAGAGCGGCAATAAGAGGTGGGGGGGTTGGGGGGGGGGGGGGGGGGGGGGGGGAGGGGGGGCCACATGATTTAGTGTTGTAGAAAATTTTTCTATTTCGTATAAAGTATGTCTCGATTTAAATCGTTTCAGAAAGATGTTGAACTTAAAACTTTCATAAGAATATAAGGAGAAGCTAAAGGAGATTTGCAGTAAAGTAAATTACACAAAAAAAGAAAATCATAATTTAGAGTGGTTCGATCAATATGTTAGGATCCTTTTTCTGAGCTTTTGAATAATGTTTATTGAGTCTGTTTAGTCTAGTTGTTTATTGAGTCTATTTAGTTCAGTTAGAGTTAGATAAAGGTTTATTTAATATTTATTTATTATTAAGAGTCTAAGTCCTAGTGGACCCTATGTGGAACTCTATAAATAGTGATGTAACCCATTCTTTTCGGTAATCAATCAATCAATCAGAAAATATTGTTCAGTGTTATGACAAAACCCTAGGAGGCCGATCCCCTCGAAGTGATCAAGGAGCCCGATCCCCTCAAAGCGACTAAGGAGACCGGTCCCCTCGAAGTGATCATTCTCATTCCTTTTATTTCCTTTTCTTTTATTTCTTTTATGATCTAAGGTCGATCCTCAGCATTCTCACTGCAGTATTATTGTAGCTATCATAAAAAAATAAAAAAAAGAAGAAAAAGTAGAAAGATGCGTGAAAGAGGGTGAAGCTAGCCTACTTCCCTTCCCCCCCACTACCGCCCCTGCTCCCTAGCAGCCCGCATCCCTACCGTGATCGTCGCCGCCTTCTTCTCCACCATCTCTGTTGCTCTCCGACCGCTTGACCATAGCCGTCACTGCTCTCCGACCAGCGAGCTCTCCTCCTCGTTCCTGCATCTCGCTCGAGCGAGAAGGGCCGCAGCCATCGTTTCCCAGCCAACGGACCACCCCATCGGCGATTCTGCCCTTGCCGCACCGCCATCGCTACCTTCCCTTGGTTGCAACTTCCGTTGCATGATCCGTCGGTGTCGTTGTTTTTGTGGTGCAATAGAAATAGAGCAGCCGTCGGTCCCTCTATTTCTATTGGTGCCGGTTGCCTCCACTACTACCGCTACTTCCCGGCCACTTCAACGCCACCCCCCTCCTTCATTGCCGAGCCACCACCATTGCCAGCCACCGTGCGATGACCGCCACTCGCCTCCCAACCGCCGGTCCCCCTTGCTCTGCATCCGCAGTGACAGAAACAGGGCAACTCACCGATTACCCTTGTTCCTAATCGTGACACCGCTGACTCTTGCTTCTCCATCACTGCCGCTACTTCCCGGTCGCTCGACCCCCACCGCCGTCCTTGCTTCCTAGCAGCCCGCACCCCTGTTTTAGCCTGCTGCAACCCTACATCCCTTCTTCCACACTGCCGCTATAAGGCAATTCCTCCACCGCCGCCACTACTTCCCGATCGCTCGATCATCGTCGCCCGCCTCCCAACCGCAACCCTAGCAGTGCTCCCCCCCCGGGTCGTAGTTGCAGTCCCCGGTTGCCGCAGCCCTCATTGCAATGATTGCAGAAACAAAGCTTCCTCTATTGCTGTAGCCCCCGTTGATCCCTGCCGTGACCCTCCCTGCCTCCTTCTCGATTGCCGCCACTGCCCTCCAGCCAGCGACCACCACTGTTGCCAGCCACTACAGCATTCTCCTCAACCGCTCGTGATCCTTTCGGCCAACTCCTTTTGTGATGTGACAAAAATAGAGCATGCAGCAACCACCGCCGCACGTAGAAATAAAAACAATGGCACCCTCTACTGTCGCAGCAGCCGATTGTAACCACCACCGCCACTGCTCTTAGCCAACGACCAACCCCTCGTTCTACAGTAGCCGTCCTCTAGCAATGCATGTAGCAATCGTAGCAAATACCCTACCCTACCTCAACCCTAGCAGCGCACGCACCACCGATTCCTCTTCTCAACCCCAACTGCTTCAATGCCACCTCCCCCTTGCTTAGAATCTTCTGCCACAACCGTAGGTTGCCATCACCGCAGCCTCATCCCCGCTGCTGGACGATCGTCCCTTGGGTCGCAGTAACTATAGCCACATTGATATAGTCGCCTTCCAGCCCCAGCGCTCTCACCCCATGCAGCGAAAGAAACAGGGCAGCAACTCTTCCTCCAACACAGCGACCGCAGCATTACCCTCGATGTCCACCTCCTCGGCAACTTCGCATCGACAGTGCTGATGCCCTTGACTGACATTAAAAACAGGAGTTGAGATTACAGATTTGCAGTCTTACGTTATGGCCACCGATAACTCAGTGAAAGCACAAATGGAAGCATTGGAAATCAAAATTGAGAATCGACTACCAAAAATACTTAATGATTTCAAAAAGAGCCTATTGGAGAGCCTCAGCAAATTTCAACAAAATGGGGGGTTCAAATTCTACGTTGCACAGATTTGGAAATATAGGATAAAGGTCCCAAGATTGTAACACAAACTATTTACACAGGAAGGTGGAATTTCCAAGATGGGAAGATGGAGATCCGACCAATTGGATCTCTAGGGCAGAAATTTTTTTTCATTTTCACAGAATCCTAGAAGAATCTAAGGTAGAAGTAGCCTCAATCTAACTTAATGGAGATGCAATCAAGTGGTACGATTGGTATGAAACTTGCCATAGAGTTCCTTCCTGGGAGTAGTTCAAAAGATGGCTTCTTGTTCGTTTTGGCCCATCTGAATATGAGAATGTTGATGGACAACTCGCCAAAATTTGTCAGACTTTTATAGTGTTGGAATATCAAAGTAGGTTTGAAAGATTATTAAATCAAGCTAGAGATTGGTCAGAACGATAACTTTTGGTTACATTTATTGAAGGGTTTATTCCAGAGATCTAGTGTGAAGTTAAGGCTCATCAACCCCGCACTATAATAGCTGCGATCTCATTCGCACATCTACATGAGAAAAAAATTAGTAGAAAAAATCATGAAAATAGAAGTGACAACAACCAGATGATCAGCAAGCCAACCGCCTCATCTATTCCTAACCAAAACCCTGACACCCAAAGACTAACCCAAGAAGAACTCAAGGAAAGAGCAGCAAGGGGTTTGTACTATAATGAAAAGTAGAGTATGGAGCACCGATGTAAACAAGGGCAACTTCTGATGATTGAGCCAATTGAAGGGGAATCAAAAGCAGAAGAGTTGGACTCCGATCATGAAAGTGTGGAAACTAATGAAGATATTGAAGCCATCACACAAACAGTGCATACATTAGATGGCTACGCTAACCCACAAACTATGAAAATTGGAGGAACCTTAAAGCATCAGCCTGTCATTGTTTTGATTGATATAGGTAACACTAATAATTTTATGGATAGGAAAGTTGCAGCTTGATTAGCTTACCACATTGAAGGCTGTGACAGATTCAAAGTAAAGATCGTTGATGAATGGATTTTAACTTATGATAGCAAATGCTCAATGATAAAATTGATTATACAGGGCCAGGAATTTCTTGCAATGATTACTACACTGAAATATAGATCTATTGCTTACACTAGCAAAAAGTGAAGGCTATACTTATTTGATTAATGGGGTGTGATGTGTTGTAGATAGCCTATGACTGAAGTGCTGAAAGAGAAGCTCCCCGAGTTTGATGCTGCTCAGCCTTGAGGACAAGGTTGATTTGAAGAGGGAGGAATTATTATGACCCTTTTTCTGAGCTTTTGAATAATTTTTATTAAGTTTGTTTAGTCTAGTTATTTATTGAGTCTATTTAGTTTAGTTAGAGTCAGGTAGAGGTTTATTTAATATTTATTTATTATTAAGAGTCCAAGTCATGATGGACCCTAGGTGGAACTCTATAAATAGTGATACAACTCGTTCTTTTCAGCAATCAATCAATAAATTAATTAATCAAATAATATTATTCAGTCTTATGATAAAAACCTAGGAGGCCGATCCCCACGAGTGATCAAAGAGGTCGATCCCCTCGAAGCGATCAAGGAGGCCAATCCCCTCGAAGCGATCAAGGAAGTCAATCCCCTCGAAGTGATCATTCTCATTCTCTTTTGATAAGACCCTAAAGTCTTATCGTCGCTCTGATACCAAATGATAAGACCCTAAAATCTTATCGTAAAAAAGAAGAAGAGAAAGGAAATGATCACTTCGAGGGGATCAGCCCTCCTTGATCACTTTGAGGGGATCAACCTCCTTGATCGCTTCGAGGGGATCGGCCTCCTAGGGTTTGTCCAAAGACAGAATAGTATTTTTCATAGATAACTAAAAAGAAGCAGTTACATCCATATTTATAGAGTTTCACCCAAAGTCCATTAGGACTTGAACTCTAATAATAAATAAATATTAAATAAACCTCTACTTGACTCTAACTGAACTAAACCGACTCAATAAACAACTCGACTAAATAGACTCAATAAACATTATTCAAAAGCTCAGAAAAAGGGTCCTAACAATTCCTCCCTCTTCAAATTAGCCTTGTCCTCAAGGCTGAGCAGCATCAATCTCGGGGAGCTTCTCTTTCAGCACTTTAGTCATAGACTATCTGCAACGTATCACAACCCGTTGATCATGTAAGTATGGTCTCCACTTTTTGATAGTGTAAGCAACAGGTCGGTCTTTCAGTGTAGTAATCGTTGCATGAAACTTTTGGCCTTGTATAATCAATTTTATCTTTGAACCTTTGCTATCACAAGTGAAAATCTATCCATCAACGATCTTTACTTCGAATCTGTCATAGTCTTCAATGTGGTGGGCCAATCGGTCAATAGTCTTACTGTCCATAAAATTGTTCGTGCTACCAGTATCAATCAAAACTATAATAGGCTGATGCTCTAGAGTTCCGGCAACTTCCATAGTTTGTAGGTTAGAGTAGTCGGCTAATATATGCATTGTATGTATAGTAGGTTCAACGTCTTCATTAGAATTTATACCTTCATGATCGGAGTCCACATTCTTAGCTTTCAGCTCCTCTCCAATTAGTTCAATCTCAGAAGTTGCCCTTGTTTACATCGGTGCTCCATACTCCATTTTTCATCATAGTACAAACCCCTTGCTGATCTTTCCTTGCTAATTTTTTTCTCATATAGATTTGCAAATGAGATCGCAGCTATCATAGTGCGGGGTTGACGAGCCTTAACTTCACATTGGATCTCTGGAATAAGCCCTTCAATAAATGTATCCAGAAGTTGTCGGTTTGACCAATCTCTAGCTTGATTTGACAATCTTTCATACCTACTCTGATATTCTAACACTGTAGAAGTCTGACGAATTTTGGCGAGCTGGCAATCAATATTCTCATATTCGGATGGGCCAAAGCGAACAAGAAGCCCGCTTTTGAACTACTCCCACAAAGGAACTCTGTGGAAAGTTTCATACCAATCATACCACTAGAGTGCATCTCCCTCGAGCTGGATTGAGACCACTTCTACCTTGGATTCTTCTGGGGTTCTGTAAAAACGGAAAAATTTTTCTGCCTTAGAGATCCAATTGGTCGGATCTCCATCTTTCCATCTCGAAAATTCCATCTTCATGTGTGAGTAATTTATGTCACAATCTTGGGGCCCTTTTCTTGTATTTTCAGATCTGTGCAACGTAGAACTTGAGCCCCCATTTTGTTGAAATTTGCTGAGGCTCTCCAGTAGGCTTTTTTTGAAATCATTAAGTGTTTCTTGCAATCGGTTTTTAATTATGATTTCCAATGCTTCCATTTATGCTTTCACCGAGTTATCAGTGGCCATTGCGTAAGACTACAAATATGTAATCTCAACTCCTATTTTTGGTGTCGGTCAAGGGCATCAGCACTATCGATGCGAAGTTGCCGAGGAGGTGGATGCCAAGGGCAGTGTTGCGGTCGCTGTGTTGGAGGAAGAGTAGATGCCCTGTTTCTATCGCTGCATGAGGTGAGAGCGCCGGGGTTGAAAGGCGACTGCATTGATGTGGCTATAGCTGCTACAACCCAAGGGGCGATCGTCGAGCAATGGGGTTGAGGCTGCGGTGATGGCAACCTGTGGTGATGGCAACTTGTGGTTGTGGTAGAATATGCTAAGCAAGGGGGAGGCGGCGTTGATGCGGCCGAGGTTGAGAAGAGGAATCGGTGTTGCATGCGCTACTGTGGTTGAGGCAAGGCAGCATACTTGCTGCGGTTGCTGCATTCGCTGTTGGAGGGCAGCTGTTGTAGAATGAGGGGTTGGTCGTTGGCCAGGAGTGACAACGGTGGTTACAATCGGCGGCTGCGGCAACAGAGGGTGCCACTGTTTTTGTTGCTGCATACTTTGTTTTTATCGCACCATCGAAGGAGTTGGTCGAAAGGATCATGAGCGGTTGAGGAGAAGGCTGCAGTGGCAGGCAACTGTGGTGGTCGCTGGTCGGAGCGCAGTGATGGCGGTGGAGAAGGAGGCAGCGAGGGTTGCGGCTGGGATCGACGGGGGCTGCAGCAACAGAGGAAGCTCTGTTTCTGCAACCATTGCAACTAGGGCTGTGGCAACCGGCGACTGCGACTGCGATCGTGTGGCCGAGAAGCAACGACAGCGGTGGAGAAAGAGGAGTCGGCGGTGTCATGGTTGGGAACAAGGGCAACCGGTGAGTTGCCCTATTTCTGGCATTACGAATGTAGAGCAAGGAGGTTCGGCTGCTGGGAGGCGTGCGGCGGTCGTTGCATGGTGGCTAGCAGCGGTGGTGGCTCGGCAACGAAGGAGAGGGGTGGCGTTGAAGTGGTTGAGAAACAGCGACGACAGTAGAGGCAACCGGTGCCTGCGGCAGCAGAGGGACCGGCGGCTGCTCTATTTCTATCGCACCACAAAAACAGCGACGCTGACAGATCACACGACCGAAGCTGCAACCAAGGGAAGGCAATGATGGCAGTGCGGCTAGGGTAATGTCGCCGATGGTAGAAGCGACGATGGGTGGTCTGTTGGCTGGGAAATGACGGTCGCGGCCCTTCTCGCTCGAGTGAGATGCAGGCAGCGAGGAGGCGAGGTGAGAAGGTTGCTGGCTGGGGCACAGCGGTAGTGGTGGGCGCTGGTCGGGGAGCAGCGACGGCGGTGGTCACCGACCAGGAAGTAGCGCCGGTGATGGAGGAGAAGGAAAGCAGGGCTTGTCAGTGCCGAGAAGCAAATGTTCCTTCTTGGTTGAGAAGGAACAACATGTGTGGCTGCCGGCTTCGCCCTCATAATTTTTTTTTTTTTTTAGATGATGAACTACAATGAGAACGCCGAGGATCGCTGCTCTGATACCAAATGGTAAGACCCTAAAGTCTTATCGTCGCGCTGATACCAAATGATAAGACCCTAAAGTCTTATCGTAAAAAAGAAGAAGAGAAAGAAGATGATCATTTCGAGGGGATCGACCTCCTTGATCACTTCGAGGGGATCATCCCTCCTTGATCACTTCAAGGGGATCAGCCTCCTTAATCGCTTCGAGGACATCGGCCCTCCTTGATCGTTTCGAGGGGATCAGCCTCCTAGGGTTTGTCAAAAGACATAATAGTATTTTTCATATATAACTGAAAAGAAGCAGTTACATCCCTATTTATAGAGTTTCACCCAGAGTCCATCAGGACTTGAACTCTAATAATAAATAAATATTAAATAAACCTCTACTTGACTCTAACTTAACTAAACCGACTCAATAAACAACTAGACTAAATAGACTCAATAAACATTATTCAAAAGCTTAGAAAAAGGGTCCTAACACCTTTCTCTTGTTTCTTTTACGATAAGACCTTAGGGTCTTATCACAATAAGACCTATATCTACTTTAGATTTCTCCTCTATCGAGGTCACCGGCGTCCACTTAAGGCCTTCCTTCAATAAGCGAATACCAACCACCTTTTATAGCTCTTTCTCCTTTTGCTGGGTTTAGGAGATAACCCTTACAAGTCTCACTCCTCTTTCTTGGATGGTTACAAGACTAAGAGAGGGAGGAGACCTCTTCTCACTCTTACAACACTTTTCACCCCCCAAACACTTAGAATTTTTCACACATATAATAGCACTTTGTTACCCTTTCTTGTAGAAAAGGGTGAGGTATTTATAGGCCCCAATGGCTTCAAAAATGAAGCCAAAAAGTGTCTCATCTTGATTTCCGGGGTATTGGTAGTACCATCGCCATTACTGGGCGGTACTACCACTTGCAGTCTAACATCGGGTAGTACAATCGCTCAATCTGGGCAGTACTACTACTTGACAGAGCTCGGAGACTGAGCTCTAGCGGTACCACCGATGGCAGCATTAACTGCTAGTGGTTCCACTACCCAGTCTGGGTGGTACCATCACCTAGTTTGGGTGGTACCATCACCCAGTCTAGGTGGTACCACTACCCAGACCACTTGGGAGACTAGGTCTCCCAAGCGGTGCCACCACCGGCCATGATTTCAAGGGCTGAATGGGTTATTCAATCCGGTCCAATTCATCCCTATTAAGGGCCCAATTGGGCCCTAACTAAGTTAGTGGGATTACTGTTGAATCTCGGATTTTGATGATATAATCAATTGGTGGGTTAATTGATCTAATCCATATTATTGAGTTAAGTGTGCAGGATTAACTACGATAACCAGAAAACATAAAGCAAGGATACTGGAGTCAAGTTCGATGGACGTTTAAGAGTCCGAAGAAATCGTCGGAGATGCCGCCGGAACCAACCGAGAAGAAATCGAGAACCTGTCGAAATTTTTGGAAGTTCGCTGAAGAGATTGTTGGAGGTTCACGGAGATCACCGAGAAGGCTCAGCTACTCGTTAAAGTCATCACAAGCTCGGAAGCTTGATGGGAGTCCGTCGGAAGAAGTTCGTCGGAAAGCTCGCCGGAACAAGACTCGATGTTCGCGGTTGAAAACTTGTTATGTAGTTCACTTGTAATTAGGATTAGGATTAAGAGATAATCCTATATCCTGGTTACGGGCCAATTGAGCCCAAAGTCAGAATTGGTTTGGGCTAAAATTAAGCCAAACCAGTGAACCGGAGAGCTGGGCGGTGGCACCGCCTGGCTAGGCGGTGGCACCACCCAGCACCCGAGAGCTGGGCGGTGACACCTCCTGGGCTGGGCGGTTGCACCGTCCAGCACCCGAGCGCTGGGCGGTGGCACCGCCAGCATCGGGAACATAAGAGAATTCAAATTTTTTGGAGCCCAAAATTTGAATCCTCTTGAGGCCTATAAATACCCCTCAAGTCTCAGCTGAGAATACAACTTTTTGAGCAGCAAGTGATTGAGAGAGAAGTCTTAGAAAAGTCTTAGAAGAGTCTTTGCCTTTCTTGTTTTCAATTTGCTAGTGTTCACCTCCTTCTTTCTTGCTGAAAATATGTAAGAGAGTGAACCACTTGTAAAAGTTATAAGAGGGGTATTTACCCTTCCCTTTCAAGAGATTTGCTAGTGGAAGGTGGGAGCCTCATCGAAGAGGGGCCTCGCAAGTGGATGTAGGTCATTTGACCGAACCACTGTAAAATCGGCGTAATCTCTGGTTTGCATTTACTTATTGTCATTTATATTACTGCAAACCATTTGCACTTTAATGCTATACTGCTTTGTCTCCGTCTTACTTATCTCTTCATGTTAAAACGCAATCGAAACGGTTTTAAACGAAAACGTTGCTTTTATCGTACGAAGTTTTCGAAAAGTGTTTAAATCGTGAAAAGTTTATCGCACTTCACCACTGCACTAATTCACCCCCCCCCCCCTCTTAGTGCCGCTCCGATCCTAACAATTGGTATCAGAGTAAGGCTCACTCTCATATTTGGTTTAATACCCAAGAGAGATGGTTTACTCTGGTATGCATGAGGGTCATTTTATCACACGTCCACCCTTGTTTAATGGGTCGGATTATACTTATTGGAAGACTCGGATGAGGATCTTCCTCATTTCTATGGATTTCGAGCTTTGGACTATTGTTGAAAACGGATTTCAAAAATCTTCTCTTCCGATGAGCGAATGGAATGAATCAGAGAAGAAGGTTTTTGCTTTAAATGCAAAGGCTATGAATGCCTTGTTTTGTGCACTAGACAAAAATGAATTTAATCGTGTTTCAATTTGTGATTCGGCTTTTGATATTTGGAGAACTCTTGAGGTCACTCATGAAGGCACTAGCCGAGTGAAAGAGTCCAAAATCAACATCCTTGTGCACTCTTACGAACTTTTCCGAATGAAACCAAGTGAGTCCATCGGAGACATGTACACCCGGTTTACGGATGTCATCAAAGGACTCAAAGCTCTTGGTAAAGATTTTACTAACTTTGAACTAGTAACTAAAATCTTGAGATCCCTCCCTAAAAGTTGGGATCCAAAAGTTACGTCCATTCAAGAGGCCAAAGACCTTAAAGCATTCCCTTTTGAAGAACTCATTGGGTCTCTAATGACCTACGAAATGACATGTCAAGCTCATGACGAGCTCGAGAACCCCCTTCCAAAGAACAGGAAGGATATGACACTTAAATCACAAGAAGACCACTTGAAAGGAACATCAAGTGATGAGGACAGTGACAATGACATTGCACTTTTGACTCAAAAATTTAAAAAATATTTAAGAAATAATAAATTTAAAAATAATACAAAAAATAAATTTGAACAAAAGAAGGACCAAGTGATTTGCTATGAATGCAAAAAACCGGGACACTACAAGAACGATTGTCCTCAAGCCAAAAAGAGAACATCAAAGAAGAAGGCGCTCAAGGCAACGTGGGATGATTCAAACGCGTCCGAAGAAGAGGAGTTCAACACCGAGCAGGTTGCTCATTACGCGCTAATGGCTTTAGGAGAAGAGGTATGTGATTTATTTAATGAAGATTTATCTTTTGAAGAACTCTCTATCGCTTTTCATGAATTATTTGATGAATGTAGAACTGTTAGCAAGAAGTTAAGTATCTTAAAGAAAGAGCATGCTTTGCTACAAGATAAGTTTGATAGTCTTCAAACTCCTCCATGCTCTAAGTGTGAGCATTTAGAAGCAATAAAAAATAAAAATTTGCTTCTTAAAAAAACCTTAAACAAGTTTAAAGTTGGTAGCAAAGGATTAGATATGATCCTTGCACACAAGGGTCACGTCGCAAATAGAAATGGAATTGGATTTGTAAAAGGATTACATCAAAATCCTACCACTTTCATAAAAGGACATACATTACATGTTTCCTCTTATATGAAATGCAACTTCTGTTGCAAATCTGGACATATTGCCTACAAATGTCCATTTAGGAAAATTAGTTCACAAAAATTAATATGGGTTCCTAAAGGAACTATAAAGGATTCAATAATAAATTACAAAGTTAGTGGATCAATTTTTGAGGCACCCAAAATCAAATGGGTACCTAAAAGTCATTCTCTTTTGTAGACAAACCCACAAGCTAGGAGCAAGAGATGGTATCTCGATAGTGGATGCTCAAGATATATGACTGGAGATCCATCTCATTTCTCTATGCTCACTAGCCAAGAAGAAGGGTACGTCACCTTTGGAGATAACAACAAAAGCAAAATCATTGGCAAGGGAACTATTGGTAACAAATTTAGTTTTTCCATTGATGATGTTTTACTAGTTGATGGATTGAAACATAATCTCTTGAGTATTAATCAACTATGCGATAAAGGTTATATCGTTAGATTCGAATCAAATATGTGTATTATCGAAAAACCAAACAATAACTTGACTATGATTGCATTAAAACAAAATAATATCTACACCATCAACCTTGATGAACTAAGTAATGAAATGTGCTTCTCCGCTCTAAATGATGACGCTTGGCTTTGACATAGGAGATTAGGCCATGCAAGCATGAAACTAATATCTAAGATCTCATCTAGAGAATTAGTACGAGGGATTCCAAATATGAAGTTTACTAAGGACAAAGTATGTGATGCATGTCAACTAGGTAAACAAATAAAAACTAGTTTCAAACCAAAAAATCAAATTAGGACCACTAGACCACTATAATTGATCCATTTGGACTTATTCGGACCAATTGACACAACAAGTCTAGGAGGAAGCAAATATGCGTTTGTAATTGTGGATGACTATACTAGGTACACTTGGACCTATTTCTTAGTCCACAAAAGTGATTGCTTCAACTGCTTCTCTAAATTTTGTAAACTCACTCAAAACGAAAAAGGTTTCATGATTTCATCAATTCGGAGTGATCATGGTGGCGAATTTCAAAACCGTGACTTTCAAAATTTTTGTGAAGTTAATGGATACAATCACAACTTCTCCACTCCGAGGAATCCCCAACAAAATGGAGTAGTTGAAAGAAAAAATAGAAACCTACAAGAAATGGCAAGAACTATGTTAAATGAACATAGTTTACCTAAGTATTTTTGGGCCGAAGTCGTAAATACGGCTTGCTACATCATGAATAGAGTCCTAATAAGACCATCCTTATCAAAAACTCCTTATGAATTGTGGAATAACAAAAAACCAAATATTTCCTATTTTAAAGTTTTCGGTTGTAAATGCTTTATTTTGAATGAAAGGGATGTCTTAGGAAAATTTGATGCTAAATCCGATGAAGGCATCTTTCTTGGTTACTCTTCCGTTTCTAAGGCTTTTCGGGTTTTTAACAAAAGAACGTTAGTAATAGAAGAGTCTATTCATGTAGTTTTTAATGAAATTTCTAATTTAAAGAAAAATAATTTTGATGATAATCTTGGTTTTGATAATTTGAATTTAAATGAATCTCCTCCTCAAAATAGCAACTTGGATGCACATTCTTCCAAAATTTCCTTACCCAAGGAATGGAAGTATATAGATGCTCATCCAAAGGAGCTAATTATAGGAGATACATCAAAAGGGGTTCAAACTTGTTCCTCTTTCAAGAATTTTTGTGCTAATGCCGCCTTCCTTTCTCAAATTGAACCTAAATGCATTGACGAGGCCATAAAAGATGATTTTTGGGTTATTGCAATGCAAGAGGAATTGAATCAATTTGAGAGGAATAAGGTTTGGAAGCTTGTTCCTAGACCTAGTGACCATTTAGTCATTGGTGCTAAATGGGTCTTTAGAAATAAGCAAGACGAAAATGGTATCATGGTTAGAAACAAGGCTAGATTAGTGGCCAAAGGTTTCAACCAAGAAGAAGGTATCGATTACGAAGAAACCTTCTCTCCCGTGGCTCGATTAGAAGCCATAAGGATGCTCCTTGCCTATGCTAGTAGTAATAATTTTAAACTATTTCAAATGGATGTCAAAAGTGCTTTCTTGAATAGTTTTATTTCCGAAGAAGTATATGTTGAACAACCTCCCGGATTTGAAAATTCTCTTTTTCCTAATCATGTATTCAAATTGACTAAAGCTCTCTATGGCTTGAAACAAGCTCCTAGAGCTTGGTATGAAAGGCTTAGTTCCTTTCTTATTTTAAATAATTTTACCAAAGGCAAGGTTGATACTACATTGTTTATTAAACATTTTGAAAATAATTTTCTTATTGTGCAAATTTATGTTGATGATATTATTTTTGGCTCTTCGGATGAATCACTATGTGAATCATTTGCTAAATGTATGAGTCATGAATTTGAAATGAGTTTAATGGGTGAATTAACTTTCTTTTTAGGATTACAAATCAAACAACTTAGTGATGGTATATTTCTTAACCAATCCAAATATACATTAGAATTGTTAAAACGATTTAACATGGATAATTCAAAAGCAATAAACACCCCTATGAGTACTGCGACTAAGTTAGATATGGATGAAAATAGTGAAAATTTCGATCAAAAAACATATAGGGGAATGATAGGTAATCTACTCTACCTCACTACGACTAGACCAGATATTATGTTTAGTGTAGGACTTTGCGCTAGGTTTCAATCTAATCCTAAATTTTCTCATCTTAAGAGTGTTAAAAGAATATTTAGGTATCTTAAAGGAACTCCAAATTTAGGATTGTGGTATCCAAAATCTGAAAAATTCGATCTAATAGCTTATGCAGACGCCGATTTTGACGGATGTAGGATAGATAGAAAAAGTACATCCGAAACATGCCAATTTTTAGGACATGCACTTGTTTCTTGGACTTCCAAGAAACAAAATTCAGTTACACTATCTACGGCGGAAGCCGAATACATTGCTGCAAGTGCATGTTGTGCGCAAGTTGTCTGGATGAAAAATACACTAGAAGACTATGGAATTCACTTGAAAAATATTCCTATAAAGTGTGATAATACTAGTGCCATATGTCTCACCAAAAATCCAATTCAGCACTCTAGGACTAAACATATCGACATTAGGCATCATTTCATACGTGATCATGTCCTTAACAACAATGTGGTATTAGAATTTATTGACACAAAGCATCAATTAGCATATATTTTTACAAAAGCCTTAAATGAAGACCAAGTTGAATTCATCCGAAGGGAATTAGGCATGTTAAATTGTCCCTAAAATGAGCTTCACGAAAAATGACTCGTCCTTTTCCTTTCTTTTGTGAATTTGATTTCTTCCTTCTTCTTCAATTCAAAATGATCCATTAAAGTATAACTTATTATCTTGAGGGAAGAAGCTAAACAAAAGGGAGGAAGAAAAGTTTTTTTTCTTTCCTCCGCGGGATGCCAGCGATGGCACCACTAGATCCGACGGTAGCACCGCCTGAGCGCTGGGGCGCCAGGCGGTGACACCGCTCGGTTTGGCGGTGGCACCGACCGAGCGACCCTTATTAACCCGAGGGGTTAGGGCCGACGGTGACACCGCCCCCAACCCGAAGAAAAAGCTCTCAAAACCCTCTCCCATTCCCTCTAACCCTCATTCTAACTCTTAGAAGCATTGGAGAACGATTCTTGGTGGTCCAAGCTCTCCATCTCTCAACATAATCTCCATAAGGTAACACTTGAAATCCCTCTTTTCTTTTCTCTTTCCCTTGCTTATTTTTCACAATTTCATCATCATCTTGTCTAGATAATGACTCCTAAGAGATCAAAAGGAAAAAGGATTGAAGGAGATTCATATGACCATGATCTTTTTATATCAAAAGAGGTAGCCCTTAGCTTTCCAAAATTTGAAACACGATGTATCCATAAGGGAAAATACGTTGATCTGGATGAACTAGAGGACTTAGAACCCATTAGGTGGTTTGCACACCTAGAAGCTCTACCTCTACTACAAATAGATGAACCAATCTATCCGCGGTTAGTTAGATTGTTCTATGCCAACCTATATGAGGACAACGATAGCCTAAGCACTTACCTTCTAGGAACACCCATTAGAATATTTGACAGCACTATTTGTGAGCTAATTGGCATAACTGAAAAAGATAGGGGATGCTATTTTAAAGGTAAATGGGACATCAACACAATAGGAGCAACCTATACCGAAGCCGCAGAAACAATTTTTGCAAATCCAAACCTTGGCTTCCTACCTAAGAGCTGTGAACATTTACTGCCTTTCAACTCTAAAATTCTTCATCACATTATCACAAGCATCATATTCCCCAAACAATTTCATCTTGACGAAATAAGTCAAATAGAGATAAGTACCATGTATTGGATTATGACCGGTCAACATAATTGTTTTGGGTATTCAATTCGGCAACACATGTAGGATATTATGGCTAAAGATACTATGTTGCCATATGGGAGGTTAATCACTAGATTTCTTCATGCCTATGACATTTGCATCCCACCCGATGAAGAATCTTTTCAAAATGATCGATATAACATAATAAATAAAAATCTACTGAAAAGACTTAGGTGCACATTTAGCAATGGCATATGGGTTAGGCAGCCTAGAAGGACTGATCCAATTCCTCCACCAATAGAACACCCCGAAACACCAATTCTTATGGGAAATGAATCTCCTCCTCCTAGTCCCTTTGGCGCAGCACCTTCAGCTCCTGTTTCCTCCTCTGAAGATCTCATTATGGCGGAACTGTCTCAGATCAAATTCCAGCAAGATCAACTTAAATCATAGCAAGAACAAATTCAAAATCAACAAGTTGAAATTTTGAAGACACTACGACAAATGAATGAAAAAATAGATATCATGTATCAGCACTGTGGATTACCTCCTAAGGATTAAATTGATGTATCTTTTTATTCTGTTCTATTTACTTTTAACAACAAGTTCAAAGTTTGTCATCGTTTGAACGATAACTGATCCTTCCTTTTAGATAACTACTGTTTTGATCTGCATAAATGATGATTTCTTTTGGATAAACTATTTCTGGCAAATTTGAATGATGAATTTTGTTTACTATTAAATGCTAAACTTTTTTAATGATTCAATGATCATTTTCAGCGATCATCAATTAGCTGACTTGTCTCTTTTTGTTGATGACAAAGGGGGAGAAGTGATGACTAAGTGATGACTTACACCATATCGATAGCATGACTTATATGAATTACAAAAACTTGTGTGATATGAATGACTTATATGCCTTGCAAAATCCTTGAAAATATCACAAGATTGATTGATCATATTGAAAGCATGCCTTACATCTATATCATGAAATTAATATTGAAAATCTTTATCTTCTGTCGTAGTAAAATTCGTCCCTTATCATTTAACTTATGATTTTCATCGAAGTTTCTTACTTACTATTGTTTAATGAGGATTACGATAAGCTCTACGGTTAGAACTTATCGAGTTATGCTTGAATCCAATGGGATGGAATTCAAGTGTTTTTATCTTCTCATAATATAGCATATAGATAGGGGGAGTTATGTTTAACTCCGTCATCAATTGATTATCATCATCAAAAAGGGGGAGATTGTTGAATCTCAGATTTTGATGATATAATCAATTGGTGGGTTAATTGATCTAATCCATATTATTGAGTTAAGTGTGCAGGATTAACTACAATAACCAGAAAACATAAAGCAAGGATACCGGAGTCAAGTTCGATGGACGTTTAAGAGTCCGAAGAAATCGTCGGAGATGCTGCCGGAACCAACAGAGAAGAAATCGGGAACCTATCGGAATTTTCGGAAGTTCGCTGAAGAGATTGTCGGAGGTTCACGGAGATCACCGAGAAGGCTCGGCTACTCGTTAAAGTCATCATAAGCTCGGGAGCTTGATGGGAGTCCGTCGGAAGAAGTTCGTCGGAAAGCTCGCCGGAACAAGACTCGACGTTCGCGGTTGAAAACTTGCTTAGGATGTGTTTTGTTATGTAGTTCACTTGTAATTAGGATTAGGATTAAGAGATAATCCTATATCCTGGTTAGGGGCCAACTGGGCCCAAAGTCAGAATTGGTTTGGGCTAAAATTAGGCCAAACCAGTGAACCGGAGAGCCAGGCTGACACGGACTTAGCTGGTTTTGCCTAAGTCGTGCGGCACCCTTGCGTGTCCGTCCGCAAAGGTCAGCCTCCCCGAAGCCTCCCATTGTCCCTTAGGACCAACAAAAGAGAGAACGGGTTAAAGAGAACGCCTCAATCGGGATCCACAAGCAAACATGTCCGAAAAACACTTCATAGACAATGCAAATTACAAACAGACTTTATAAGCTCTGAACAGTGGCACAACAAAGGGTAAAATGGTCCATTACAGACCGAAAAGCTCTCGGACGTGTCCACATGACACAACCTTTATTTACAAGCCTAAAGAGGCCACCAACCCAACTAATATGGGACTATTAAGCCTTCGGCCACCCCTCTACCTACTGTACAAGGTATGAACATGCCAAACGACACGGACATACATAAGCATTACATCAAACACCTTATTTAGAAGTTTGTTCGTGACAAGGCGGTGGCACCGCCCAGCACCCGAGAGCTGGGCGGTGACACCTCCTGGGCTGGGCGGTTGCACCGTCCAGCACCCGAGCGCTGGGCGGTGGCACCGCTTGGCTGGGCGGTGGCACCGCCAGCATCGGGAACATAAGAGAATTCAAATATTTTGGAGCCCAAAATTTGAATCCTCTTAAAGCCTATAAATATCCCTCAAGTCTCAGCTGAGAATACAACTTTTTGAGCAGCAAGTGATTGAGAAAAAAGTCTTAGAAAAGTCTTAGAAGAGTCTTTGCCTTTCTTGTTTTCAATTTGCTAGTGTTCACCTCCTTCTTTTTTGCTGAAAATCTGTAAGAGAGTGAACCGCTTGTAAAAGTTGTAAGAGGGGTATTTACCCTTCCCTTTTAAGAGATTTGCTAGTGGAAGGTGGGAGCCTCATCGAAGAGGGGCCTCGCAAGTGGATGTAGGTCATTTGACCGAACCATTGTAATATCTCTGGTTTGCATTTACTTATTGTCATTTATATTACTGCAAACCATTTGCACTTTAATGCTATACTGCTTTGTCTCTGTCTTACTTATCTCTTCAAGTTAAAACGCAATCGAAATGGTTTTAAACGAAAACGTTGCTTTTATCGTACGAAGTTTCCGAAAAGTGTTTAAATCGTGAAAAGTTTATCGCACTTCACCGCTGCACTAATTCACCCCCCCTCTTAGTGCTGCTCCGATCCTAACAATTACTTCCCAATTCTAACTTAATTTATGGTCTAACTACAATAACTAGGACATAATCAAAACACTCTTGTTTCGGTACATCAATTGCTCTTCCGACGATTTTCCGGCGAACTTCCGTCGAACTATCGGCAATATTCCGACGGACTCTCGGCAAGCTCCTGAATTTACGACGATCTTCTTGGTGAGTTCTGACAAGTTTCTTTAGCAAGCTCCTAGACTTCTCGGTTGGTTCCGGCAAAACTTTCGACGAACGTCCGGACTTCCGATGAACTCTTGAACTACCAATGAAATCTCGATCTAGACTCTGGCACAACACTTGCTTTATGTCTTACTGCTAACATAGTTAATCCTATACACTTTTCTCTTATACATTAGATTAAACAATCTATAATTGATTTCATCATCAAAATCCGAGATTCACCATTCATAGCCTTGGCATTTAAAGTGAAAGTCTTCTTCCCTAACTCATTCCAATCATTCATTGGAAGAGAAGACTTTTGAAACTCATTTTCTATAATGTTTCATAATTCAAAATACATAAAAATTAGAAAAATCCCCATTCTAGTATTCCAATAGGTGTAATCTGTTTTATTGAACATGGGCGGACGTGTAATTGAGTGACCCTCTTGGTTGATGGCAAATGCCATCTCTCTTGGGTTTCAAATCACATGAGAGTGACCGAGCTCTAATACCAATTGTTAGGATCAAGAGTGGCACTAAGAAGGAGGGGGGTGAATTAGTGCAGTAGAAAAATCATTGATTTCAAAAAATATTCGTTTCGATTAAATACATTTCGGAAAGATATTAAACTTGAAGGCGTTCATAAGAGTGTAAAGAGAAAGTTAAGGAAGATTACAATAATGTAAATTGCTCAAATATAAATGTAAACTAGAATTTAGAGTGGTTCGGTCTTTGTGACTTACATCCACTTCTGATTCTTACTCCGTCGAGGTCATCGGCATCCACTAATGGTCTTCCTTCAATAGGCGAAGATCAACCACCTTTTATAGCTCTTTCTCCTTTTACTGGGTTTAGGAGATAACCCTTACAAGCCTCACTCCTCCTTCTTGGATGGTTACAAAGCTAAGAGAGGGAGGGGAGGACCCTTCTCATTTTTACAACACTTTAACACCCCAAGAATTCAAGATTATGTTAACACTTTCGTGCTCTTTCATGCAGAAAAGGATGGGGTATTTATAGGCCCTAATAGATTCATCCCCGAAATTCGAGGTACTGACGGTACCATTGTCATTACTTGGCGGTACTACAGCTTGACACTTTGACACTGGGTGGTACCACTACTTGACAAACCTTGAAGACCGAGCTCTAGCAGTACCATCGCTGGCAGCATTAACTGCCGACAGTACCACCGCCCATCCCACCGGGGAGACTGGGTCACCAGGCGGTGCCATCGCCAGTTATGGTTTCAGGTGTTGAATAGAATGTTCAATCTGGCCCAAATCAGCCCTATTAAAGGCCCAGTTGACCCCTAACTAAGTTAGTGGGATTACCTCCCAATCCTAACTTAACTTACGATCTAACTACAATAACTAAGACATTTAACAAGGCACTCTTGTTCCGGTACATCAATTGTGTTGAATCTCGTATTTTGATGATGAAACTAATTGATAATTATGTTTATGTTTAATTGCATTTTGAGTGATGCAGGTCTACTCGATCAGGATTAGACAGTTAACGCAGGAGGAATTGACGTTGTGCCGGAGGAGATCACGTCAGGGTATTGGACGGCAGAAGGCTTCGGACGTCGGGCGTCGGGCCAAGGAGAGTGGAATTGTGCCAAGGATATTGGGGTTACGGAGGTCAACCGCCGATTGGGCAACAAGCCGCAAGAGAGGATGATGCACCGAAGAATCGGACGAAGCGCCAACCAATGATGTGCCGGGCAACAGAATGTCAATTCGCGTTGTAATAATTGTCTAGATCGGAGTTGAGTTTTGGTTTGTGTGTGCAGGATTAACTATGATAACGATGAAGACATAAAGCGAAACAAAGTGCTAGAGTCAAGCGCGAAGGATTTGTTGCGAGTTTGAGAGTTCGACGGAAGTCCGAAGGTTCGTCGGGAATGCTGTCGGAACTAGCCGAGAATGAGTAGGGAGCTTGCCGAAGGGTTTTCCGGAAGCTCGCCGGAAGGTTCGTTGGAAGTTCGCGGAACTCACCGAGAAAGATTGGAGCTTGCCGAAGAAGCTCGTTGGAACTCGCCAAGATCAAATCGTGAAGTCTAGGAGCTTGCCGGGAGTCCGCAGAATGATTTTCGAGAGTTTATCGGAAGACCGTCGGAAGTTCGCCGGAAGCTTGCCGGAAGAAGTCTTGACTTATGGACTTTGTAATAGCTTAGAAAATGTCTTTAAATTCATAGTTAGCACATTAATTAGGGTTAGGATTAGGTGTTAATCTTATAACCCAAGTAGGGGCCAATTGGGCCCGAGTTCGGACTGGTTTGGGCCAAATTTGGAGCCCAACCAGTGAGCTGATTTGGCCTAGGCGGTGGCACCGCCCAGCACCCGAGAGCTGGGCGGTGACACCTCCTCGGCTGGGCGGTTGCACCGTCCAGCACCCGAGCGTTGGGCGGTGGCACCGCTTGGCTGGGCGGTGGCACCTCCAGCATTCGGGAACCCAAAGAGAATTCAAATTTTGGAGCCCAAAATTTGAATCCTCTTGAGGCTTATAAATACCCCTCAAATCTCAGCTGAGAGAACAACTTTTGTGCAGCAAGTGATTGAGAGAAAAGTCTTAGAAGAGTCTTTGCCTTTCTTGTTTTCAATTTGCTAGAGTTCTCCTCATTCTTTCTTACTGAAAATTTGTAAGAGATTGAACTGCTTGTAGAAGGTTGTAAGAGGGGTATTTGCCCTTCCATTTCAAGAGATTTGCTAGTGGAAGGTGGGAGCCTCATCGAAGAGGGGCCTCGCAAGTGGATGTAGGTCATTTGACCGAACCACTCTAAAATCGACGTAATCTCTGGTTTGCATTTCATTATTGCTATTTACATTACTGCAAACCTTCTTACATGCTTTAGTTCCTTATTACCTTTGCTGCACAACTTTAAGAATACGCTTTCAAGTTTAGCTTTTCAAGTTCCATTCTTATCGTACGAAAGATTTGTCGAAACCGAAGTTTTAATCCGCTGCACTAATTCACCCCCCCCCTCTTAGTGCCGCTCCGATCCTAACAATTGGTATCAGAGCCACGTTTTTCTACCTTGGTTTAACACCCAAATAGAAATGGCTCTTTACGGCTTTCAAGAGGGTCACTCTCTCATTTGTCCTCCCTTTTTCAATGGGACGGATTACACTTATTGGAAAACTCGAATGAGAGTTTTCTTACTTTCTTTGGATTTGAATTTATGGCACATAGTCGAAAATGGATTTGAAATGTCTTCTCTTCCAATGAACCAATGGAATGATTTGGAGAAGAAGATGTTTTCTTTAAACGCAAAGGCTATGAATGCCTTATTTTGCGCTTTGGACAAAAATGAGTTCAATCGGGTTTCTTTATGCGAAACGGCTTTCGACATATGGCACACTCTTGAAATCACACACGAAGGCACTTCTAGAGTTAAAGATTCGAAAATCAACATTTTAATGCATGATTTTGAGCTTTTTCAAATGAAGCCGAGCGAAACCATTGTTGACATGTACACCCGTTTCACGGATGTCGTCAATGGTTTACAAGCTCTTGGCAAATGTTTCTCGAATTTTGAACTTGTTAGTAAAGTTTTACGATCACTTTCTAAAGCTTGGGAATCAAAAGTAACGACAATACAAGAAATAAAAGATTTAAATATTTTTCCACTTGAAGAACTTATCGGCTCATTGATGACATATGAAATGGTGTGCAATGCACATGATGAACACAATGAACACTTGGACCACCTTCCAAAGAACAGGAAGGATTTGGAACTCCGGACAAATAAATACCACTTGAGCGATGACTCAAGTGATGAGGACAATGATGAACTTGAACTTCGAACACTAACTCTTAATAAGTTCATTAAACAAAAATCTAAAATAAATAATGAACTTGAACGGAGGAAGAGGCCAAAGAAGAGGAAGGCAACCAAGGATGAATCAAGAACTTCCAAAGGTGAAACGACGAGGGCTTTGACGAGCTTCAACTACAAGGTAAGTAACTCAACTCTCTTGAATTATTTTGAAATTACTTAAAGTTTTTAATGAGTTCTTAATGTAGATAGTGGGAATAGGAAATAAAAAAAAAATTGTTTTTCAAAAATTATATCATGTTTTTCTTTTTAGCATCTTTAAAAAAATTAAAATTTTGATCATGAAAAGTATATTGCTAAGGTTTCATACATGTTATGTTTTGAAATGTTGAATGATGTATGCAACATTATGGATGATAGTTATATATAATGCTTAGGATTAATTCATGCATGTGTATTTTGATGATTTTATGTCATGCATAAGTTTTTGAAGTGAATATTGATTTGATACTCTCATTTTGGATTAACATGTTTTTGGTTTAATCATTTTTATGATGAATTAAGATGACATTCTCATGACATATTAAGATGACAAAGTGTATGTACATCTATGTATGAATTTCTTGATAGTCTTTTGATGATAGATGTGATATCATGATGTTTTATTTTTTATGTGTTTGGTCTTGACGGTTTTATGACGAAACTTTTGTTTTGATTTTAAATGATGATATATGTTTTCACAAAAAGATTTGAACACCCTCACATGAAATCAATTATATGAAATGGAAATAAATTTTATATCCTATTGAGATTAATGAATTTAGTTTACCAATCTTGTGAATCTCATGAAAATAAACATGATGAATATTTTAAAAATAAATGAGTGTATCATGTATTTGGTCTTAATGATTTCTCTTAAACATATTTTTTTGAAATCATACTTGATGATGAATATCAAGATATTAAAAGGATGTTATCATGGAATCATACTTGATGATTTGTTCTATGAAATTTATCTTTCCATCTTAAATATTGACACTTGTTTTATTAAAGGTAAAGGAATGCTTATAAGAAGCAAATCACATGAATAGAAATTTATAAAAATGAAATACGATCCTCTATCTTATCGATTTTTCAATAAATATATGCTTGTCATGTATGAATTTATTGAATGTGATTTTGAGGATGATTTCGGATTTCACAAATGCTTGATTCATACTTATGACATGAGACACATTTTAAATATGAATCATGTTCAATGCTTCAATCATATTATATCTCCCTTAATTCATTTTGTTCTCCTAGATTTATTTACGAAAGAGGAGAATCTTCCAAAAATAAAATGATGCAAATGAATCACTTATCGATATGTCTTTTTGAAATATCTTTTTAATGTGATGTTGATAATTTGAGATGCCTATTGGAATTCATGACATAAGATAATTGAATCCTTGACTTACTCTAGCTTGAAAATAGATGTTTAAAATCTTGCTTGATTAGCTGTTTTATAAGATTTTGCCTTTATGTCTTGAACTTTCATGCTTATCTTGATTTGGCATATAATGACTAAGGCATACTTAGATGAAAAAGAATCACTTCAAAAATGCTTTTCCCATCGGATCAAGATTAATGATTTCATGATATTTTGTGAATCTCGAAATTGATTTTGATGACTTGATTATGAGTTTCAAGTTACCGATTTGATTTGAATAAGTTTTACTTAAATCATAATCTTGATCTTGTAAAATTGGAATCACAAATAATATCTTTTGGTATTCATGAATTGATACTCACAATATGAAAGTATTGGTATTCATGACTTGAATTTAATTGAAACATTGCATGCTTAAATTAATTATTCTCTTATGTTTCAAAAATTCCTTAAAAGCCTTATGAGATGATTGAAAATTAATTTGCTTTATGATGAATCACGAATCATGACTTGATCTATGATATTGATATATTTTAATCATGATTCTTGGTTGTATTATCCTTTTGCTCTATTAAAAGGATTTATTGAATGAATCATGTCCTTCTTTAATTTTCTTGATATCATGACATGATTTTGTAAGTTGGCTTGTATAATGATTAAAATCTTTTGGCCATCGATTTCTCCCTTCTTTTCGGTAATGACAAAGGGGGAGAAATATATGAATTGATACTATGAGTGTCATATTTGAATGATAAATATATGAATTAATAAGTGTCATATTTAAATTTGAATTATGTTGAGATATCAAAAGAAGCTTGCATCGAAATATATGGAAAATTGATAATCGAAATGCTATGATTGCCATATGTCATGTTTGCATCATACTAAGATATCAAGAACTAGCATTGTAATTTTACTTGCTGATATCTTGTCATATGATGAAATGCTACGAATTGTTGCTAAAATGATGCATGCAACACTTATGCTTTTTATGTGATGTATTGCATATGATGTGTATCATGAATGTTTTAAATGATGAATGTTTGGTATCATGATCAACATGTTGATAAATGCTTGAAAATTTTAATGTTTGAGTATCATGTATGATATGCTTATTAATGATGATTGATTTATTTTTCGATATCGTGCATGAAAAATAAGGTTATTGAAATTGTGTATGTTTTAATTTGAATATATAATGATGCACAAATAAGAATGATACTTACCTTTGTCATAATATGAAAATTGATATAAGGGTCTTCCCTTCTTTTTGACAATGACAAAGGGGAGCAAGAATTTCTAGCGTGGACATCATGAAAAGAGGCAAACTAACTAGCTTGCACAATTCAAGATGAAAGCAAAAATTGCACTTCTCAAAACAGAAGATGCAAATGTAACATTTGCCAAATTGTTTACTTGCCTCATGTAAAACATTATCTCTTGCTAGTTTGACATTTTTGCTAGCTTGTATGTTGCAAAACTTGATCACTTTTTCAAACATTTTACTAGCTTGCATGCTCTAAAAATATTGTAAAATTTGCTAGCTTATATGTTGTAGAAATTACTATCATACTACCTTACATATCTATGATGATAGCAAAATTGCATAATGATAAAACTAGGAGATTATGTTAATTATGCAATGTTGGTATCTAATGTTGAACTTGGATATTTCAAAAACTTGCAACTTGCACATTGCAATAGGAAGCAAGAGTCATGGGCCTACATAAGAAAGCTATTTTGCATTTGCTTTCGAAATTTTTACTAGCTTGTATGTTGCAAAACTTGCTCACTTTTTCAAAAACTTTGCTAGCTCAAACATTGCAAAGGAAGCAAAAATTTGCTAGCTTGAAACTTGCTAGCATGTAGTCTAAAGAGAAGCAATTAGTTGTTATATCAAGAAATGCAAACATGCTAAACTTACACATCTTTAATTGCTAGATTGCATGATGATAAAATTTGATACTATGTTTTTCATGCAATGTATGAAACTTTTTTTCTCTAAACACATAAGAGTAGGAACTTCTCCTTTTTGTTGATGACAAAGGGGGAGAAGTATATTGATGACTTCATGCATTAAATTGAATATTTTAAATATTTGCATGATGGTTTAAATGGTTATCAGAACTAGTGATGAATGTTACTTGGATTTGGGATAATCCAAGTGTTCTATCAATGGCATATTGATAGGGGGAGTTTGGTTAAACTCCGGGGAGTTAAAGTTAACTCCGTTAGTCATCAATTAGTTGTCATCATCAAAAAGGGGGAGATTGTTGAATCTCGTATTTTGATGATGAAACTAATTGATAATTATGTTTATGTTTAACTGCATTTTGAGTGATGCAGGTCTACTCGATCAGGATTAGACAGTTAACGCAGGAGGAATTGACGTTGTGCCGGAGGAGATCACGTTAGGGTATTGGACGGCAGAAGGCTTCGGACGTCGGGCGTCGGGCCAAGGAGAGTGGAATTGTGCCAAGGATATTGGGGTTGCGGAGGTCAACCGCCGATTGGGCAACAAGCCGCAAGAGAGGACGATGCACCGAAGAATCGGACGAAGCGCCAACCAATGACGTGCCGGGCAACAGAATGTCAATTCGCGTTGTAATAATTGTCTAGATCGGAGTTGAGTTTTGGTTTGTGTGTGCAGGATTAACTACGATAACGATGAAGACATAAAGCGAAACAAAGTGCTGGAGTCAAGCGCGAAGGATTTGTTGCGAGTTCGAGAGTTCGACGGAAGTCCGAAGGTTTGTCGGGAATGCTGTCGGAACTAGCCAAGAATGAGTAGGGAGCTTGCCGAAGGGTTTTTCGGAAGCTCGCCGGAAGGTTCGTTGGAAGTTCGCGGAGCTCACCGAGAAAGATCGGAGCTTGCCGAAGAAGCTCGTTGGAACTCGCCAAGATCAAATCGTGAAGTCTAGGAGCTTGCTGGGAGTCCGCAGAATGATTTTCGAGAGTTTATCGGAAGATCGTCGGAAGTTCGCCGGAAGCTTGCCGGAAGAAGTCTTGACTTACGGACTTTGTAATAGCTTAGAAAATATCTTTAAATTCATAGTTAGCACATTAATTAGGGTTAGGATTAGGTGTTAATCCTATAACCCAAGTAGGGGCCAATTGGGCCCGAGTTTGGACTGGTTTGAGCCAAATTTGGAGCCCAACCAGTGAGCTGATTTGGCCTAGGCGGTGGCACCGCCCAGCACCCGAGAGCTGGGCGGTGACACCTCCTTGGCTGGGCGGTTGCACCGTCCAACACCCGAGCGCTGGGCGGTGGCACCGCTTGGCTGGGCGGTGGCACCTCCAGCATTCGGGAACCCAAAGAGAATTCAAATTTTGGAGCCCAAAATTTGAATCCTCTTGAGGCTTATAAATACCCCTCAAATCTCAGCTGAGAGAACAACTTTTGTGCAGCAAGTGATTGAGAGAAAAGTCTTAGAAGAGTCTTTGCCTTTCTTGTTTTCAATTTGCTAGAGTTCTCCTTATTCTTTCTTGCTGAAAATTTGTAAGAGGTTGAACTGCTTGTAAAAGGTTGTAAGAGGGGTATTTGCCCTTCCATTTCAAGAGATTTGCTAGTGGAAGGTGGGAGCCTCATCGAAGAGGGGCCTCGCAAGTGGATGTAGGTCATTTGACCGAACCACTCTAAAATCGACGTAATCTCTGGTTTGCATTTCATTATTGCTATTTACATTACTGCAAACCTTCTTACATGCTTTAGTTCCTTATTACCTTTGCTGCACAACTTTAAGAATACGCTTTCAAGTTTAGCTTTTCAAGTTCCATTCTTATCGTACGAAAGATTTGTCGAAACCGAAGTTTTAATCCGCTGCACTAATTCACCCCCCCCCCTCTTAGTGCCACTCCGATCCTAACAAATTGTTCTTCCAGCGATCTTCTGGCGAACTTCCGATGATCTCTTCGGCAAAGTTTCGGTGGACTCCCGGCAAGCTTCTGGACTTTATGATGATCTTCTTGAGGAGTTCCGATGAGCTTCTTTGGCAAGCTCCTAGACTTCTCGGTCAGTTCTGGTAGAATTTTCGACGAATGTCCGGACTTCCGTTAAACTCTCGAACTCTCAACGAAGTCCCGATCTTGACTATGGCACAACTCTTGCTCTAAGTCTTACTGCTATCGTAGTTAATCCTGCACACTTTTCTCAACATACGGATTAGATCAAACAATTTATAATTAATTTTATCATTAAAATCCGAGATTTAAATTTTTTTTGTTAAACATTTTATTGGTATATTTTTTAAGTAAATTTTATAATTTTTTAATATATTTTTCATCCATATATCTTGTGCACAATATGCACCTGCTGCTATATACTCAGCTTCGATTGTAGATAATGCAACTAAGTTTTGTTTCTTAGAAGACTAAGAGACAAGTGCATGACCTAAGAGTTGACAAGTTCTTGATGTACTTTTTCTATCAACTCTACATCCAACAAAATCTGCATCAGCATAAGTAATTAATTCAAAGTTTTCAGATTTTGAACACCATAATCCTAGATTAGGAGTTCCTTTTAAGTATCTAAAAATCCTCTTAATAGCTTTTAGGTGAGATTGCTTGGGATTAGAATGAAATTTAGTATATAATTCAACACTAAACATAATGTCTGGCCTAGTTTAAGTGGGATATAATAAACTATCTATCATACCCCTATAAGTTTTTTGATCAAAATTTTCTCCATCATGGTCCATACCTAATTTTGTGGAAGTTCTCATTGGTGTGTTAATAACCTTAGAACTATCCATATTGAACCAATTTAATAGATCTAAAACATATTTAGTTTGACTAACAAAAATTCTATCACTTAGTTGCTTAATTTATAAACCTAATAAAAAAATTAATTTGCCCATTGAGCTCATTTCAAAATCTTGGCTCATATTTTTGGTAAAATATTCACATAAAGACTCATTTATAGAACTAAAAATAATATCATCAACATAAATTTGAATTATAAGAAAATTATTTTAAAATATTTAATAAACAATGTGGCATCAACGTTACCTTTCAAAAAATTATTCTTAATTAGAAAAGAACTAAGTCTTTGGTACCAAGCCCTTGGGGCTTGTTTTAAACCATAGAGAGCCTTAGATAACTTAAAAATATAGTTTCAACTAGTATTCTCAAATCTGAATTGTTGTTCAATATAAACTTCTTCTTGTTGAATCTCGGATTTGGTGATGAAATCAATTATAAATTATTTGATCTAATCCATGTGTTGAGATAAGTGTGCAGGATCAACTACGATAGTAGTAAGGCGTAAAGCAGATGATGGGCCGGAGTCGACGACTTAGATGATATACCGGGAGCTCACCGAGAGTTCATCGTGAGATCGTCGGAAGCATGTTGGAAGACTCGCCGAAAGCTCATCGGGAGATCACCGGAAGCACGCCGGAAGACTAGCTAAGAGTTGGTCGGGAGTTCGCCGGAAGATCGCCAAGTGAAGAATCGACATACCAGACCATGCTTGCCTTAATCATAGTTAGAATGATAATTAGAGTTGATTTGGGTGGTAATCCCATCAACTATGCTAGGAGCTAACTGGGCTCGAGTTGGGTTGGTTTGGGCCGGAGTCAAGGCCTAACCAAGATGCTGAATTCCTAGCCGACGGTGGCACCGGTTAGAAAGCAGCACCCCAAGTGGTCTGAGTGGTGGTACCGCCCCTGTCAAGCGATGGTACCGCTAGAGCTCGGTCTCCAAGCTCTGTCAAGCGGTGGTACCGCCTAGACTGAGCGGTAGTACCACCCAGTGTCAGGTGTCACTTGCCGACAACCAAGAGGGTCATTCAATTAGACATCCGCCCATGTTCAATGGGATGGATTACATATATTGGAAGATTAGAATAAGGATCTTCCTAATTTTAATAGATTTTGAGCTTTGGAACGTTGTCAAAAATGGTTTTCAAAAGTCTTCTCTTCCAATGAACGATTGGAATGAGTTCGAAAAGAAGACTTTTACTTTAAATGCCAAGGCTATGAATGCCTTGTTTTGTGCATTAGATAAAAACGAGTTTAATCGAGTGTCGATTTGTGAAACGACTTTTGATATTTGGCACATACTCGAAGTGACTCATGAAGGCACTAGTAGAGTGAAGGAGTCGAAAATTAATCTTTTAATGCAGACTTATGAGTTATTTCGGATGAAATCGAGTGAGACCATTAGAGACATATACACCCGATTTACGGATATCGTCATTGGTGTAAAAGGACTTGGTAAAGGTTTCTCGGATTTTGAACTCGTTAATAAAGTTTTAAGATTCCTTCCAAAGAGTTGGGACCCTTACGTCATGACCATTCAAGAGGCCAAATATTTAAATAATTTTCCTCTCGAAGAACTAATTGGGTCACTAATGACCTATCAGATTATTTGTAAAGCTCATGAAAAGCTTGAGGACACCCTTCCAAAGAACAGAAAGGATATGGCATTAGGAACCCAAGAAGACCACTTGAAAGAAAATTCAAGTGATGAGGACCTTGATGAAGACTTGGCACTTTTAACAAGGAAATTTAAAAAATTCATAAGAAGGAATAAATCTAAAAATTACACTAAAAATAAATTTGAACCCAAGAAAGATCAAGTAATATGCTACGAATGCAAGAAGCCGGGACACTACAAGAGCGAATGTCCCCAAGTTAAGAAGAGGACAGCAAAGAAGAAGGCTCTCAAAGCAACATTGGACGACTCAAGTGCATCCGAAGAAGAGGAGCCAACCAATATTAAGCAAGTTGCTGACTATGCACTAATGGCCATTGGAGATGAGGTAAAAAGTTCAATTGATGCAAATTTATCATTTAATGAACTATCAAATGCTTTTCATGATTTATTTGATGAATGTAAATCAATTAGTAAAAAATAAAAATTATTAAAAAAAGGAGCATGATTCTCTTGTTAGTGATTACAATAGATTAAAAGTTGAGCATAATGATAGTTTAGCTCCATGTACGAAATGTCATGAAATAAAAATACTTAGAAAGGAAAACTTGCTACTTAAAGAAACCTTAGAAAAATTTGAGGTTGGTAGCAAGTCCTTGAACATGATCCTTGCCAATAAGGGTCATGTTTATAAAAGAAGTGGAATCAAATTTGTGAGAAGCTCTCACCAAAATCTAACCACCTTTGTTAAAGGTCCTATCTTGCATATTTCACCCCAAAACAATTACAACTTTTATTGCAAAGTTGGACATGTAACTTATCATTGTCCATTTAAGAAGTATAGTCCACACAAATTGATTTGGGTTCCTAAAGGAACCGTAAAGAATTTCATGCAAAATAATAAGTTAAGCCGATCAATTTTTTAGGCACCCAAGGTCAAATGGGTATCTAAAAAATATCCTCTTTTGTAGAAACATATACCATCACAAGCTAGGAGCAAGAGATGATACCTTGATAGTGGATGCTCAAGGTATATGACCAGAGATCCATCTCAATTCTCTAAGCTCACTAGCCTAGATGAAGGATATGTCACCTTCAAAGACAACATCAAGAGTAAAATCATTGGCAAAGGAACTATAGGTAACACATCCAACTTTTTTATTAAAGATGTATTGTTAGTTGATGGCTTAAAGCATAACATTTTGAGCATTAGTCAATTGTGTGATAAAGGATATATTATTAAATTTGAATCTAATGCTTGTATTATAGAAAAACCACATAAAAACACATCTATGATTGCTTTAAAATAAAATAATGTATACACTATCGACATTAATGATCTTTGTAATGAAATATGTTTTTCGATTTTAAATGACGATGCTTGGCTTTGGCATAGGAGATTAGGTCATGTCAGCATGAAACTAATCTCTCAAATTTCATCTAAGGAACTTGTAAGAGGAATTCTTCATATCATGTTCGTCAAAGATAATGTGTATGATGCATGTCAACTAGGAAAATAAATAAAAGGTAGCTTCAAACCTAAAAACCAAATAAGCACCTCTAAACCTTTACAATTGATCTATATGGACTTGTTTGAACCAATTTTTATATCAACCCTAGGAGGTAGCAAATACGCTTTTGTCATTGTGAATGATTATAGTAGATACACGTAGATTTATTTTTTGACACACAAAAGTGAATTCTTTAGGTATTTCTTCAAGTTTTGTAAACTTGCTCAAAATGAAAAGGGTTTTATGATTTCGTCAATTCGAAGTGATCACAGCGGTGAATTTTAAAATTATGATTTTCAAGAATTTTGTGAATCTAATGGATACAACCATAACTTCTCTACTCCAAGAAATCCTCAACAAAATGGAGTAGTAGAAAGAAAGAATAGAAACTTATAAGAAATGGCTAGAACCAAGTTAAACGAACATAATCTATCCAAATATTTTTAGGCTGAACCTGTAAATACGGCATGCTATGTTATGAATAGAGTTCTAGTAAGACCATTACTTTCTAAAACTCCTTATAAGTTGTGGAACAACAAAAAGCCCAACGTTTCATACTTTAAAGTTTTCGGGTGTAAATGTTTTATTTTGAATGAAAAAGATACCTTAGGAAAGTTTGATGCAAAATTCGATGAGGGAATTTTTCTTGGTTATTCTTCTATTTCAACGGTTTTTCGAATTTTTAATAAAAGGACTTTAGTTATAGAAGAATCTATTCATGTTGTTTTTAATGAAATTTTCGAAGTTAAGAAAAATAATTTTGATGATGATCTTAAATTTGATACTTTAAATTTAAATGAACCCCTTTCTCCATCTAGCAACTTGGATGCATCTTCTTTCGAACTTTCTTTGTCGAAGGAATGGAAGTATGTAGATGCTCATCCTAAAGAGCTAATTATAGGAGACACATCGAAAGGGTTTCAAACTCGTTCTTCTCTTAAGAATTTTTGTGTCAACGCTGCTTTTCTCTCCCAAATTGAACCTAAATGCATTGATGAATCTATGAAAGATGATTCATGGGTCATCGCAATGCAAGAAGAATTGAATCATTTTGAGAGAAATGAAGTGTGGAAGCTTCTTCCTAGACCAAATGATCATTTAGTTATTGGTACTAAATGGGTCTTTAAAAACAAGCAAGATAAATTTGGTATCATGGTTCAAAACAAGGCTAGATTAGAGGCCAAAGGTTTCAATCAAGAAGAGGGCATCAATTATGAAGAAACCTTCGCTCTTATGGCATGATTAGAAGCCATAAGGATGCTCATTGCCTATGCTAGTAGTAATAATTTTAAGTTGTTTCAAATGGATGTTAAAAGTGCTTTTCGTAATGTCTTTATCTCCGAAGAAGTTTATGTTGAACTACCTTCTAGATTTGAGAATGATAACTTTCCTAATCATGTGTTTGAATTGACTAAAGCTCTCTATGGATTGAAACAAGCCCTAGGGGCTTGGTATGAGAGACTTAGCTCATTTCTAATTCATAATAATTTCTCTAAAGGCAAGGTCGATATTACATTGTTTATTAAAAATTTTTAAAATGATTTTCTTATTGTTTAAAATTATGTTGATAACATTATTTTTGGTTCTACAAATGAATCCTTATATGAATCATTTGCCAAAAGCATGAGTCTAGAATTTGAAATGAGCCTAATGGGGGAACTAACCTTCATTTTAGACTTATAAATTAAACAACTTAGCAATGGTATTTTTCTTAATCAAACAAAATATGATTTAGACTTGCTAAAAAGATTTAACATGGATAGTTCAAAAGCTATCAACACTCTTATGAGTACCTCCACTAAGTTAGACATTGATGAAAGTGGAGAAAGCTTTGATCGAATAGCTTATAGGGGTATGATAAGTAGTTTGCTTTACCTCACCATAACTAGACCAGACATCATGTTTAGCGTAGGATTTTGTGCTAGATTTCAATCTAACCCTAAGCAATCTCATTTAAAAGCTGTTAAAAGGATATTTAGATACCTAAAAGGAACTCCTAAACTAGGATTATGGTATCCTAAATCTAAGAACTTTGAATTGCTTGGTTATGCTGATGCAAATTTTGCTGGATGTAATTTAGATAGAAAATCATATTCGGAACGTGTCAATTTTTAGGACACACTCGTTTCTTGGTCTTCCAAGACACAAAACTTGGTTGTATTATCAACAACTGAAGCTGAGTACATAGTTGCAGGTGCATGCTGTGCTTAAGTTATATGGATGAAAAGCACTTTAAAGGATTATGGAATTGACCTAAAAGACATACCTATAAAGTGTGATAACACTAGTGCAATATGCTTAGCTCAAAATTCTATTCAACACTCTAGAACTAAACACATTGACATTAGGCATCACTTTATACGAGATGTTGTTAATAATCATGATGTAATATTAGAGTTTATTGATACAAAACATCAATTAGCCGATATCTTTATAAAACCCTTGAGTGAAGAACAATTTGATTTCATTAGAAGGGAATTAGGGATGTTAAATTGTTCGAATTCATGACTTTGTTAAATTTTTATTTTTAGACTTTCTTGATCACTCACCTGAATCATGATCTTATAGTATGCGCAATGAGCCATATGCATTCTTCCATATGAGTTTTTACGATACTTGTGTACAAATTTTATATGGTGAATCATAAAATTACAGTATACATTTTCAAGTTCTATACAATGTTTGAGTATAGTATGCATTTTATATGATAAATCATGAACATACAATCTTCAATACGAATCTTCTCCTCTTATGATGCAAATTTTACATAATGAAGTAAATAAGATTGTGTGCTTTGCAACAATAAACATCTTATAAAATTGAAATCACTTGTGATAGCACAACACACTAATGTGTGTAGTGCTCACTGCCTGTAGGTGGTGGCACCACCAGTTGTCACAAGTGGCAGGTGGTAGCATCGCCTAGCTAGCAGTGCCACTGCCTGCAACCTCTGCCCTATAAAAAGGCACTTATGGTTGACAGTAGAACCGACCCCAAGCCCTCCTACATTTCTCCAAACACCTCTAAACCCCTCTCCACCCCTCATTCTCCTTGATCCTCCTCTTCTTCAAATTCAAGGATTAATCTCAACCTTTCAAGAAGATTACTGCAAGGGTAATTCTCAAAACTCTTCTCTCAATTTATTAATAGATCTTGCCTCTTATGTGTAGTTCTTAGTATCATTTATGTGTTTAGTCTCATGGCTTCTAGAAGATCATCTAAGGACAAAGAGAATAGGAGATTAGATGAAAATTATGACTCCCTACTTTTCAATTCTAATCAACATGCCCTAAAATTTCTATCAATAGAGTCTAGACATGTTCATAAGGGTAAATATGTTGATTTAGATGAATTAATTGATTTGGAACCTATTCAATGGTTTGCTAATCTAGACATTCTCCCAATCCTTCAAATGAGTGAACCTATCTACCCTAGATTTGTTAGGCTATTTTACAACAATTTAATGTAGATGAAGATGAAAGGGTATCTACCTATCTATTAGGACATCCGGATAGAACCATTTGCAACATCATAGAAATTCTGGTAAAAGAAAGAGAGTGTTATTTTAGAGTACAATGGGATGATGAAGCAGTTGGCAATCCTAACTTAATGATTCTTCCAAAAAGTTATAAACATTTACTACCTTTAAGCACTAAAATACTTTATCACATCTTGATAAGTATAATTCTCCTTAAGCAATATCATCATGATGAAGTAAGTCAAATAGAACTAGGTACCATGTATTGGATTATGAAGGGACATAATAATTATTTTGGTTACCTAATCCAACAAAACATGTTTGAACTATCAAAAAAGGACATGATGCTTTCATATGGTGGCTTAATCATAAGACTAGTCCATGCCTATGATATTTCCATTCCACCCGATGAAGAAGTTATAAAACTAGACAGATTTAATATCATAAATAGAAATCTACTTTGATGGATAAGATGTACATTTAGAAATATTATATGGACTATACTATCTAGAAGGACTGATCCCCTCCAACCTGAACCAGAACCTGAAATACTAATTTTTAGGGGTAATCTATCTCCTCCAACTGATCCCTTTGAGGAATCATCTCAAGTAGAGCAAGCACCTCTCTTATCTATCGATGACATAGGGACTCAGATAGATCGATTTGAACAACGTTAAGATCAACTTGAATAACGCCAAGATCAAATTTTGATTGAGCTATAGTAGATTCATCAACAACTCAATACCCTATTTAGACATTTTGACTAGCCACCACCTGAATAATTAATTGTGACTTTTTGTTGATGAAAAAAGGGGAGAAATGGATGAAATCCCCTTCTTTTATTTTGCTTACCTTGATGTTGTAATCCTATGTTGTTTACCTTAATGTTGTAAACTTAAAATGCCACTTACTTCGATGATTACAATTCTGTGCCTTGATTTCTATGTTATCTCTTCAAATGATGAGTATGATATCATGCTTACCTTGATGCTGAAAACTTCTGTCGATATCATACTTACCTTGATGCTGAAAATTTCTGTCAATATCATGCTGCTGGAAATTTCTGTCAATATCATGCTTACTTTGATGTTGAAATTTTTTGTGATTTTGACTCGAAAATGGATGTCATGTCATGACATCATTTCTATCGACGAATATATGGTATTATCAATTTGATGCTTGAATTCAAAGGCATTGAATTGAAGAGTATCTTTTCTCAATTATGGCATATAGACAGGGGGAGTTAAGATTAACTCCATCATCAATTGGTTGTCATTATAAAAAAGGATGAGATTGTTGAATCTCATATTTTGATAATGAAATCAATTGGTGAATTATTTGATCAAATCTATGTATTGAGATAAGTGTGTAGAATCAATACGATAGCAGTAAGGCGTAAAGCAGATGATGGGCTGGAGTCGATGACTCGGATGATATACCAGGAGCTCGCCGAGAGTTCATCATGAGATCGCTGGAAGCACATTGGAAGACTCACCGAAAGCTCATCGAGAGATCGCCGGAAGCATGCCAGAAGACTAGCCGAGAGTTAATCGGGAGTTCGCTGAAAGATCGCCGAGTGAAGAATCGACGTACCAGACCATGCTTGCCTTAATCGTAGTTAGAACGATAATTAGAGTTGATTTGGGAGGTAACCACATCAACTCTGTTAGGGGCCAACTAGGCTCGAGTTAGGTCGGCTTGGGCCAGAGTCAAAGCCCAACCAAGATGTTGAATTCTTGGCAGGTGGTGCCATCGCTAGGAAAGCAACATCCCAGGTGGTCTGGGTGGTGGTACTGTCGGTAGTTATTGGTGCCAACGGTGGTACCGCCCCTATCAAGCGGTGGTACTACCCAATGTCAGGTGTCAAGCGGTGGTACCGACCAGTAATGGCAGTGGTACCGCCAGGACCCTAAAAATCTAGGATTAGACACTTTTTGGCTCCATTTTTAAAGCCATTGGGGCCTATAAAAACCCCACCCTTTTCTGCATGAAAGGGTACAAAAGAATTGAGATAATCTTGAGTTGTTAGGGTATAAAAGTATTGTAAACAAGTGCTAGAGTTCTCCTCCTCCCTTTTTAAGTTTTGAGATCATTCAAGAGAGGTGTGAGACTTGTAAGGGTCCTCTCCTAAACATGTGAAAAGGAGAAAGTGTTGTAAAAGGTGGTTAGTCTTCGCCTATTGAAGGAAGGCCTTTAGTGGACACCAGTGACCTCAATAGAGGAAGAATCCGAAAGTGGATGTAGGTCACAAAGACCGAACCACTCTAAATTCTGGTTTGCTTTTCAATTTGTGCAAGTTTCATTACTGCAAGCTACATTACCTTCTTACTGCCTTCTCTACACTCACATATGCTTTCAAGTTAAACTCCTTACAAAATAATTTTCGTTGGAATCGGTTCTTTTCGAAACGTAGACTTTTGAAATCGTGAAAGTTTTTCGCTGCACTAATTTATCACCCCCCCTCCCCCCTCCCTGTAATATCCCATTAGTCCCACATCGGAAGTGGGGAATATATATGATTAGCTTATAAGGGCCTGATGAGTATACTACGTTAACTCCTGCTTGAGCATTTTGATCTGTCGTTGAGGACCATCTTGATCTGGGCTATGTCGGGCCTTGACGAGGACGTCAAGCTAATTGGGTTGGGGATAATGTAATATCTCATTAGTCCCACATCGGAAGTGGGGAATATATATGATTAGCTTATAAGGGCCTGATGAGTGTACTACGTTAACTCCCGCTTGAGCATTTTGATCCGTCGTTGAGGACTAAAATGGAGTTATTGGTCAGTTAGCTCATCAGACTCGGGTCGTGACACTCCCCCCCCCCCCGCCCCCTAGTGTTGATCTTAATCCTAGCACTTCTAAAATAAAGTCATTAAGAAAAGCACTTTTAATATCCATTTGAAATAACTTAAAATTATTACAACTAGCATGGACAAGGAGAATCCTTATGGTTTCAAGTCTAACCACAAGAGGGAAGGTTTCTTCTAGCCTTGTTTCTAACCATGATACAAAGTTCATCTTACTTGTTTCTAAAGACCCATTTAGTACCAATTACTAAATGGTCACTATGTCTAGGAACAAGTTTTCACACCTTATTTATCTCAAATTGATTTAATTTTTCATGCATTGCAAAGACCCATGAATCATCTTTTATGGCTTAATCAATGTATTTAGGTTCAATTGGAGAAAAGAATACTACATTAGCACAAAAATTCTTAAATGAAGAGTGAGTTTAAACACCTTTTGATGTATCTGCAATGATTAACTACTTAGGATGAGTATCTACATACTTCCAATCTTTAGGTAAGGATTCTTCGGAATAAGATACATCCAAGTTGCTTGGGGGAGGAGAGTTTTCATTCAAATTTAAATTATCAAAATTAAAATCATTATCAAAATTATTTTTCTTAAATTCAAGAAGCTCATTAAAAACAATATGAATAGATTCCTCTATAACCAAAGCTCTTTTATTAAAGATACGAAAAGATATAGACACGAAGGAATAACTAAGAAAAATGCTTTCAATGGATTTTGCATCAAATTTTCCTAAGTAATCTTTTCATTTAAAATAAAACATTTACAACTGAAAACTTTAAAATATGAAATATTAGGTCTTTTATTATTTTACAATTCATAGGGAGTTTTGAAAAGTAATGGTCTTACGAGAACCCTATTCATGACATAGCATGTCGTGTTAACGGCTTCGGCCAAAAAATTATTTGGGTAGGCTATATTCATTAAGCATGGTTCTTGCCATTTCTTGTAAACTCCTATTTTTTCTCTCAACAACTCTATTTTGTTGAGAGTTTCTTGGAGTAGAGAAGTTATGGTTATACCAATTTAAATCATAAAAGTTTTTAAATCATGATTTTGAAATTCACCACTATGATCACTTAGAATAGAGGCAATCATAAAATCCTTTTTATTTTGAAATAATTTATAAAATTTTAAAAAATATTTAAAGCAATCACTTTTATGTGTCAAAAAGTATGTCCAAGTGTATCTACTATAATTATCAACAATTACAAAGGTATATTTACTACCTCCTAGGCTTGTTATATCAATTTATTCAAATAAATCCATATGGATCAATTGTAGTGGTCTAGAGATGCTTATTTGATTCTTTGATTTGAAACTACCTTTTATTTATTTTCCTAGTTGACATACATTACAAACTTTATCTTGGTAAATTTAATTTTAGACATACCTCTTACTAATTCTTTAGTTATAATTTATAAAATTAGTTTTATACTTGCATGACCTAATCTTCTATATCAAAGCCATACATTATTATTTAAAATTAAAAAATAAGTTTCATCACAAAACTCATCAAGATTAATAGTACAGACATTGTTGGTCCTTAAGGCAATCAAAGATCTATTTATCTAAGGTATTTCTATAATGCAAGCATTAGATTCAAATTTGATGTTATAACCTTTATCACACTATTGACTTATGCTTAGCAAGTTATGTTTTAAACCACCTACTAATAAAATATTTTCAATCAAAAGATTAGATTTGTTACCTATATTTCCTTTGCTAATAATTTTTCCTTTGTTGTTATCTCCGAATGTGACAAATCCTTCATCTTGGCTAGTGAGCTTGGAGAAGTATGTTAGATCTCCGGTCATATTCCTTGAGCATCCACTATCAATGTACCATCTTTTGCTTCTAGTTTATGATTGTAGACATATCTACAAGAAAAGAGGTTTTCTTTTGGGTACCTATTTAACCTTGGTCCCTCATAAATAAATCTACCTAGCATTGAGTGATTTATGGTTCTTTTAGGAATCCAAACTAATTTATGTGAACTATACCTGTTAAATAGACATTTATATGAAAAATGACTATATTTTTCATAAAAATTATATTTTTCTCTAGGTGAGACATGTAATGTAGGTCCTTTAATGAAGATAGTTAGATTTTGTTGGGTGTTACTCACAAAGTCAATTCCTTCCTTTCTATGAACATGACCCTTATTAGCAAGGATCATATTTAGAGATTTATTATCTATTTTAAATATTTTAAATATTTCTTGTAGTAAGACATTTTCTTTCTTAAGTGAATTTATCTCGTCACTCTTAGTGCAAGAAGCTAACATACTATTATCATGCTCATTTTTTAATTTATCATATTTACAAATAAGAGAAGTATGCTCCTTTTTTAACAACTTGTATTTTTTACCAACTAGCTTATATTCATCATATAGATCATTGAAAGCAATAAGTAAATCATTATAAGCTAAATGAGATTCTATTGAGTCACTTACCTTATCATTGAGCACCATTAGAGTGTAATTTGTAACTTCATTTTTGTTGATTGGCTCCTCATCTTCGGATGCACTTGAATCGTCCTAAGTTGCTTCGAGAGTCTTCTTTTTCTTTGGTAGCTTCTTTTCACTTGGGGATATTCATTTTTGAAGTACCCTAGCTTCTCACATTTATAGCAAATTATTTGGTCTTTTTTAGTTTACTTTTGTTCTTAGTGTCTTGTTTTATTTTATTTCTTTTTAAGATTTTTTTAAACCTTCTTGTAAGAAGTGCCAAGTCATCATCATCATCATCGTCACTTGAGTTTTCACCCAAGTGGTCTTCTTTGGTTCTAAGTGTCATGTCCTTCCTATTCTTTGGAAGGTTGTTCTCAAGTTCATCATATGCTATGCATATCATTTCATAGGTCATCAAGAACTCAATAAGTTCTTCAAGCAGAAAGTTATTAACGATTTTTGCCTCTTGTATTGCCATTACTTTAGGATCTTAACTTTTTGGAAGGGATCTTAATATCTTGTTAATAGGTTCAAAATTAGAAAAACTTTTACCAAGTGCTTTTAGACTATTGACGACATCCGTAAGATGGGTGTACATGTCTCCAATGGTCTCGCTTGGTTTCATATGAAATAACTCATAGCTATGAACCAAAAGATTAATTTTTGACTCTTGAACCCTACTTGTGCCTTCGTGTGTGACTACGAGTGTGTGCCAAATTGATAGGACCCTAGTAGGGTTGGGTCCTACTCAACCAAGAAGTAGCTAATAAAACCCTATGAGATTATAATAAACCCACCTAGCCACCTCTATCCTATAAAAAAGAGTGGCTAGGGTTTATATTTGGGCCTTTGGGCTTCCTAGCAACCACCCCCTTTTACTAGGTTGGTTTGTTAGGGTTAAGGGCAAAAGGGGTAACTCACTTAGGAAGCAGCCCCTAGGGATAGGGTTTGGAGCCCTATATTGTTGAATCTCATATTTTGATATTGAAACCAATTAATAATTATATTTATATTTTAATTTGCATTTTAAGTGATGTGGGATTCTTCGATCAGGATGAGACAATTAAAGCAGGAAAAATCATGTTGGGCCGAAGGCCGGTGAATCAGTCGATGTATCGATAGAAGGCTTCAAGTTGTGGATTCGGGCATCGGGCCAAGAAGAGCAGGTATTGCACTAAGGATATCGGAGTTGCAGAGTCAACTGACCGATTGGGCAATAGGCCGTAGGAGAGGACAATGCGCCGAAGAATCGGATGAAGCGTCGAGGGACCAATGACATGCTGGACAACTTGATTAATGCTTAGTATTAATTGTCTAGATCAAAGTTTGTTTTACATGTGCAAGATTAACTACGATGGTGGTAAGACATGCAGTAGGTGTTGCGTCAGAGTCAAGACCAAGATCACGTTGGGAGTTTGAGAGTTCGACGGAAGTCCGGACAGTCATCGGAGGTTCTACGGGAACAAATCCGAGAAGTCCAGGAGCTTGCCAAAGAAGCTCATCAGAACTCGCCAAGAGGATCGTCATAAGTCTAGGAGTTTGCCGGAAGTCCACCGGAGCATCGTCGAGGGTTCGTCGGATGTTTGACGGAAATTCGCCGGAAGCTCGTCAGAAGAAGCGATTGATGCACCGGAACACGAGTTGCAGTATTAATTTCTTAAATGTTATAGTTAGTATGAAGATTAAGTTAGGAATGAGAGGTGATCCCATTAACTTAAGTTGGAGCCAATTGGGCCCTTAACATACCCAAATTGGGCCGAATGGATCAGCCCATTTGGACCTAGATTTCCTAGCTGGCAATGGCACTGCCCAAAAACTCAATCTCTGAGCGAAGTCAGGTGGTGGTACCGCCCCTATTAGGTGGTGGTACCACCCCTATCAGGTGGTGGTACCGCCTGAGCTCGATCTCCGAACGAAGTCAGGCGGTGGTACTACTTGAGCTCAGTCTCCAAGCAGTATCAGGTGGTAGTACCACCCAGTTCTAGTGGTGGTATCGCTAGGACCCTGGGAATGGATCAACCCATTTGGACCTAGATTTCCTAGCCGGCAATGGCACTGCCCAAAAACTCAGTCTCTGAGCAAAGTCAAGCGGTGGTACCGCCCCTGTTAGGTGGTGGTACAACCCCTATCAGGTGGTGGTACCGCCTGAGCTCGATCTCCGAGCGAAGTCAGGCGGTGGTACTACTTGAGCTCAGTCTCCAAGCAGTATCAGGCGGTAGTACCACCCAGTTCTGGTGGTGGTATCACTAGGACCCTGGAAATCTAGGAGATGACACTTTTGAGCTCCAAATTCAAACCAGTTGGGGCCTATATAAACCCCACCCTTTCCTGCATGAAAGGGCACCAAAAGCTTGCATTTATTCTGAGAATTTGATAGCTTAAAAGTATTGTAAAAGGCTAGAAGTTCTTCTCCCTCTTTTCTTCTAACTTTTGATGATTCAAGAGGGGAGTGAAAATCTGTAAGGGTTGTCTCCTAAGCCCATCAAAAGTAGTAAAGTTGTAAAAGGGTGGTTGGCCTTTGCCTATTGAAGGAAGGCCTCTAGTGGACGTCGGTGATCTCATCGGAGGAGGAAGCCAAAAGTGGATGTAGGTTAAGATTGATCGAACCACTCTAAATCTCGGTTTGCATTTACATTCTGCTCCTTATCTTAACTGTAAACTACCTTCGTTGTGTTAGAAACCGTGTAGATTCTAAACTTGGGATTGATCTCTTTAGGGAATCGGCCTCTTCGGAACTCTATAGGGGTTCCTCCCTCCAAGTTGCTACTCAAAGGCTGCAGAAAAGATTTATCTATTGCTTATAAAAAGAGGAGGAATGCATGGCTATTTATAGGGCTTCTAAACCCTAACTCCTAATAGGACTCCTACTCAGGACTCATACTTCTAACCAACTCCTAATATGACTCCTACTCAAGACTCCTATTCCTTTACAACTCCTAATTCTTCTCTAAGAAACAACCTCCTAACCCTAGCCGACCTCTTCATCTCTTTAATAGGGGTCGGCTTAGGTAGGTTTTACATGAATGTTCCTCTCAATTAGGACTCTCCTAGCTAGAGTCCTAATAGACCTGCCCTCTCCAAATCAGCCTTGTCCTCAAGGCTGATGATTCACGAATTCTAGAAATTTGATCTTCAAGTTGTCATAGTTCTCCCAAGTGGCTTCTTTAGTTGGTAGGTTCGCCCACTGTATTAGCACTTCAGTAGTGGGTCATCATCGTCGAGTCACAATCCATTGATCAATAATGACACTTGGCTGGGTCTAGAGTTCTCCTTGGATAGTCATATTTGGTGGGTGGCTTTGGGTTATCTCCAATCACTAATTTACAACTTCCGTCTGGCCATCGGTTTGTGGGTGATATGCCATACTCTTTTTTAATTTAGTGCCCTGCATATGAAAAAACTTTATCCAAAATCTGCTCGTGAAGATGCAAGTAGAATTTGTCACAAGCACAATGCGTCCCTTATAGTGTAATTCTTTTGAGTCCCAATTGTAATAAGCCACGGAGCTTAGTGATTCCTCCAATTTTTTTATGATCTTACTGGTCTCCAGATCTTCCTACTATTCCCTCTTAATATCCTTAAGGAAGTCACTAGTCGAAATTGAAATGGCCAAAAATTCAGCTTGCTTAGATAGCCATGAAAGCGCATATGCAACAACATTCTCTTTCCTCTTTTTGTAAGTTATTTCGTAATCATATCCAAGAAGCTTTGTTATCCATTTTTGCTACTCAAGAAAAGATATCTTCTGTTCTAAGAAATAATTTAGGCTTTTATGGTTGGTCTTGATTTGAAAGCATCACCCGATCAAGCACGATCTCCACCTCGTTGCTGCGTGCACAATGGCAAGCATCTCCTTATCATATGTTGACACGTTTTGATGGGAGGGAGACAATGCCTTGCTAGGGTATGTGAGTGGTCAACCATCTTGCATAAGAACGTCTCTAATTCTGACTCCAGATGCATCAGCCTCAATGATGAAGGATCGGTTGAAATCTGGTAGCGCTGGCACTAGCATCGTCGTCATGGCTACCTTAAGTTTGTCGAAGGTAGCAAAGGCTTTGTCCAACCATTGGAAGGTATCATTTTTCAGTTGAGAAGTGAGTGGTGCACTGATATTTCCATAGTTTTTCATGAACTTACGGTTGTAGCTTGTTAAACCGAGAAAGCCACATAGAAATTTTATGTTCCTCGGGGTTGGCTAGTTCTGCATTGCTTCTATTTTGGAGGGGTCCACCATCACACCTTCCTCTGATATGACATGCCCAAGATATTTCACTTTTTGTTGAAGAAAGCAAAAATTCATAGTAGCCATTGTGTGTTCGAAAGGCGGTTTTCAGTATGTCTTCTTCGCACACTCGTATTTAATGATATATGGATCGAAGGTCCAACTTTATGAAGATTTGTGCTCCCTTTCATCTAACAATTCATCTACTACTGGAATAGGATATTTATCCTTGATTGTTATGCCATTGAGAGCTCGGTAATTAATGCATATTCGCCATGTTCCGTCCTTCTTGTGTACAAGTAGCACCGGTGAAGAGTATAGGCTGCAACTTGGCCGAATAACTCCTATTTAGAGCATCTCTTTTGCAATCCTTTCTATTTCATCCTTCTGGAGATATAGATGCTGATATGGCTGAGTATTTATTGGAGGTTTGCCTAGAAGAATCTTTATATAATGATCATGCCGATGGGTAAGAGGTAGGTTGTGCGATTCATCAAATATATCTGAAAATTCAGCAAGCAAAGGAAGTAGATTTGGATCTTTAAATTCTATTAGCTCTCACTTAGTTTGCTGCTCAAGTTGTACCAAAAAGCTGCTGCATGCTTTATGCAAAACCTTCTCCATTTGTTGTGTGCAAATCGTCGTTATGTCGCCCCCACGTTTCCCGTGCAGTATCACCTATTTCTCCTTACTGTAAAATTTCATAATTAGTTTCATAAAATTCCAAGAAACATCATCTAATATCATCAACCATTTAATTTTGAGTATGGCCTTATGATCATCAAGAGGGAGGAGGAAAAAATATGCAATTATCTCATGGTCCTGCAGCAATAGTTTCACCCACGAGCGCCTACGATCATACTTCAAAATCCATCTGTCGGCGACCTTAATGTCAAACCTATTGCAATTCTTAATATGTAAGGCCATCCAAACAGCAACCTTGTTGTTTAGAAAGTTATTAGTGTTGCCCATGTCGATGAGAACAGCGATTGATTGTTGTTTGAGAATGCCTCCAACTTTCATTGTTTGTGAGTTTGAGTAGTCGGATAGTGCATGTACAGTAACTTCGGTCGGTTATGGCTCTTCTTCTACATCTTCTTCTTCTTTATGTTTAAAGCTCTCTTTTGGATGTTCAATGACCTCTTCTTCTACTGGTTCAATCATAAGAAGTCTCCCTTTACTACAGCGATGCTTACGGCTCCACGGCTCGTCGCAATGCCAACATAACCCCTTCGCAGATCACTCCCAAAGTTCTTCTCTTTTCAAAAATTTTGGTGCAGAAACTCGGTTGATAGTAGGGTGGGCTGAGGGCTTCGGTATTGCTGGTTGGGGAGCAACCCTAGTCCTTTGGGCTTCATGGCTCAATCGCTCCTCTTGAAATTGTGCGAAATAGATGGCTACCGTAAGCATGTACGATTGTTGCGCTTTAACTTTTCCCCGGATCTCTGGCTTTAAGCTGTCAATGAAGGTCCCCAATAGTTGTTTTTGAGACTAATCATAAGTTTGATTAGATAACCTTTCAAATCTGATTGGGTACTCTTGAATGGTAGAGGTTTGTTGGATCTTTGCTAGTTGTCCATTAATGTTCTCGTAATCGGTTGGTCTGAAGTGGATCAGTAGTCCTTCTTTGAATTATCACCATGAGAGGACTCCATGAGTGTGTTCAAACCAGTCAAACCACTGTATGGCATCCTCTTCAAGATGTATAGCTATAATTTTCACCATAGATGTGTCCGCTGTTTTGTGGTACTGAAAATATCGCTCCGCACGCGAGATCCAACCAATTGGGTCTCCTTCTTCCCATCTAGGAAAGTCCACCCTCATGCATGGATAGTTGGGGTCAATCATAGAGCCTCCCCTTCCTTGGAAGTCATCTCTTTAGGCTTGGTGCGATTGGTTAGAGCTCTCTCCTTGATGTGATTTCTTCGGGCTTAGTGGTCAGCCCAAACTGAGTTCGGTTAAGAGAGTCCAAATCTTATCCTCCACTCGCGTCTCCAAGGCTTCAAATTTAGCATTGATTGCCTCCTTATATGCCATAGTATATGTCTCCAAATCTGTGATATTAAGATTCCTCTTTTGTTGTTGGGTTAAAGACATGTATAGGTTGAGAGAAGTGATGGCCGAAAGGGTTGGTGGATTGGTGGATGTAGGCTGTTGTTTAGGCTTGTTTTGTTGCTGTTTTGGGTGCAGTTTGAGGATGTGGTTTGGTAGAGTTTTATGGCTGTGGATGAAAGTTTTAGATCTGTGGTAGATGGCAGCAAAGGTTTGATAGAAATTAGTGAAAGTTTGCTGCAGAATTGTGTTATCTTGTAAGAGCAGAATTATCGTCGAAGAAACAGTGATTTCTCGACAAAATTTCCACCAAAAATTTGAGAGATTTGGTGAGGGAATTGACAGCAATATCTTAGTTTATATGACAGCAAAGATGTCTAATTTAATCAAGAAAATTTTGGCAGTAATAGCAAGAAAATTGGTGCAAGTTGCGATAGCAGAATTCTCGTCGAAAAATTTCAGTAGTTTACGACAAAAATTTGCAGCAACACAAAATCGTTTTTAGAGATAAATTTCTCAATAGATCAACCTTAGATGGAAGTCAAGATAATCTATGAAGTGTATAAGAAATTTCATTCAAAAGAGATTATAATAGATGGGTTAAGGCAACAATATGCGGTTGTAATTTTCTGCAGCACAGATTTGCAAGTATAGCAGATTGGACGTAAAAGATCAGTAGTTTATATTGAGAATTTTTTAATGAAACCAAAGGAAAATCCACTGTTAGGAAGTACCAAAGCTATCATAAAAATTTAATAGAGATTTGGACAGAAAAAACGTTGTATCAAGATCAAACAAATAGTGCTATGCGGCTAAAATTTTACAGTGCAGATTTTTAAGTATAGCAGATTAGATGTAAAAGATCAATAGTTTATATTGAGAATTTTTTGACAAAACTAAAGGAAATCTGCTATTAGGAAGTGTCAAAGATGTCATAAAAATTTCATAGAAATTTGGATAGAAAAAACACAGTAGCAAGATCAAATAGATAGTGCTATGCGGCTGGAATTCTGTAATATATCTTTCATCGTAGAGATGAAAACTTTGTGATGAAAAGTTTATGCAGCAATATAGGAACAATTTTTTTTTGGATTTTAGAATAAAGATAACTAAATTGCAATAGTAGTAAGGTAGGAAACCAGAATCTGTTGCAATTCATGGGAAGATCAAAGGATGATCCGCGGTGGTGGAGATGACGGCAGAATTTGGCGATGATATTTTAAGCAATTGTGGGAATTGCTTTGGGAGGTGTGGAGGGTTGATGGATGGCTATGGAAGGGCAATGAGATGCCAAGAACGCTGCTCTAATATTAGGTGTTAGAACCCTTGCAGATTCTCAACTTAGGGTTGATCTCTTTAGGGGATCGGCCTCCTTGTAACTCTATAGGGGTTCCTCCCTCCAAGTTGCTACTCAAAGGCTGCAGAAAAGATTCATCTATTGCTTATGAAAAGAGGAGGAATACATAGCTATTTATAGGGCTTCTAAACCCAAACTCCTAATAGGACTCCTACTCAGGACTCCTACTTCTAACCAACTCCTAATAGGACTCCTACTCAAGACTCCTATTCCTTTCCAACTCTTAATTTTTCTCTAAGAAACAACCTCCTAACCCTAGCCAACCTCTTCACCTCTTTAATAGGGGTCGACTTAGGTAGATTTTACATGAATGTCCCTCTCAATTAGGACTCTTCTAGCTAGAGTCCTAACACGTTGCTTTACGTCAACTATACTTCCGTTTACTCTTAAGTTGAAGAACTTTCCAAAATGGTTTTCATCAAAAACAATTTCATCATACGAACGTCGTTTTAATCGATGAAAGTTTTCCACTGCACTAATTCACTCCCCCCTCTTAGTGCTTTTGATCCCAATAATTGGTATCAGAGCCTCGTTATTTCTCAGTTGGTTTAACACCTATTTTAGCTATCAAGAGGGTTACATTCTCATTCGTCCTCCATTTTTCAATGGGACGGACTATACTTATTGGAAAACTTGAATGAGAGTTTTCTTACTTTCTTTGGATTTGAATTTATGGCACATAGTTGAAAACAGATTTGAAATGTCTTCTCTTCCAATAAACCATTGGAATGATTTGGAGAAGAAGACGTTTTCTCTAAATACAAAGGCTATGAATGGCTTATTTTATGCCTTAGACAAAAATAAATTTAATCGGGTTTCTTTGTACGAAACGGCTTTCGATATTTGGCGTACTCTTGAAATCACACATGAAGGCACATGTAGTGTAAAAAATTCTAAAGTAAATCTTTTGATGCACGATTTTGAGATGTTTTATATGGAACCAAGATAGACTATTTGAGATATATATACCTGTTTTACGGATGTCGTCGATAGTTTAAAAGTACTTGGTAAAAGTTTTTCAAACTTTAAACTTGTGAACAAGATTTTACATTCTCTTTCTAAGAAGTGGGATTCAAAAGTAACAGCTTTACAAGAAACAAAAGATTTAAATATTTTTTTACTTAAAGAACTTATTGGTATATTGATGATATATGAAATGGTGCACAATGCACTTGATGAACAAAACCACCTTCCAAAGGACAGGAAGGATTTGAGACATAGAACATTTGAAGACTACTCGAGTATAAGCTCAAGTGATGATGAACAAGAACTACTCACTAAGAAATTTAAAAAGGAGAAAATCAAGAAAGGCGAGGTGGCAAACTACGCCTTAATTGCTTTCAATGATGAGATAATCAAAATCTCCCTAATTTACTTCAAAATTACATGATGCTTTTCATGATGCATTTTTGTTTTTGTAATTTAGTTTTGAATTAATTTTTTTAAAAATTAAATGTTTAAAAATGAAAATATAAAAATATGATCATGCTCATAATTTTGAAAATGATAATGAAAATTACATGTTTTATGTTAATACAATAAAATGTTAGATATAAATCTAATGATTGTACACCTAGTAAGATTAATCTTATGTATGTGCTTGAGAAGCAAGAATGTGTATTTTGATGATTTCCATATTACTTTTCAGTGATGATGCATGTCTTTTGTATGGAAGGCTTGATTTTTTTTTTTGAACCTTGTCTTTGTTTTTCAAACATGATGTATGGTTTTGACATAAGAACAAAATTTTGAGCATGCTAATATAAAGTCAATCATATAAATTAAAACTAAAGAAGTTTTAGATATCTATAAAAATCATTCAAAATTATGTTCAATGAAACCTTGCTTGATGTTGTAATGAAAATATTGAAGTTTTGATATCATGATTTGATGATTTTATGCATGAGATTTTAAAGTTATACATGATGATTTTTGTGAGTTATTGGTCTTGATGGATTTTATGACAAAATTCATTTTTCGATCATAAACGTTGATGCACATTTTTATTTGGCATAAATGAAATAAATCACATGAATTTAAATAACTAAAAAGGGAAAAGCATTGTTCTTGAATATTCCTTTTCTCTATCTTATTGATTTGTATGAGTCTCTTGAAAATTATTTTGATTTGACGATTTGAATTTGAATGAGCTTTATCTTGATTTTTCAAGATTTATAACTAGAAATTTCTTATGCATTAATCAAGATATTATATTATTCTTTCTCCTATGTTTCCCTTTGCAAATTGCTAAAGAGAAAATAAATGATCAAAATGTTGATTTAATGGTGAATATTTGGTACCAACAATCATGAAGTGATAAATACTTGAAAATGTTGATTTAATGTTTGGTATCATGAATACTTTATTATCAATACTTTATTATCATACATGAAAATAATGATGAATATTTTGAAAATAAATGTTTGTATCATGATAGATAATTTTACATTTTGTGCATGATGAGTCATAGTGATGATTGAAACAATATGAATGATGATTTTGAATCATGCATATAATGATGAGTTTATATATTTTGAAAATATATATGATGATTTGGTATGATGTATGTGATACTTATGCTCTTTATTATGATGATATGTGTGATGCATATGATGTGTATCATGATCAAAATGTTGATAAATGCTTAATGTTTTAGTATCATGTATGATATGCTCATAATGATGAATAATTTATTTTTCGGTATCGTGCATGAAAAATAAAATGTAAGGTTTTGAAATTGTGCATGTTCTAATTTGAAAATATAATGATGCACAAATAAGAACAATTACTTACCTTTGTCATAATTTAAAAATTGATGGATCTTCCCTTCTTTTTGATACTAACAAAGGGGGAGCAAGAATTTCTAGTATGGATATCATGAAAAGAGGCAAACTAGCTTGCTTGCACAATTCAAGAAGAAAGCAAAAATTGCACTTCTCAAAAGAGAAGAAATTGCTATCTTGAACATCACCAATAATTGCTAGCTTGAAATATCAAGAAAATGCAAAAATGTGCTATCTTGCCTATCTCAAGATGCTAAACATGCTAAACTTGCACTTTGCAACAGAAACAAAATTGCAAGCTCAAACATTGCAAAGAAAGCAAAATATTTGCTAGCTTGTAACTTGTATATTTCGAGAAGCAAGAGTTGCTTTCTTGAACATTTCAAAACTACTAGCTTGCATGTTCTAAAATGTTGTAAAATTGGCTAACTTGCATATTGGAGAACTTGCTAAATTTTTTAGCTTACAAATTGCATGATGATAAAAATGGATATTATATTTTTCATGCAATGAGTTGAACTTATATCACAAATACTTGATTGTGGTACTTCTCCTTTTTGTTAATGACAAAGGGGGAGAAGTATGTTGATTATATGTCATGATTTTATCATGACATGTGTTGAATCTTGGATTTTGATGATGAAACCAATCAATATGTGTTTATGTTTTAATCTATGTTTTGAGTGATACAGGATGCTTCGATCAGGATGAGACAATTGTAGCAGGAAAATCATGTTGTGCTAGAGAAACATGTCAAAAGATTGGACGTCGGGTGGTGGATCGGTCGACATATTGACAGAAGGCTTCAGGCCATGGATTCGGACAACAGGCCAAGAAGAGCGGGTATTGTGCCATGGATATCAGAGTTGCGGAGTCAATTGGCCGATTAGACAAAAGGTCGCAAGAGAGGACGATGTTGAATCTCATATTTTGATGATGAAAATACTTGATATATGTTTATGATTTAATCTACGTTTTGAGTGACGCAGGGTGCTTCGATCAGGATGAGACAATTAAAGTAGGAACATCATGTTGTGCCAAAGGAACATGTCAGAAGATTGGACGTCGGGCCGGTGGATCGGTCGACGTATCGACAGAAGGCTTCGGGCCGTGGACTCGGGCATCGGGCCAAGAAGAGCGGGTATTGTGCCAAGGATATCGGAGTTGTGGAGTCAACTGGCCGATTGGGCAATAGGCTGCAGGAAAGGACGATGCGCCGAAGAATCGGACGAAGCGTCGAGGGACCAATGACATGCCGGACAACTTGGTTAATTGCTTAGGATTAATTGTCTCGATCGAAGTTTTGCTTTAATTGTGCAGGATTAACTATGATAACGATGAAGACATAAAGCGAAACAAAGTGTCGGAGTCAAGCGCGAAGGATTTGTTGCAAGTTCGAGAGTTCGACGGAAGTCCGAAGGTTCATCGGGAATGCTACCGGAACTAGCCGAGAATGAGTTGGGAGCTTGCCGAAGGATTTTCGGAAGCTCGCCGGAAGGTTCGTTGGAAGTTCGCGGAGCTCGATGAGAAAGATCGGAGCTTGCCGAATAAGCTAGTTGGAACTCGCTAAGATCAAATCGTGAAGTCTAGGAGCTTGCCGGGAGTCCGCAGAATGGTTTCTGAGAGTTCATCGGAAGACCGCCGGAAGTTTGCTGGAAGCTCGCCAGAAGAAGTCTTGATTTACGGACTTTGTAATAGCTTAGAAAATGTCTTTAAAATCATAGTTAGCATGTTAATTAGGGTTAGGATTAGGTGTTAATCCTATAACCCAAGTAGGGGCCAATTAGGCCCAAGTTCGGACTGGTTTGGGCCAAGTTTGGAGCCAAACCAAGTGAGCTGAAATAGTGAAAGAGGTGGCACCGCTAGGGTCAGAGGTGGCACCGCCCAGGAGAGGTTCTCCCAATGAAGCTGGGAGGTGCAACCGCCCCAGCCAGGAGGTGGCACCGCCTGAGCTCAGTCTTCGAGCTAGACTGGGCGGTGCAACCTCCCTGACAGAGAGGTGGCACCGCCTGAGCTCGGTCTTCGAGCTTTGGCAGAGAGGTGCAACCGCCTCAGTCAAGAGGTTGCACCGCCTGGGCTCAGTCTTCGAGCTCTACTAGGCGGTGCAACCTCTCCAGTCAGGAGGTGCAATCGCCTGATCCCGGAATTCCGGGATTTGATCGTTTTGAGCTCCAAATTTGAACTGGGTTGCGGCCTATAAATACCCCACCCATTCAGCACTGAAAGTATACAACACACACTCAAAATCTTGCTATCTTTCTGTGTTTCTTAGAGCTCAAAACTGCTAGTTCTCCTCTTTCTATTCTTCAAGTTTGAGTTGTAAAGAGAGGAGTGAAAACTTCTGTAAGGGTTGTCTCCTAAGCCCGTCAAAAGGAGTGAATCTGTAAGAGGGTAGTTGGCCTTCGCCTATTGAAGGAAGGCTTCTAATTGACGTCGGTGACCTCGTCGGTGGAGGAAGCCAAAAGTGGAGTAGGTCAAGACTGACCGAACCACTCTAAATCTCTGGTTTGCGTTTATTTAGAGCACTTTATCATTACTGCAAACCTCCTACATAGCTACTACTCTCTGCGCCTTTACGAACAAGTTTCTAAGTGCTGATCTTTCCGAATCTGCATTCAGACGTAAATCGGTGTTTTCATACATTACAGTTTACGTTTACATTTTGATTCTGCAAAACTGTCTTCTGCGCTTTTACGAACGAAGTTTCTAAGTTCAGATCCCTTTAAAACTGTGTTTTAGACGTAAACTACTTTTAAACGTAAAACTACGTTTAGACGTAAAACTGCGTTTAGACGCAAACTACGTTTAGACGTAAAACTACGTTTAGACATAAAACTGCGTTTAGACGTAAACTACGTTTAGACGTAAAACTACGTTTAGACGCAAACTGCACTGCGCTTAGACGCAATCTGATCTTAGATGCAAACTGCGCTTAGACGCAAACTGCGCTTAGACGCAATCTGCATTTAGACGCAAACTGCATTTAGACGCAAACTGCGTAAACTGCGCTTAGACGCAAACTATGTTTAGACATAAACTGCACTTAATCATAAGTATTCTTAGAATCGGCTTTTGCATCAAAATAGTTTTTATCAAACGAACGCAGCTTTCGTTTTTAATCGCTGAAAGATTTCCACTGCACTAATTCAACCCCCCCTCTTAGTGCTCTCGATCCTAACAATTGGTATCAGAGCGGGGTATTTCTCATTTCGGATTTACACCCGAGAGAAATGGCTCTTCAAGAGGGCTTTTCGGTCTTTCGTCCACCGTTCTTTAACGGATTGGACTACACTTATTGGAAAACTCGAATGAGAGTTTTCTTGATTTCTCTAAATCTGGATTTATGGAATATCATTGAAAACGGTTTTTAACTTCCCTCTAAACCGATGAACGAATGGTCGGATTTAGAGAAGAAGTATTTTTCTTTAAACGCAAAGGCTATGAATGCCTTATTTTGCGCTTTGGACAAAAATGAGTTCAATCGGGTTTCTTTGTGCGAAACGGCTTTCGATATTTGGCGCGCTCTTGAAATCACGCACGAGGGAACTAGTAGAGTCAAAGACTCGAAAGTTAATATTTTACTGCATGATTTCGAGCTTTTTCATATGAAACCAAGCGAAACCGTTGTTGACATGTACACCCGTTTTACGGATGTCGTCAATAGTTTAAAATCACTTGGTAAAAGCTTTTCGGATTTTGAACTCATTAACAAAGTTTTGCGCTCACTTTCTAAAACTTGGGATTCAAAAGTAACTGTTATTCAAGAATCAAAAAACTTAAACCAATTTCCACTTGAAGAACTAATTGGTTCATTGATCACATATGAAATGATGTGCAATGCACGTGAAGAACTTGAGAACCACCTTCTAAAGAACAGGAAGGATTTGGGACATAGAACATTTGAAGACCACTCGAGCATAAGCTCAAGTGATGGTGAACTTAAACTACAAATGAAACAAAAATTAAAAAGTAAAAAGAACGGAACTACTTGCTTTGAACGCAAGAAGAAGAACAAAAATTAGGATGAATCGAGCTCCTCTGAAGACGAGGAGAAAATCAACAAAGGCGAGGTGGCAAACTACGCCTTTACGCCTTTCGACGCTAAGGTAATCAAAATGCCTTTAATTTACTTCGAAATTACATGATGTTCTTCATGATGCATTTTTCTTTTTCTTTAAATTTTCTTGAAAATTACATTTTTAATAATTTAATAATGTAAATGCAAAAATATGAATTGATATGTTTGCTATCACTAATGGTTGCTATCACTGATGCTGATATGTTTGCTATCACTGATGTTGAGATGGTTGCTATCACTAATGCTATGATTAGGCCATACTTGCATCACTAAGAAATATATGATTGCTATCATTGCTATGATTAGGCCATACTTGCATCACCATGTAATATATGATTGCTATCATTGCTATATGCCCTGTATCAAGATATCAAACAAAAATTTGCATCGTACGAGCTGATATCTTACCATGTGATGCAATGCTACACTTGCTAAAATATTCGAAATGTGTACATCATGAAATGATATCAAAATCTTGCTTCACAGCTTTACATGTCGATATCATGCCATATGATGAAATGCTACAATTGATGAACACTTGAAATGTAATCCTCTATCTTATTGATCTTTCAATAAATCTATGCTTGTCATACATGAATTTATTGAATGTAATTTTGAGGATGATTTCAGATTTGACAAATGCTTGATTCGTATTTACGACATAAGATACACTTTAAATATGAAACATGCTTCAATCATGTTAAATGCTTCAATCATTTTCTATCTTTAGAGTTCTCGATTTTGATGAAATATAAGTGATAAATTCATTTATGATATCTTGTAAATCACTTGAATTATGAATGAGTTTTTTTTTTTTGATGTGTTAAAAGAATCACTTAAAAAGAAAATGCTTTTCCCATCTTATCGAGATTAATGATTTCATGATATTGTGTGAATCTCGAAATTGATTTTGATGAAATAGTAATAACGTTATTCATGTTATGAATCTTAAAAAAGATAATATGCTTCATGTAATAATATGAATACATGAAACACTTATGATATTCCATGTATTCATAAAATATTTATCTCATCACCCAATTATTTCTTTTCAATATTCCTCAAGTGATGATATGAATGCATGAGATATTCATGAATTTATTTTGATGTATGCAAATGAGAAGTTTCGATCATGCATGGTAGGATGCAATGTGACAAATTAAGACCATGATGATTTGAAATATTGATGATTTGGAATCATGCATATAATAATGAGTTTATATGTTTTGAAAATGTGCATGTTTTAATTTGAAAATACAATGATGCACAAATGAGATTGATACTAACCTTTGTCATGATTTTAAAAAATTGATGTAAAGGGTTTTTCCCTTCTTTTTTACAATGACAAAAGGGGAGATAGCTAGCTTGCACAATTCAAGAAGAAAGCAAAAATTGCACTTCTCAAAAGAGAAGAAATTGCTATCTTGAACATCACCAAGAAATGCTATCTTGCAAATCTCAAGACACACAAATGCAATCATGCAAAATTTATAATTTTGCACATCATTAAAATTTATGATGCTTTGGTGATTATGCATGTTCTAAAATGTTATAAGATTCACTAGCTTGCATGATGTAGAACTTAGCTATATTGAACATCACCAAGGAATGCTATCTTGCCTATCTCAAGAAGCAAAAAGTTAACTTGCACATCTAGCAAAACTTATATTTCAAGAAGCAAGAGTTGCTTTCTTGAACATCTCAAAATTGCTAGCTTGCGGGCCTTAAAATGTAGAAATTTTTTGCTAGCTTGAATATGGTAAACTTGCTATCATACTACCATGATGATGAGCATACCTTATCTTCATGATTATATTTGAAAAACTATGGCAAAAATCTGTCCGAATGATTAAACCTGTTAAAATTATTTTTCGAACTTTTTTGATTAAATGATCAAATCACTTGATTGCCATAATGATTTTACACAATTACTTGCCATGATTACATTATGTGCTTGAATACAAAAATTTCCATGATAATAAGCATGTTTTACCTTCATAATTGTAATTGAATATCTCTAGTAAAACCCTGTCCGAATGTATGAAAGTGTCAAATTTCATTTTCGGATTTTCTTGATCCTAACAATTGGATTTTCTTGATACATTATCCTCTTCCGAATTTAACAAGCATATGTCATATCAAGTTTAATTCACATCATTGATTTTTGACATATGGAATCATCTAGCAAATGCACTTATCATGTGAAAAATATTTTTCGAGAAACATATTTGATGATTCCCTCTTATAAAAGGAATATATTTTTACATACAAGGATTTGACTCACTTACATATCTTAATCCTTGCAAAAATAAAGTGTGCTTTAATATCTTATCAATTTGAACTTCATATATAGCTTTCCTCCTTCATGTAAAAGGATAACAAATAAAAAGGAAGAAGCAATAAAAGCTATCTCCATGTCATGTTTTCCTCGAGATGTTTGCATAATTGGTATCCTATCACTCACTGTTGGAAAATGACATGAACCAACTTATGGCATCGCACTTATATTTAAAATTTGCTCATATCAGTCTCCTTGTTGTTGATGACAAAGGGAGAAATATATAAATTGATACTATGAGTGCCATATTTGATGAATATGAATAGATGTTATGAATGCCATATTATGATGAGATATCAAAAGCAGTATTCATATGAATAGGTGCTATGAATGTCATATCATGTTAAGATATCAAGAAATTGAATCACAATTTTACATGTTGATATCTTACCATTTGATGATAGCAAACTTGCATGATGGTAACAATAGATATTATGTTTTTCATGCAATGAGTTAAAACTTATATCACAAACACTTGATTGTGGTACTTCTCCTTTTTGTTGATGACAAAGGGGGAGAAGTATGTTGATGACATGACATGTTATGCATAAGTTTATGATGACATGTTGCTTGGATTTTTGAATCCAAGAGTTTCTATCAATATGGCATATTGATAGGGGGAGTTTGGTTAAACTCTGGGAGTTAAGGTTAACTCCGTTTATAATTACATGTTGCTTAGATTTTTGAATCTAAGAGTCTCTATCAATATGGCATATTGATAGGGGGAGTTTGTTTAAACTCCGGGAGTTAAGTTTAACTCCGTCATCAAGTAGTTGTCATCATCAAAAAGGGGGAGATTGTTGAATCTCGTATTTTGATGATGTAAATACTTGATATATGTTTATGATTTAATCTGTGTTTTGAGTGACGCAGGGTGCTTCGATCAGGATGAGACAATTAAAGCAGGAATATCATGTTGTGCCAGAGGAACATGTCAGAAGATTGGACGTCGGGCCGGTGGATCGGTCGACGTATCGACAGAAGGCTTCGGGCCATGGACTCGGGCATCGGGCCAAGAAGAGCGGGTATTGTGCCAAGGATATCGGAGTTGCGGAGTCAACTGGCCGATTGGGCAATAGGCTGTAGGAAAGGATGATGCGCCGAAGAATCGGACGAAGCGTCGAGGGACCAATGACATGCCGGACAACTTGGTTAATTGCTTAGGATTAATTGTCTCGATCGAAGTTTTGCTTTAATTGTGCAGGATTAACTATTATAATGATGAAGACATAAAGCGAAACAAAGTGTCGGAGTCAAGCGCGAAGGATTTGTTGCAAGTTCGAGAGTTCGACGGAAGTCCGAAGGTTCATCGGGAATGCTACCGGAACTAGCCGAGAATGAGTTGGGAGCTTGCCGAAGGATTTTCGGAAGCTCACCGGAAGGTTCGTTGGAAGTTCGCGGAGCTCGCCGAGAAAGATCGGAGCTTGCCGAAGAAGCTCGTTGGAACTCGCTAAGATCAAATCGTGAAGTCTAGGAGCTTGCCGGGAGTCCGCAGAATGGTTTCCGAGAGTTCATCGGAAGACCGCCGGAAGTTTGCCGAAAGCTCGCCAGAAGAAGTCTTGACTTGCGGACTTTGTAATAGCTTAGAAAATGTCTTTAAAATCATAGTTAGCACGTTAATTAGGGTTAGGATTAGGTGTTAATCCTATAACCCAAGTAGGGGCCAATTAGGCCCAAGTTCGGACTGGTTTGGGCCAAGTTTGGAGCCAAACCAAGTGAGCTGAAATAGTGAAAGAGGTGGCACCGCCAGGGTCAGAGGTGGCACTGCCCAGGAGAGGTTCTCCCAATGAAGCTGGGAGGTGCAACCGCCCCAGCCAGGAGGTGGCACCGCCTGAGCTCAGTCTTCGAGCTAGACTGGGCGATGCAACCTCCCTGACAGAGAGGTGGCACCGTATGAGCTCAGTCATTGAGCTCTGGCAGAGAGGTGCAACCGCCTCAATCAAGAGGTGGCACCGCCTGGGCTCAGTCTTCGAGCTCTGCCAGGCGGTGCAACCTCTCCAGTCACGAGGTGCAACCGCCTGATCCCGGAATTCCGGGATTTGATCGTTTTGAGCTCCAAATTTGAACTGGGTTGCAGCCTATAAATACCCCACCCATTCAGCACTGAAAGTATACAACACACACTCGAAATCTTGCTATCTTTCTGTGTTTCTTAGAGCTCAAAACTGCTAGTTCTCCTCTTTCTATTCTTCAAGTTTGAGTTGTAAAGAGAGGAGTGAAAACTTCTGTAAGGGTTGTCTCCTAAGCCCGTCAAAAGGAGTGAATCTGTAAGAGGGTAGTTGGCCTTCGCCTATTGAAGGAAGGCTTCTAGTTGACGTCGGTGACCTCGTCGGTGGAGGAAGCCAAAAGTGGAGTAGGTCAAGACTGACCGAACCACTCTAAATCTCTGGTTTGCGTTTATTTTGAGCACTTTATCATTACTGCAAACCTCCTACATAGCTACTGCTCTCTGCGCCTTTATGAACAAGTTTCTAAGTGCTGATCTTTCCGAATCTGCATTCAGACGTAAATCGATGTTTTCATACATTACAGTTTACGTTTACATTTTGATTCTGCAAAATTGTCTTCTGCGCTTTTACGAACGAAGTTTCTAAGTTCAGATCCCTTTAAAACTGTGTTTTAGACGTAAACTACTTTTAAACGTAAAACTACGTTTAGACGTAAAACTGCGTTTAGACGCAAACTGCATTTAGACGTAAAACTACGTTTAGACGTAAAACTGTGTTTAGACGTAAAACTACGTTTAGACGCAAACTACACTGCGCTTAGACGCAATCTGATCTTGGACGCAAACTGTGCTTAGACGCAAACTGCGCTTAGACGCAATCTGCATTTAGACGCAAACTGCATTTAGATGCAAACTGCATAAACTGTGCTTAGAAGCAAACTGTGTTTAGACATAAACTGCACTTAATCATAAGTATTCTTAGAATCGGCTTTTGCATCAAAATAGTTTTTATCAAACGAACGCAGCTTTCATTTTTAATCGCTGAAAGATTTCCGCTGCACTAATTCACCCCCCCCCTCTTAGTGCTCTCGATCCCAACAGACGATGCACCGAAGAATCGGACGAAGCATCGAGAGACCAATGACATGTCGGATAACTTGATTAATTGCTTAGGATTAATTGTCTCGATCGAAGTTTTGTTTTACAAGTGCAAGATTAACTACAATAGCTTGAAGACATAAAGCAAGTCTACCAGAGTCAAGTTCGATGGGTGTTCGAGAGTCCGAAGATTCGTCGGAGATGCTACCGGAATCAATCGAGAGGAAATCGGGGACTTGTCGGAGTTTTTGGAAGTCGACCGAAGAGATTGTCGGAGGTTCATGGAGATCACCGAGAATGCTCGGCTACTCACTGAACTTGCCACAAGACTAGGAGCCTGCTAGGAGTCCGCCGGAAGAAATCCGAGGGTGTATCGGAAGTCTGTCGGAAGTTCGTCGGAAGGAAACTCGACATTACCAGTTAAAATCTTACTTTGGACTATGTCTTAATTTCATAGTTTGCATGTAATTAGGGTTAGGATTAAGGGTTAATCTTATAACCCGGTTAGGGGCCAATTGGGCCCAAGTTCGGACTGGTTTGGGCCAAGTTTGGTGCCCAACCAATGAGCTGAAATAGTCTAGGCGATGGCACCGCTAGACTGGGCGGTGCCACCGCCAAGTCTAGTGGTGGCACCGCCTAGAACCCAAGAGTTCTAACAGCGGTACCGCTAGTAAACCATCGGACTGGGCGGTGGCAACGCCAGTACACTATCAGTGTCAAACACTGACAGGTGGTGGCACCGCTAGCATCTAGAACCCAAAAGTAATTCAAATTTGAAGCCCAAATTTGAATCCTCTTGGAGCCTATAAATACCTCTCAATTCTCAGCAGAGATAACAACCTTTGAAAAGTTAGAGATTGAGATAAAGCCTTAGCAAAATCTTTAGCAAGTCTTGTTTTCAATAGCTTAAGTGTTCACCTCCCTCTTTCTCTTTGAAAATCTATAAGAGTGTAAACCACTTGTAAAAGGTTGTAAGAGGGGTATTTGTCCTTCCCCTTCAAAGTGATTTGCTAGTGGAAGTTGGGAGCCTCATCGAAGAAGGTTTCGCAAGTGGATGTAGGTCATTTTGACTGAACCACTTTAAATTGGTGTGTTTCTTGAATGTGTGAGTGTGTTTTTATCTTCTCACTTTACTCGAGCTACTTTCATCAAGTCATTCATTGTCGAATCGAAATCTCTACGCATTTACGAAATTGTTTTCAAACTTATGAGTTTTAATCCACTGCATTAATTCACCCCCCCCCCTCTCTTAGTGCTGCTCCGATCCTAGCAATTGGTATCAGAGCTAGGCTCACTCTCATATTTGGTTTAATACCCAAGAGAGATGGCTTACTCCGGCATGTATGAGGGTCATTCTATTACACGTCCACCTATGTTTAATGGGTCAGATTACATGTATTGGAAAACTCGTATGAGGATCTTCCTCATTTCCATGGATTTCGAGCTTTGGACTATTGTCGAAAATGGATTTCAAAAATCTTCTCTTCCATTGAGCGAATGGGTTGAATCGGAGAAGAAGGTTTTTGTTTTAAATGCAAAGGCTATGAATGCCTTATATTGTGCACTTGATAAAAATAAATTTAATCGTGTTTCAAATTGTGATTCGGCTTTTGATATTTAGAGAACTCTTGAGGTCACTCATGAAGGCACTAGCTAAGTGAAAAAGTCCAAAATCAACATTCTTATGCATTCTTATGAACTTTTCCGGATGAAACTAAGTGAGTCCATCAGAGACATGTACACCCGTTTCACGGATGTCATCAATGGACTCAAAGCTCTTGGTAAAGATTTTCTAACCTTGAACTAGTAACTAAAATTTTAGATCCCTTCCAAAGAGTTGAGATTCAAAAGTTACGGCCATTCAAGATGCCAAGGATCTTAAAATATTTCGTCTCGAAGAATTTATTGGGTCTCTAATGACCTACGAAATAACATGCACTGCACATGAAGAACTTGAGAACCATTTTCCAAAGGACAGGAAGGATTTGGGACATAGAACATTTGAAGACCACTCGAGCATAAGCTTAAGTGATGGTGAACTTAAACTACAAATGAAACAAAAATTAAAAAGCAAAAAGAATGGAACTACTTGCTTTAAACGTAAGAAAAGGAATAAGAATTGGGATGAATCGAGCTCCTCCGAAGACGAGGAGAAAATCAAGAAAGGTGAGGTGGCAAACTATGCCTTAACCACTATCAATGATGAGGTAATCAAAATCCCCCTAATTTACATCGAAATTATATAATGCTTTTCATAATGCACTTCTTTTTGTAATTTAGTTTTGAATCAATTTGTTTTTAAATTAAATGTTCAAAAGTGAAAATGCAAAAATATGATCATGCTTGTAATCTTGAAAATGATAATGAAAATTGCATGTTTTATGCAATAAAATGTTAGATATAAATCTAATACTTGTACACCTAGTAAGATTAATCTTATGTATGTGCTTGAGAAGTAAGAATGTGTATTTTGATGATTTCCATATTGATTTTCAATGATGATGCATGACTTTTGAATGGAAGACTTGATGATTTTTTATGAATCTTGTCTTTGGTTTTTAAACATGATGTATGGTTTTGACATAAGAGTAAAATTTGAGCATGCTAATATAAAGTCAATCATATAAATTAAAATTAAAGAAGTTTTAGTTATCTATAAGAATCATTCAAAATTATGTTCAATGAAACCAATGCAATAAAGTTGTAATGAAAATATTAAAATTTTGATACCATGTTTTGATGATTTTATGTATGAGATTTTAAAAGTTATACATGATGATTTTTTGTGTTTTATTGATCTTGATGGTTTTTATGATGAAACTTATTTTTCAATCTTAAACGATTGATGATATATATATTTTTTGGTATAAAAAGGACAAAGGCATGCTTATATGAAACAACTAAATAGATAAAAGTATTTTTCTTGAAAATTCTTGGTTTGATGAATCTATTTTATCATTTTTTTATGAATCTCTTGAAAATGATTTTGATTTGATTATTTGAATTTGAATGAGCTTTATCTTGATTTTTCGAGATTTATAACTTGAGATTTACTCTATAAAAATCGAGATCTTTTATCCTCAATGTTTCTTTTTAGCATCTACTATCCAAATGAATCATGATTGGTATTATTGCTATATTTCTTCTTATCGTGTACTAAAGAGAAAATTTTCCTAAATGAATCGTGATTTTTCGGAACCACAATTCTTATTATGATTCATAATGAATTGAGAAATTTTATATGCTTGATTAGTATCTTATTCTCATACAAGATTGAATGAATTTTATCTATATGATGATCTCCTAAGATTTTTCTTTGATTATTTAAGAGGATATTTAAAAAAAAAAACGTGTCTTTTGGTATTATCTTTTCATGATATGATTTTTATGCAATTACTTGTATTCATGAAATATTTATTTCATCACCAAAATTCTCTTGATATTTTGAATGTGATGAAATGAAATTATGCATGAAATACAAATGAGAAGTTAATGATCATGCATGATAAGATGTAATGAATTTTGATATTTAGATACCATCATTTGAATAGCTATGATCATGTTGCCAAAATGATATATCATGAATGTTTGAATATCATGTATGATATACCCATAGTGATGATTGATTTGTTTGTATCATGCATAAAAAATGAAAGGCATAGTTTTGAAATTATGTATGTTCGAATTTGAAAATATGATAATGCATAATGATGAAATTATGCAATGAAAATATTAAACATTTTGAAACCATGTTTTAGTGTCATGCACAATGATCATGCTTAATAAATTTCAAAATTATGCATGATGAATCTTACGATTTACGGATTATTGATTTTTACCATAATAAAAGTGCCTTATTAATCTTTGTTGTAATAAATCTCATACTTTTGGTTTTAAACATGATACATGTTTTTATTTAGCATACATGAAATAAAATCATATGAATTGAAACAACTAAAAAGAGAAAAATATTTTTTCCTTGAAAAATTATTTTTCTCTATCTTATTGATCATGATGATTATTATGATAAATCTATGTATACCATTTTGAATCTCTTGAAAGTAATGTTGAGATTTTGATGGATTTGACGATTTGAATTTGAATGAGTTTATATTCAAATTATGATCTTGATTTATTGGATTTACTACTTGAGATTCTTTTTTAATCACAATGTCTTCTTTGTACACCTACAATTTTTGTTATTTATAAAAAAAAGAGATTTGATAAAATGAATCATGTCTTTTGTAATTCAAGAGGTCTTATCTTTCATGACATGATGCCATTAGATTTATGGCTTGTATGCCTTGAAATAATTGAAATATTTTACATTATTTTGTTCTTCCCTTATTCTTTCTTGTTTACAATGATAAAATGAAAAAAGTTATGATCATACATGGTAGGATGCAATTTGACAAATTAATACTATCATGATATGAAACATTTATGATTTGCAATGATGCATGCAATACTTGTTCTTTCTAATTATGATGTGATGTATTGCATATGATGTAAATCATGATTTAAAATGCTATGAGTTGTTGCTAAAATGATGTATGTTGATTTAATGCTTTGTGTCATGAATGCTCTAAATGATAAATGTTTAGTATCATAATCAAAATGTTGATAAATAGTTAAAAAATTTAGTATCATGTATGATATGCTCATAATGTTGATTGATTTATTCAATATCGTGCATGAATGAAATATAAGGTTTTTGAAAAGGTGCATGTTTTAATTTGAAAATATAATGATGCACGAATAAGATTGATACTTACCTTTGTCATAATTGATGTAAAGGGTCTTCCCTTCTTTTTGACAATGACAAAGGCGGAGATAGCTAGCTTGCACAAGACAAGAGAAGCAAAAAATTATAAACGTACACATCGTAAAAAGGGGCAAAACTTATTAGCTTGCTCATCTCAAATGCAAGAAATGCTATCTTGTAATCTCAAGCAAATGTGCTATCTTGCCTATCTCAAAAAGCAAAACTTGCAACTTGCACATTGCAATAGGAAGCAAGAATCATGAGCTTACACAAGAAAGATATCTTGCATTTGCTTTCAAAATTTTTGCTAGCTTGTTTGTAAAACTTGCATATCGTAAAAATTGCTAGCTTGTAGTCTAAAGAGAAGCAAATAGTTGCTATCTCAAGATGTTAAACATGCTAAACTTGCACTTTGTAATGGAAGCAAAATTGCAAGCTCAAACATTGCAAAGGAAGCAAAATTTGATAGCTTGCAACTTGCATATTTCAAGAAGCAAGAGTTACTTTTTGAACATCTTAAAACTGCAAGCTTGCATGTTCTAAAATGTTGTAAAATGTTGTAAAGTAGGACATGTTATTTTACTATCTTGCATATCTAAAACTTGATAGCTTGTATATTCTAATGTGATATAGCACTTGCTAAATTTTTGCTAGCCTGCATGATGTAGCATTTGCTAAATTTTTAAGCTTACAAATTGCATGATGATAAAACTTAATATTAAGTTTTTCATGCAATAAGTTGAATTCATATCTCTCAAACACATAGAAAGTGACACTTCTCCTTTTTGTTGATGACAAAGGGGGAGAAGTATGATCATGTTATGCATGATGAATATTTGCAATGACTTGAATTCGGCTTGAATTCAAGGTTCTATCAATACGGTATATTGATAAGGGGAGTTTGTTTAAACTCCGGGAGTTAAGGTTAACTCCGTCGTCGATTGGTTGTCATCATCAAAAAGGGAGAGATTGTTAAATCTCAGATTTTGATGATGAAACCAATCAATTTGTGTTTATGTTTTAATCTGTGTTTTGAGTGACGCGGGATGCTTCGATCAGGATGAGATAATTATAACAGGAAAATCATGTTGTGCTAGAAGAACATTTCAGAAGATTGGACGTCGAGCCGGTGGATCGGTAGACGTATTGACAGAAGGCTTCAGGCCATGGATTCAGGCATCAGGCCAAGAAGAGTGGGTATTGCGCCAAGGATATCGGAGTTGTGGAGTCAACTGGCCAATTGGGCAATAGGCTGCAAGAGAGGACGATGCACCAAAGAATCAAACGAAGCGTCGAGAGACCAATGACATGCCGGACAACTTGATTAATTGCTTAGGATTAATTGTCTCGATCGAAGTTTTGTTTTATATGTGTAGGATTAACTACGATAGCTTGAAGACATAAAGAAAGTCTATCGGAGTCAAGTTCGATGGGTGTTCGAGAGTCCGAAGATTCGTCGAAGATGCTACTGGAACCAACCGAGAGGAAATCGAGGACTTGTCAGAGTTTTTGGAAGTCCGCCGAAGAGATCGTCGAAGGTTCGCGGAGATCATCGAGAAGGCTCGGCTACTTGCTGAACTCGCCACAAGACCAGGAGCTTGCTGGGAGTCCGCTAGAAGAACCAAGGGTGTATCGGAAGTCTACCGAAAGTTCGTCGAAAAGCTCGCCGGAAGGAAACTCGATGTTGCCGGTTAAAAACTTGCTTAGGACTATGTCTTAATTTTGTAGTTTGCATATAATTAGGGATAGAATTAAGGGTTAATCTTATAACTCAGTTAGGGGCTAATTGGGCCCAAGTTCGGACTGGTTTGGGCCAAGTTTGGAGCCCAACTAGTGAGCTGAAATAGTATAGGCGGTGGCATCGCCAGACTAGGCAGTGGCACTGCCTAGAACCCGAGAGTTCCGACGGTGGCACCGCTAGTAAACTGTTGAACTAGGTGGTGGCACTACCAGTACACTATCAGTGTCAGACACTGATAAGCGGTGGCACCGCCACTAACAAGCGGTGGCATCGCCAGTATCGGGAACCCAAAAGTAATTCAAATTTGGAGCCTAAATTTGAATCCTCTTGGGGCCTATAAATACTTCTCAATTCTCAGCAGAGATAACAACCTTTAAGAATTTAGAGATTGAGATAAAGCCCTAGCAAATTCTTTAGCAAGTCTTATTTTCAATAGCTTAAGTGTTCACCTCCCTCTTTCTCTTTGAAAATCTATAAGAGTGTAAACCACTTGTAAAAGGTTGTAAGAGGGGTATTTGTCCTTCCCCTTCAAAGTGATTTGCTAGTGGAAGTTGGGAGCCTCATTGAAGAAGGTTTCGCAAGTGGATGTAGGTCATTTTGACTGAACCACTTTAAATTGGTGTGTTTCTTGAATGTGTGAGTGTGTTTTTATCTTCTCACTTTACTCGAGCTACTTTCATCAAGTCATTCATTGTCGAATCGAAATCTCTACGCATTTACGAAATCGTTTTCAAACTTATGAGTTTTAATCCACTGCATTAATTCACCCCCCCCCCCCCCCTCTCTTAGTGCTGCTCCGATCCTAGCAATTGGTATCAGAGCTAGGCTCACTCTCATATTTGGTTTAATACCCAAGAGAGATGGCTTACTCCGGCATGTATGAGGGTCATTCTATTACACGTCCACCTATGTTTAATGGGTCGGATTACACGTATTGGAAAACTCGTATGAGGATCTTCCTCATTTCCATGGATTTCGAGCTTTGGACTATTGTCGAAAATGGATTTCAAAAATCTTCTCTTCCATTGAGCGAATGGGATGAATCGGAGAAGAAGGTTTTTGTTTTAAATGCAAAGGCTATGAATGTCTTATATTGTGCACTTGATAAAAATAAATTTAATCGTGTTTCAAATTGTGATTTGGCTTTTGATATTTAGAGAACTCTTGAGGTCACTCATGAAGGCACTAGCTAAGTGAAAGAGTCCAAAATCAACATTCTTATACGAGTTTGTTTTACATATGTAAAATTAACTACAATGGCAGTAAGACATGCAGCAGGTGTTGCGCCAGAGTCAAGACCAAGATCACGTTGGGAGTTCAAGAGTTCGACGAAAGTCTAGACGGTCATCGGAGGTTTTACGGGAACAAATCCGAGAAGTCCTGGAGCTTGCCAAAGAAGCTCGTTGGAACTCGCCAAGAGGATCGTCGTAAGTCCAGGAGTTTGCCGAAAGTCCGCTGGAGCATCGCCGAGGGTTCGTCGGATGTTCGCCGGAAGTTCGCCGGAAGAAGCAATTGATGCACCGGAACACGAGTTGTAGTATTAATGTCTTAAATATCATAGTTAGCATGAAGATTAAGTTAGGAATGGGAGTTGATCCCATTAACTTAATCTGGGGCCAATTGGGCCCTTGACAGACCCAAATTGGGCCCTTGACAGACCCAAATTGGGCCGAATGGATCAGCCCATTCGGACCCAGATTTCCTAACCAGTAGTGGCACCACCCTGAAGCTATCTCTGAGCGAAGTCAGGTAGTGGTACCGCCCCTGTTAGGCGGTGGTACCGCCTGAGCTCGGTCTCTGAGCAAAGTCAGGCGGTGGTACCGCCTGAGCTCGGTCTCTGAGCGAAGTTAGGCGATGGTACCGCCTGAGCTCGGTCTCCGAGTAGTATTAGGCAGTAGTACCACCCAATTCTGGCGGTGGTACCACCAGGACCCCAAAAATCTGAAAGATGACACTTTTAAACTCCAAATTCAAACCAGTTTGGGCCTATATAAACCCCACCCTTTCCTACATGAAAGGGCACCGAAAGCTTGCATTTATTCTGAGAATTTGAGAGCTTAAAAGTGTTGTAAAAGGCTAGAAGTTCTTCTCCCTCTTTTCTTCTAAGTTTTGATCATTCAAGAGAGGAGTGGAAATCTGTAAGGGTTGTCTCCTAAGCCCGTCAAAAGAAATAAAGCTGTAAAAGAGTGGTTGGTCTTCGCTTATTGAAGGAAGGCCTCTAGTGGATGTCGGTGACCTCATCGGAGGAGGAAGTCAAAAGTGCACGTAGGTCAAGATTGACCGAACCACTCTAAATCTTAGTTTGCATTTACATTCTACTCCTTATCTTAACTGCAAACTACCTCTGTTGCTTTACGTCAACTATACTTCAGTTTACTCTTAAGTTGAAGAACTTTCCGAAATAGTTTTCATCAAAAACGATTTCATCATACGAACGTCGTTTTAATCGACAAAAGTTTTCCGCTACACTAATTCACCCCCCCCTCTTAGTGTTTTTGATCCCAACATATATAAGTATGTAGCTTCCATCTCTTTGGGAATAAGATTCATCTACAATTTCAGCCATTTGGCCAACTTCTAGGAGGGTGGAACCCCTATAGTGTTCCAAGGGTTGATCCCCCTCAAAGAACAATATACATAGAATTCCTCTAGGGTTCTATCATATGGTATTAGAGCAGCGATCTTGCTGCTTTTGCTGCCATCCCTGCCACCCACCACCAGCCAAACAATTCCCACAATTGCTCTTGATGTCACCATCTCCACTGTCGTCTTCTATCGTAGATCAAATCAATCTACTGCCATCATCTCCAATTGCATCAGAGATCTGGTATTCTCCTATCACCAATACCCTTTACTATTGTAATTTTCCATTCAAAATACCAAGAAGAAGTTTTTTTTATCTATCCCGTGCTACGAACTCCTTTCATCATAAAAGTTATCATCTTTGTGAACGAATGATTGCTGCAGAAAATTTTAGCTGTATATTGTTGCCTTTAACCAATCTATTTGCTATCTTTTATGAACAAAATTTCTTATATGCTTCATAGATCATTTTGGCTTCCATCTAAGATTAATCTATTGAGAAATTCATCTCTAAAAATATTCTTGTGTTGCTACAAATTTTCGTCGTAAATCGTTGGAAATTTTCAATGAGAATTCTGCTATCGCAACTTGCACCAATTTCCTTGTTGTTATATTATCGAAATTTTCTTGATTAAATTTATCATCATTGATGTTATCTATACCGAGATTTTGTTGTCAAATTCCCTCCTCAAATCTCTTAGTTTTTGCTAAAATTTTCGTCGAGAAACCACTATTTCTTCGATGACAATTTTGCTCTTACAAGACAACACCTATCTGCAGCAACTTCCACCAATTTCTATCAAACATTTGCTGCCATCTACCACAGATCTAAAACTTTTTTCCTAACCTTCATCCACTACCACAGCCCTAAAACTCCACTAAACCATGCCCTCAAACTGCACCCAAAACAGTCACAAGACAAGCCTAAAACCGCAATCTATATCCACCAATCCACCAACCCTTTCGACCACCACTTCTCTCAACCAATACATTCCTTTAACTCAACAGCAAAAGAGAGATCTTAATATTACAGATTTAGAGGTATATACTATGATATCTGAGGAGGCAATCAATGCAAAATTTGAAACCTTCGAGATGTGAATGGAGGATAAGATTCGAACTCTCTTTACCGAACTTAGTTTGGGCCAACCACCAAGCCCGAAGAAATCACATCAAGGGGAGAGCTCTGACTAATCACACCAAGCCCAAAGAGATGACTTCTAAGAGAGGGAAGGCTCTATGACCGATCCCTACTATCCATGCATGAGGGTGGACTTCCCTAAATGGGAAGAAGGAGACCTAATTGGTTGGATCTCATGCGCGGAGCGATATTTTTGGTACCACAAAACTGCGGATGCATCTATGGTGGAAATTACAGCTATAAATCTTGAAAGGGATGTCATACAATGGTTTAACTAGTTTGAACACACTCATGGAGTCCGCTTATGATGATAATTCAAAGAAGGACTACTGATCCGCTTTAGACCAACCGATTACGAGAACATTGACGGACAACTAGCAAAGATCTGACAAACCTCTACAATTCAAGAGTACCAAACCAGGTTTGAAAGGTTATCTAATCAAACTCATGATTGGTCTAAAAAACAGCTACTGGGGACCTTCATTGAGGGCTTGAAGCTGGAGATCCAGGAAGAAGTTAAAGTGCAACAACCGTACATGCTTATGGCAGCCATCTCTTTCGCACGACTTCAAGAGGAGTGATTGAACCATGAAGCCTAGAGGACTAGGGTCACTCCCCAACTAGCAATACTGAAGCTCTTAGCCCCTCCTACTATCAATTGAGCCCCTGCACCAAAAAGGTTGACAAGAGAAGAGCTTCGGGAGCGATCTGTAAAGTGGTTATGTTGGCATTGCGACGAGCCGTAGAGTCGCAAGAATCACTGTAAAAAAGGGAGACTTCTTGTGATTGAACCAGTAGAAAAAGAGGTCATTTAACATCTAAAAGAGAGCCTTGAACATGAAGAAGAAGATGCGGAAGAATAGCCACAACCGACCGACTCTATGGTACATGCGTTAGCCGATTACTCAAACTCGCAAACGATAAAAGTTGGAGGCCTTCTCAAAAAATAATCGATCACTATTCTTATCGACACGGACAACACTAATAACTTCCTAAACAGTAAGGTTGCTGCATAGATGGTGTTCCATATCAAAGGTTGCAGTAAGTTCGATGTAAAGGACGTCGACGGTAGAATCCTAAAGTGTGACCAAAGATGCCCGCAGGTGAAACTATTACTACAAGACCAAGATATTATCACCGACTTCTTCCTCCTACCATGACTGATTATGCTAGGTGATGTCTCTTGGAACTTTTCCAAATTAATTATGAAATTCTACTACAAAGGCAAACATATCATCCTACATGGGAAGTGCGGAAGCAACGTAACCACCGTTTCGACCGAACGAATGGAGAAAGTTTTACACAAGGTAAATAGTGGCTTTTTAATGCATCTCCAGCAGCAACTAGAGGGTAGAAAAATAGAAATTGAAGATCAAAATCTTATCCAATTGCTTTCTGAATTTGCCGACATTTTTGCTGAGCCGTGCGGTCTTCCTCCTACTCGGCAACATGACCATCAGATTCCAATCCTTCCAGGCAAACCACCAGTAAACAATCATCCATACCATTATCCTCACCTCCAGAAGGATGAAATTAAAAAGATTGTAAAGGAGATGCTTGAAACAGAGGTGATTCAACCAAGTAGCAACCCCTATTCCTCACCAGTGCTACTTGTACACAAGAAGGACAGAACTTGGCAGATGTGCATCGACTACTGAGCTTTAAATGACATCACTGTCAAGGATTATGAGAAGATCAGTGCACCCCTCCTTCTCTCCTAAAAAAATATGTTTTCCAATGGTCGGACAAAGCCTCCGCTGCCTTCGACAAACCTAAGACAGCCATGATGACGACGCCGGTGCTAGCGGTACCAGAATTCAACCGACCCTTCATCATTGAGGCCAACACATCTGGAGTCAGAATTGGAGTCGTTCTCATGCAAGATGGTCGACCACTAGCATACACCAGCAAGGCATTGTCTCCCTCCCATTAAAACATGTCAATATATGATAATGAGATACTCGCCATTGTGCATGCAGTAATGAGGTGGAGACCCTACCTGATCGGCCGACGATTTCAAATTAAAACCGGTCATAGAAGCCTCAAGTACTTTTTGGAGAAGAAGATATTATCCCCTGAGTAACAAAAATGGGTAACTAAACTTCTATGATTTGATTATGAAATTATTTACAAAAGGGGAAAGAAAACGTTGTTGCATATGTACTCTCACGGTTACCTGGGCAAGCTAAATTTTCAGCCATCTCCCTTCCTACCACCGGCTTCCTTGAGGATATTAGGAAAGAATGGAAGAAGGATCTAGAGATTAGCAACATCATTAAAAAATTGGAGGAGGATCCAAGTGCAATAGCCCACTACACTTGGGATTCGAGAGATCTACACTACAAAGGTTGCATTGGGGAAAGAAAACGTTGTTGTATATGTACTCTCACGGTTACCTGGGCAAGCTAAATTTTCAGCCATCTCCCTTCCTACCACCGGCTTCCTTGAGGATATTAGGAAAGAATGGAAGAAGGATCTAGAGATTAACAACATCATTAAAAAATTGGAGGAGGATCCAAGAGCAATAGCCCACTACACTTGGGATTCGAGAGATCTACACTACAAAGGTTGCATTGTGCTTATACCCGACTCCCCTTACATCAAAATCATCCTGCATGAAATGCACTCTATACCTTCAGCAGGGCACTCCGGATTCCTAAGAATCTACAAAAGAGTGAAGCAAAATTTTTATTGGAGAGGGATGAAAAAAATTATTTCTGAATATGTGGCACAATGTGATGTATGTCAACAGCACAAGGGTGAAACAGTGGCAAGTCCAGGGAAGCTACAACCACTACCCATATCGGACTCGGTGTGGACTGACATCTCCATTGAATTCATCGAAGGGCTGCCACCTTCCAAAGGTAAAAGCACAATTCTCGTAGTGGTTGCCACTTACGAAATATGCTCATTTTTGTGTTGTACGAAATCCCTACACTATTGCTAGCATTACCTAGATTTTTATAGAAAATATTGTTAAACTACATGGGATGCCAAGGTCAATAGTAAGTGATCATGACAGGATCTTCACTAGTAAATTTTAGACCGATTTATTTCAGTTATAGGGCACCAAACTTAAGATGAGCATAGCATATCATCCATAAACTAACGGCCAAACAGAGGTGGTGAATAAGTGTTTAGAGATGTACCTTCGGTGTTTCGCCAATAACCAACCAAAGGAGTGGATGAAATGGCTTCCCTGGGCTGAATGATGGTATAATACTACATATCATTCATCTACAAAGTATGCCCCTTATGAAGTACTGTATGGTCGGCTGGCCCTTGTGATTCTAAAGTATATAATTGGCTCGGCTAAGGTAGATCAGGTCGACCAAGAATTGATTGACAGGGGTAAACTCCTATAACTGCTAAAGGATAATCCCTTTACCGCTCAAGCCAGAATGAAGCAACAAGCTGACACATGACGAAGCGAAAGAGAATTTTCGATAGGAGATTAGGTTTATCTTCGCCTATAGCCATACAAGCAACTCTTCATTAACACACGAGCCTCCATGAAGCTATCCCCATGTTGTTATGGGCCCTATCAAATCATAGAGCATATTGGAGTCATGGCGTACAAACTTAAATTGCCTGAGGATGCCAAAATTCACCTTGTCTTCCATGTGTCATGCTTGAAGCCCAAGTTGGCAGAACAGAGTCACCCCAAATCCAACTGCCCAACACCACTGATGATGGAGATATTCAAGCCCAACCACAAGCCATCCTCGACCGCAGAATTATGATGCGTCGTCGACGTCCCTCTACTGAAGTACTAGTGCAATTGAATAATTTACCACTTGAAGATGCCACATTGTCACGGACTTAGCTGGTTTTGCCTAAGTCGTGCGGTACCCTTGCGTGTCCGTCCACAAAGGTCAGCCTCCCCGAAGCCTCCCATTGTCCCTTAGGACCAACAAAAGAGAGAATGGGTTAGAGAGAACGCCTCAATCGGGATCCACAAGCAAACATCTCCGAAAACACTTCATAGACAAAGCAAATTACAAACAGACTTTACAAGCTCTGAACAGTTGCACAACAAAGGGTAAATTGGTCCATTATAGACCGAACTAAAATGGGACTATTAAGTCTTCGGTTGTCCCTCTACATGCTAGTCAAAGTATGAATATACCAAAAGACATGGACATACATAAGCATTACATCAAATATCTTGTTTAGAAGTTTGTCCGTGACATTCTCCCCCACTTATTCCTTCGACGTCCTCGTCGAAGCCTTTGTCGACACTGCAACTCCTCGCCTTTGCTGAGTCTTCAATCTTCTGCTCCAGCTACAATGCGTCTCTTGGCTCCCAATTGCTCTCTACTGCTGTTTTTTAGTAGTCGAACCTTTGATCTGCCATGCTGCTTCAACTCACCAATGACTCTGACTCTGGTGTGGGGTTGGCTGAGTTGTGTTGATCCTTGTTAATTCCTGCGGATCCTCCAAATGAAGGAAAAGACCATCTTTGCTGCACCAGTCTCTCAAATGCCTCATGCTCTTTGAATTGGGTGGATGCTTGTTGGAGCTTTTAACGAGCATCATCTCGCAAACTTCTGAAGTTTTGGGTCCTTCCTCCACCAAATTTGCTCATTGACTCTTCTTTCACTTAGTTGTCACATCCAAGTAGGTTCGCATCACTTCCGCTTTCGATTAGCATTTCGTTGGGAAATGAAGTGGATAATCTACTCTCAGTAACACTGATCATCGTTGGTGAGGATTTGACAACTATTGTCTTCCATTATCTTCGAAGGGTCTTTGAACATATGCAGAGATCCTCTGCTGGATAGATAAGAGAATTGGGGTACTCGGTTTCGCCCATTCTCTTAAGAGTTGAGAAGGCCAAGGTTACTTGACTTCGCTCGCCTCCTCAAGGTTGTACTCCATGCATCGAGCTAGTTATTGGCCTTTGCCTGCTCTTTGCTCACACTTCTGAAGCACTTGAAGTGTTTGCACTCCTTGCGTTGAGTTAGCTACTGTGATTCACCTTCTCAATACCATCGAACTTCTGGAATGCAAGAAGTTTTCACCCCAACTTGGAGTAATTCTCTAATAGATTTGGTCGCCTCTGGGATTGTATTATCTTCTCCATCAACCCTGTCGCCTACTCCCCTGAGTAGCGAAGGTACAACACCGCGTACTGCCTGCTTCGTTCCTTAGTCGTGCACTCTTGCATGACCCGAATTCCTTCACTTTCGGCTATCTTGATGAGAAACTCATTGACACCAATCTTACGAAATTCCTTGGCCTCTGCCCTTCAGCCTTGTCACGGTACTTGGAGATTGCCTCTGCATGCTCCACCTCCTCGGCCCCTTTCACGACCAAGCGCTCTCCCTCCATGAGAGCAAGGGATCAATGACTTTCACTGAAGTCCCGCCTCTACGGTACCATGGCGCTGTCATGCCCATGGCCCTACTATCCGTCGCCTCGCATCTGCATCCCTTTTCTTCATGATCAGGAGATATGTCTCCGTGGCACTCCTCTGAGTTCACCTTCATTCTAACTGATGCTTGATTTTGGGTAGCTAAGTCCCTTTGGACTCATCGTCGCTTCCTTGCCCCTTTCGACCCCCTACTTCAACACCTCTGTGTTATCTAAGTAGCTCCCTTTTGTCGATGGAAAGACAGACTGCAACTCCCATGCATGACCTATGCCATCACGTTATAGGGTTTGCACCGATTCTGTTCTCCTTAGCTTTCTTGGTAGCAATGTTCGCTTACTCGACCTTGTCCTCTGACAAGTTAGGCACCCTTAAGCGAATATGAGCTCTGGAGCAGTCCAACTCTCTAGCTACTTCAATCATACCTCTGTATAATCAAGTCCCTCCCATGGGACTCACTGGTATTTACATTCGAACTTTTCCCTTGGTGGAACACAGCCCCCATATGCTGATGACCAAGGCTTTTATCCGATGCAAAATTCGATGCACGCACGGAAGACTCGCCTCTATGGTACCATGGCCTTCACTCCTTGAATCTATAGCCCTTCTTGTCATCGTGTTGTTCACCGAAGTGGAGCTTCCAGTAGCTCCCGATCTTACCTCCGTATGATCTAGTCCCTCACAGGACTAGGTCATGTATATCGCATTTGCCATGAACTGTTCCACCACGATCCGCTGCACCATGTCGCCTCCTAGTGACATCTCCATTGCATTCTGATCCTTGTGAAATAAACTCGAATTATGGTCCCTCCATGTGTGGCCTTTGCCAATACATCGCAGGGTCACTTTCACCTTCGATTTTGTTCGCTCCTTTGGCAATCGACCTTCATCCACCCACTCTTGGGTCACACCTAGATGAAGCACTGCTCTAGGATAGTCCATCGCCTAGTAGCTCCCGAAGTCCCCCGACTTCGCTGTAATTAGTGCACCATTGTCTGGATCCTAGGCTTCTGCCCCTACCAACATAATCTTCGCTGCACACCGCTTCCTGCCCAACAACTTGATTTGCAACACTGTGGCATATTCTTCAAGAGTACCCGCCTCTGCGTCCTCTTGCCCCATGCTAAGGCCTTCTGAAACCAACTTCACCTCCGTAAATTGAGTCGCCTTAGTTCCTCCATCAAATGCTTTTCTGAGATAAGGTGCATGTGCCCAGAAGCTCCCTTCGTCTTTGGCACCATGCAAGATGAGTCCACTCCGTTAGAATGAAGGACCCATGGAACAACATGATCCTACTCTTGCCTCTACAAGAGTTCATGTCCTTGACCTCTGTCTAAGGAAAGCACTGTGCCTCTGCTCCATGTTCTAACTTCTATGCTGGCTCCCTTCATGCGGCTTGGGTACTTCGCCAAGTTACACCCAAGTTGCTCCGCTCCTCGTTTTTGCATTGAGTCGATGGTGGCCCTCGCACCCACCATTCCACGGGTCAGCCCTCCCTTGAGTCCAATCTCCATATCGACTCCAAGTGTACCTTCATTTAAGTTGCTTTGGGTTGCTCCCCCACTTGATCTCACAATGCATCCACCAATGCATTCTCTCAAGCGAGATCATGCGACGACTCCTGGCCGCTTGCTCAGTCCATTGAGCTTCGTGGAGTTGTTGTTTGTTGAGGTACTCCTCCTCAACATGTGAGATCCATCCCACATAATTCTCCCTCTGGAGAGCCGGGACTTATCCCTCCTAGATAACTGTCCCATTGGAGCAATATCTCTCTTCGTTTCGGAGACCACCATCCCCTTGGACTACTCCGATCTGCTGAACAAACTGTGCATTATTCTGCCTCTTGCAAGCGCACTTGCTAGATTGTGACTCCATATCAATACAGCCCCTGCTACACCACTCAAGGCCTACCAACATGTTGAACTCATTGCACACTTCAGCCTCCTACGGACGTATCCTTCACATGCCGAAGAGAAAGTTTCAATGCTCCATGGCACCGAGTTTCGGTCACCTTGGGATGGCCGTGAACATTCCATCGTCCGTATACAAGCCCATGCATGAGTACCGAATTCTTTGAGTTAGCAATTCCCCTCACCTCTGTGAGCTTTGCACAACTCTTTCGATCACTGAGCAACTTATTCCACCTTGCATGGTCTCATTCTTTACCAAACGCCTCGCTTGCCTTGAGCACCATCAAGTATTGTTGTCAATGTTGAGCCGTAGCTCAAACTCAACCATCCCAACCTTTGTGCGCTCCGCATTCTTCCAGGCTTGCCTATTCTCGTGGTGCCTCTTGCGCGAAGGGTTGTCCATTCCTCTGAATGCCAATCTCAGATGCCCGCTCCTCCGAGCAACTCCCTTTTCCCTATATCTCTATGCCCGTTTTCCCCCAAACGGTCGCGCGTGTGCTGACTGCCCTCAACGCAGCCCCGCTAGGTCCCCCACATTTGTATGCTAAGTGTTTCTATGAGTGCTTGTCCCGCTCTAATACCATCTGTCATGGACTTAGCTGGTTTTGCCTAAGTCGTGCGGCACCCTTGCGTGTCCGTCCGTAAAGGTCAGCCTCCCCGAAGCCTCCCATTGTCCCTTAGGACCAACAAAAGAGAGAACGGGTTAGAGAGAACGCCTCAATTAGGATCCACAAGCAAACATCTCTGAAAACACTTCATAGACAAAGCAAATTACAAACAGACTTTACAAGCTCTGAACAGTTGCACAACAAAGGGTAAAATGGTCCATTACAGACCAAACTAAAATGGGACTATTAAGCCTTCGGTTGTCCCTCTACATGCTAGTCAAAGTATGAACATACCAAAAGACACGGATATACATAAGCATTATATTAAACATCTTGTTTAGAAGTTTGTCCGTGACAACATGGGAATCACATGTGGAGCTAAAGACCCGGTTCCCTGAGTTCATGGAACCTCAGCCTTGAGAATAAGACTGATTTAGAGAGGGCGAGCTTGATAGGACCCTAGTAGGGTTAGGTCCTACTCAACCAAGAAGCAGCTAATAAAACCCTATAAGATTGTAATAAACCCCACCTAGCCACCTCTATCCTAAAAAAAGAGTGGCTAGGGTTTATATTTGGGCCTTTGGGCTTCCTAGCCATCGCCTCCTTTTACTAGGTTGGTTGGTTAGGGTTGAGGGCAAAAGGGGTAACTCACTTAGGAAATAGCCCCTAGGGCTAGGGTTTGGAGCCCTATATAAGCATGTAGCTTTCATCTCTTTGGGAATAAGATTCATCTATGATTACAGCCATTTGATCGACTTCTAGGAGGGTGGAACCCCTATAGTGTTCCAAGGGTTAATCCCCTATAAAGATCAATATATATAGAATTCCTCTAGGGTTCTATCACAAATATCATGTGAAGTTTCACATATAGAAACCTGATTAAATTCATTTTTATCAAGAGCACAAAATACAGTATTCATTGCTTTAGCATTCAAGGGGAAAGTCTTCTTTTCAAAATCATTCCATTCATTCATTGGTTTGGAAGACTTCTCAAAATCATTTTTAACAATGTTCTACAATTCGAAATCCATAGAAAGCAAGAAACTTCTCATTTTAGTTTTCCAATATGTGTAGTCCATCCCATTGAATATAGAAGAACGAGTGATAGAAAGACCCTCATGATTGCCGGAAACAATCATTTTTCTTAGGTGTTAAACCAAATAAAAAAAACCAAGCTATAATACCAATTGTTAGGATTAAGTCGGCACTAAGAGGGGGGGTAAGTTAGTTCTTTCGGATAATTACACCGATCGTGAAAATTCATACAATAAAATTGTATCGAAAAGATGTTCAAGCTTAAAGATGTTCGTAGGAGAGTGATAAAGATGTAAAGTAGTTGTAAGCAAATAGCAAAGAAGAGAAGACATACTAATTTTATAGTGGTTCGGTCATCTTGACCTATGTCCACTCCGATTCCTTCTCCGTTGAGGCTTCCGGCATCTACTAACGGTCTTTCTTCAATAGGCGAAGACCAACTACCCTCTTACAACTCTTTCTTAGGTATAGGAGACAACCTTTTACAAGCCTCACACCAATCTTAGAATGATCACAAAGCTAAAGAAGGAGGACACTTAGCACTTTTCAACACTTTTACAACTCAAAATCTCAAGAATTTTGTTCACACTTTCGTGCTCTTTCATGCAGAAAAAAGTGTGATATTTATAGGCCTCAATGACTTCAAAAATGGAACTAAAAAGTGTATCATCCCCGGTTTTTGGGGTACTTCCAGTACCATCACCTGCAAACTGACACTAGGTGGTACAACCACCTGATAGAGCCTCAAAGATCAGACTCTAGCAGTACCATCGCTTGGCAGCATTAACTGATGATAGAACCACCACCCAATCTAGGCGGTACCATCGCCCAGACCACCTGGGAGGCTAAGCCTCAAGCGGTTCCACCGCCTAGTCTAGGCATTGCCACCACCTAGCGTGGCTCCAAGTGGCTGAATGGGGCATCCAATCGGCCCAATTTAGCCCTGTTAAGGGCCTAGTTGGCTCCTAATTAAGTTAGTAGGATTTTTCTCAAAACTAATTTAAATTAAAGTCCTAACTATGATAGTTAATGCTAAACAATTATGATACAAGCAATCTATATGATATATGCCAATTGTTTTACCGAACTCTCAGTGAACTTTCAATGATCTTCTAGTGAGCTTTCAGCAAACTCTCGGTGAACTTCTAACAAGCTTTCACTGCATCATTCGATCCTTCGATGTATCCCTTGATTCATCTGGCTTGATGCCCGATCATTGACTCTGGCCTAACTTCGGTTCTTCTTTAATCATTTTGTCATTCTCATGATCGTAGTTAGTCTTGCATCACTTATCTCAACATATGGATTAAATTATTAATTCATCAATTGATTTCATCTTCAAAATACAAGAATCAACAATCCTCGCTTGCCCCTTCCTCGAGTGCAGGCATCACTGTATCAAGGACATACGTGATTTTCTCTGCCTTGAGAACAATTCTCAAGTTACGGAGCTAATCTGTATAATCCAGACCAATGAGGCAGTTGACATCAAGTATGCCATGTAAGGGATTTGAAAGTGATATTTTCTGAAAATAAAGATATAGTAGATATAAATAACATACAGATTTTACAAAAAAATAAACAAATAAGATATAGACTTTTATCTTAATCTACTCCCACTATTTTCTCACGAAACACATAACTCTCTCCGATATATGAAATGGAGACCCTCGGTAGATCTCTAGTGGGGATCAGAATCCAATCGATGTCTTAACGTAACCTCTAGGGACTCGACCAATCATACTAAGCCTAGAAAGGTAGGCAATCGACTTTTTATAACTCCCATCTTATTTAGCCTCTGAACTACCATAGTCTCGAGGGACTTGACCAACCATGATGTTCGGTTAAGTCAATACCATCCTTACAAGATGAATCTGATTCAATGATATGATCTCGAGTGACTCAACCAAGCATACCATATCCTAAGGTTACCTGTGATATCTCTATATCGTAGGCAAAATAATGTAGGAAAGATAGCGAATCACAATATAGATGAGCCTCAAAAAACTCGACCAACTCAATATATGTCGGGAATCAGTTCCTACCTATAACGACGGAAGGTCATGTGGGTCAATCTAATTGCCTCACGTTTACCGACTTAATATTATCGAGAGAGAAAATTTTTATTTTGTCTCCTAATATGATATGTCACACATATACATATTTAATATATATCTATATCGCATGCAAATATATATACATATTTAGTAAGTGTACAAGCAATCACACATCATATGAGCATTCACACTAGATGACTATGGACCACATCCTAATGTGATCAAGCCCGAGCTAATGGGCCTAATCACTCACATCAAAATCTATGTTTACAACGGTATATCTTCATGCCTTGTGATCATCCATCTTCATGACGGAAGGTCATGTGGGTCAATCTAATTGCCTCAAGTTTACCGACTTAATATTATCGAGAGAGAAAATTTTGATTTTGTCTCCTAATATGATGTGTCACACATATACATATTTAATATATATCTACATCGCATGCAAATATATATACATATCTTCATGACGAAAGGTCATGTGGGTCAATCTAATTGCCTCACGTTTACCGACTTAATATTATCGAGAGAGAAAATTTTGATTTTGTCTCCTAATATGATGTGTCACACATATACATATTTAATATATATCTACATCGCAAGCAAATATATATACATATTTAGTAGGTGTACAAGCAATCACACATCATATGAGCATTCACACTAGATGACTATGGACCACATCCTAATGTGATCAAGCCCGAGCTAATGGGCCTAATCACTCACATCAAAATCTATATTTACAACGGTATATCTTCATGCCTTGTGATCATCCATCTTGTCCTTTTTAGTTCTGTCGGCATCTTGATGCATCTCCATGCATCATGACTGTCCATCTCAACCTCGTGGGTCTCGCTATCGCTTTCACACTCTTACTATACCTCCTTGTGTGATTACAACTTAATCATAGGCACGCAGGTCTAATAATAAATGAAACTAAATTGGAGGCTCATAGGCCCTAATAATAATATTCACATCACACGGTCCATGATTATTTGTCCACATCATACATCACATGTACATATCATAATATAGGACTACTAGATAAATAATAACAGTTAATTAAACCTTTTAATTAACTAATATTTTTTTGAAATTAGGGATATATAAGAAATTTTTTGAATTATGAATGGCATTTTGATAATTAGGGATATGCAGGTAGTTTTGCCCATGGGCGCAGCACCCGTAGGCAGTACTACCCCCGCCGTCGCCTTTGCTTGCGAGTGCCTCTACCTGTGAGCACAACGCCCGAAAGCGTCGTTGCCCCTACGACTTCCTGTCTGCCACTTGCATGCTGTTGGTTGCAGGCGATCGACTACTGCTTGCCAGCCACCTTCATGTAGGTGGCCAGGCCTCGGCTAAGGCTACAAGCAGCCATTGGCCAACCTACAAGGGGAGCAATAGTTGCTACCCTCTCTCACCGTTTGTGTTAATAATTTTGATATCAAAAGTCTTTATAAAACACAACACATGCAGTTTAAAACCAATCTTTCTCATGAACAACATGACTCTGATGCCATTATAGGAAAATATAGGGGCGACATCACATGCACAGTGGAAGAACAAAAAACAAAAATCTTCAAATTTTCCAAAAACCACTTGTGAGATAGTTGTGTTACCTAGGGAGATCGTATATCCCTGAATCTCTACATATCTGTAGGAGAGGATGAAGAAGGTCAAGCGTCATCCTCTCTAATGGTGATCCACACAGTACTACGACGATGCTCCTCAAATCGCTGCCCAAATCTCCACACCTGCTATTTGAGGAGGAGAATGAGAGAGGAGAATATGAGGTGGTAACCAAAAAAACCTCTGGCCTATGGGCCTTTGGTTCCCTCTATCCAACTACCCAAGCCTCTTAGATTAGTGGATCTCTATCCAATAATCTCTCATTGGCTCTTATTAGATCTTATTAATAAGATCCAATAATTCAAGGGTTTGTTGGATATCCAATAAGATAGGGGCTCCGGTGAATATCTCATATCCGAACCTCTACTCGTCGCAACACCTACCATATATATGTGACCCTCTAGGCCTAATATTGAGCTGGTCATAAGTCATACATGTTAGAATTCTTTCTAGCTTAATGAATTATTATCTCCATAATAATTCACTCGACTCATCGACTACGAACGTACTAGGCCACTACGCAGTCCCCAAACGATACAAAGGAATCCAATCTATTAGACCTCTCTGTCCTCAATTACCATGTATCTATATTCTTTCATCCATCTAATATCTTACAGATCGTATACTAGACATGGTGTTGTCAGACCTATACGATTTCTACTTGAGTTTCGCTCTAATCGGATTCTCTTAGAGAATTCTTTCTCTCTCAATCTAAATGACACTGGCTAGAGATTTGTCAGAGCAAGAACATATGAGATATTCTTCTCATGACACTAAGAGTGGATGATCCTATATTGACACTCAATAGTCCTTGTAAGGTTGGTTGCCACTCCTGATGATCGACTATGCTAGATCTGAAACTTCCAAGCCTATAAGTCCGATGTCAAAGAATGGAGTACTCATACAGGTCATCCTCAATGTCTCAGGTCTAAGGACAAAGTACACCACTGTCGGGATCTGGGTCGGCACTAAGAGGGGGGGTGAATTAGTGAAGCGGTAAAAATTGCATCTTCAATAATCTCATTGCGATAAAACTGTTTACATTGAAAATCGATCTCAGAAATATCTTAACTTGAAACATGTTCGTAAATGAATTGAAGGCAGTAAGCACTTAAAGAGGTTTGCAGTAAGGTAGCAAGAATAAAATGCAAACCAGAGAACATGACAGTTTTAGAGTGGTTCAGTCAATATGACCTACATCCACTTTCGGCTTCCTCCTCCGATGAGGTCATCAGTGTCCATTAGAGGCCTTCTTTCAATAGGCGAAGGCCAATCACTTTTTTACACCCATCTTCACCTTTTACCGGATTTAGGAGATAACCCTTATAAGCAGTCACTCTCCTCTCTAAACAGAATTCTAACACTTAGATTAGAGGAGGATTCTCACAAGAGATTTCTACATCGATTCTTTACTTTTAAACTCTCTGTGTTTGTATGCTTTAACCAGGGATGAAAGGGGTATTTATAGGCTTCAAGTTGATTCAAACTTGGAGCCTAAAACATTCCCATCCCGGGTTCCCCGTGCACGGGCGGTACCACAGCCAACGATAGGTAGTACCACCGCCCAATATCAGTCACACTAACACTGCCCTGGGTGGTACCACTGCCCAAGTCTGGCGGTACCACCACTTGGGGGTAGTGCTGGGCAGTACCACCGCCCAGACTAGCGGTACCACTGCCTAGCACCCTATCAGGGGTGGTACATGTTGAATCTCAGATTTTGATGATGAAGTCAATTATCATTTAGTTATCTAATCTATATGTTGAGATAAGTGTGCAGGATTAATTACAATGGCAGTAAGATATGCAACAGGTGTTAAGCCGGAGTCAAGACCAAGATCACGTTGGGGGTTCGAGAGTTCATTGAAAGTCCGGACGGTCGTCGGAGGTTCTGCGGGAACAATCCGAGAAGTCCAGGAGCTTGCCAAAGAAGCTCGTCGGAACTCGCAAAGAGAATCATCGCAAGTCCAAGAGTTTGCCGGGAGTCTGCTGGAGCATCGTTAAGGGTTCGTCAGATGTTCGCCGGAAGATTCATATTGAAGATTGTACGTTCATGATTCATCATATAAAATGAATACCATACTCAAACATTGTATAGAACTTGAAAATGCATATTGTAATTTCATGATTCACCATATAAAATTTATACGCAAGCATCGTAACAACTCATATGGAAGAATACATATTGCTCATTGTGTATACTATAAGATCATGATTCAGGTGAGTGATCAAGAAAGTCCAAAAATAAAATTTTAACAAATTCATGAATTCGGACAGTTTAACATCCCTAATTCCCTTCTATTGAAATCAAATTGTTCTTTATTTAAGGGTTTTGTAAAGATATCGGCTAATTGATGTTTCGTATCAATAAACTCTAATATTACATCATGATTATTAACAAGATCTCATATAAAGTGATGTCTAATGTCAATATGTTTAGTTCTAAAGTGTTGAATAGGATTTTTAGCTAAGCATATTGCACTAGTGTTATCACACTTTATGTTAGAATCAAGAGCACTAAGAGGGGGGGGGGGAATTAGTACAGCAGAAAACTTTCAACGATTTAAAACGACGTTCGTACGATAAAAACACTTTCGATGAAAAACCATTTCGAAAGTTCTTCAACTTAAGATTAAGCAAAGTACAGTTGAAGAAAAGCAATGGATGTAGTTTGCAGTTAAGATAGAGAGCACAATGTAAATGCAAACCGAGATTTAGAGTGGTTCGGTCAATCTTGACCTACATCCACTTTTGGCTTCCTCCTCCGATGAGGTCACCGACGTCCACTAGAGGCCTTCCTTCAATAGGTGAAGGCCAACCACCCTTTTATAGCTTTACTATTGGGAAATCATTGGGGGCGACATTATATGCGCAGCGGAAGAACAAGAAAACAAAATCCCTGATTCCCAAAAAGATGTTCGTCATCGTGCGAAGATTGGTGCGCAAAAAATCTGCAAAACACAAAACTGCGTATAGAGATTATGTTACCTAGGGAGATCGTATATCCCTGTTTCCTTGCAGATCCTTAGGAGAGGGTGAAGGAGGTCAAGCATCCTCCTCTCTAGCAGTGATCCACATAGCAGGGTTGCGACGACGCTCCTCAAAACTCCAGGCCTACTCTGAGGTAGAGAGGGAGAGGAGAATAGGAAAGACAAGCAAAGACTCTAGCCTATGAGGCTGTGAATCCCTCCTATTTATAGAGATCCTATGTCAAACCCTAATGGGTCCTTCCCTAGTGGGTATTGGATCTGCATCCAATAAGACAAGGGCTCCGTCGGATATCTCATATCCGAACCTCTACTCATCGCAATGCCTACCATATGTGTGTGACCCTCTAGGCCCAATATCGAGCTGGCCGTGAGTCATACCTGTCAGAACTCCTTCTAACTCAGTGAATTATTATCTCTGTAATAATTCACTCGACTCATCGACTACGGACGTACTAGGCCACTACGCCGTAGTCCCCAAACGATACAGGGGAATCCTATCCATTGGACCTGTCTGTCCTCAGTTACCATGTACCTATAGTCCCTCATCCATCTAATATCCCAGAGACCGTATATCGAGCATGGTGTTGCCAGACCCATACGGTTTCTACTCGAGTCTCGCTCTAATCGGATTCTCCCGGAGAACTCTTTCTCTCTCAACCCGAATGACCCTGGCCAGGGATTTGTCTTAGCAAGAACACATGGGATATTCCTCTCATGACGCCGAGAGTGGATGATCCTCTGTCGACACTCAATAGCCCTCGTAAGGTCGACTACCACTCCCAATGACCAGTTGTACTAGATTTGGGAACAGCCAAACCTATAAGTCTGGTATCAAAGAGTGGAGCACTCATACAGGACATCCTTGGTGTCTCAAGTCTAAGGACCAGATACACCACTAGGACTACGGAATCGCTGTCTGACAATAAGGCATCATCAACCATCCAGCATTCCGTAAGCGGATCAATCAGTGAACTCATTCTCCAATGAGCACTTGTACTGTATCCCTAGTGTCCCTACACGAGCAGCTATGAGACCAACTGCATCCATCATATGGACGGGTATACAGCACACCAGTCTATCCGGTTATCACGATGTCCCTCTTGAGTAACCTATGACCGGGATTATTTAGGATATGTGTTTAAAGGTGAATCGATCTCATTATCGTGATCTCATCACGATCCGATTCCCATTGCATAAATCCAAGGACATCACAATATATATATGCATTTATGCAATAGTTATAAAGTGATATACGCCAAAATATAATAAGTAAAAAGATTCTGTATTAAGTCACACGTGCCATCACTCACGTGATTGGCTTGTTGGGCACCTATGACTAGCAATCTCCCACTTGACCTAAAGCCAATCACCTATGTGTCTGATCCCCATCAGACTCCTGTGACGCTCATAGACAAAATGAGACAACGGCTTTGTCAGTGGATCTGTAATGTTATCTTCGGATGGAACTCTTTCCACTGCTACATATCCTCGGGTTACGATCTCTCTGATAAGTTGGAATATCCTCGGGTTACGATCTCTCTGATAAGTTGGAACCTCCTCAGAACACTTCTGATGAGACCCGGGTTCCCTTATTTGAGTAATCGCCCCGTTATTATCGCAATATAAGGAAGTCGACTTGTCGCTATCTGTATCGACTCTCAAATCTGTGATGAACTTCTTCACCCAGACTCCCTCCTTTGCTGCATCCGATGCAGCAATGTACTCCGCCTCTGTGGTCGAGTCAGTAGTGGTATCTTGCTTGGAACTCTTCTAGCACACTGCTCCTCCATTCAAGGTGTACACATACCCTGAATTCGACTTGCTATCATCGACATCAGATTGAAAACTTGAGTCAGTGAAGCCTTCAACCTTAAGGCTATTACCTCCATATATAAGTAAAAGATCCTTAGTCCTTCTCAAGTACTTAAGGATACACTTTACTGCTTTCCAGTGCTCCAAGCCTGGATCCGCCTGATACCTACTCGTGACACTCAGAGCATGCGCTATATCAGGCCTAGTATATAGCATGGCATACATGATAGACCCTATTGCTGAGGGATAAGGTATCATATTCATGTTTGCCCTTTCTTCTGGAGTTTTCCATGTCAAACCTTTTGACAATGGTTTCTATGTACCTGGACTGGGACAAGCCAAGCATCCTCTTGGATCTATCTCTATAGATTCTAATCCCCAAGATATAGGATGCTTCCCCTAAGTCCTTTATGGAGAAGTGTCTAGATAACCAAGTCTTTACTGTGGATAGCATTCCTACGTCATTCCCAATGATGAGGATGTCATCCACATATAACACCAAAAAGGTGATAGCGCTCCCACTTACCTTCCTGTACACACAAGGCTCATCTTCGTTCTTAACGAAGTCATAAGATCTGATTGACTCATCAAATCTTATGTTCCAACTTCGGGAAGCTTGCTTTAGTCCATAAATGGATTTAAGCAACCTACACACTTTATCTGGGCAGTTCTTGGACACGAATCTCTCAGGTTGCATCATATACACCTCCTCCTCGAGGTTCCCATTGAGGAATGCGGTTTTTACATCCATCTGCCAGATCTCATAATCATAGTGTGCTGCAATAGCCAATAGAATTCTGATGGATTTTAGCATTGCTACGGGTGAGAAGGTTTTGTCGTAGTCAACACCTTACCTTTGACGATACCCCTTAGCCACTAGCCTTGTTTTATAGGTCTCTACCTTTCCATCTACTCTGATCTTTTTCTTAAAGATCCACTTGCGACCGATGGGTACAATACCTTCGGGCGCATCAACTAGGTTCCAAACCTTATTGGAGTACATAGAATCCATCTCAGAATTCATGGCTTCTTGCCACTTCCCGGAGTCTATACTCATAATAGCCTCCTCGTAGGTCTGAGGATCAATATCCTCAACATCCTCTCCTCTAATATGTCCCACATATCTCTCAGGAGGATGAGATACTCTATCAGACCTATGTAAAGTTGAAACTTGTGTATTAGGTCCCTGAATAGACTCGGGCTGTAGAGTGGTTCTTGAGCTTGGTTCTACAACCTCGCTCAACTCTATCATTCTCCCACTGTCTCCGCCAAGAATGTGTTCCTTCTCAAGGAACACTGCTCTCTTAGCTACAAAGACCTTTTGGTCCTCGAGATGATAGAAATAATACCCACAAGTTTCCTTGGGGTATCCCACAAATTTGCATCGCTCTGTCCTTGATTCTAACTTATCGGGGTTGTGTCTTTTAACGTGGGCAGGGCAGACACTACCGACTTAGTTGGAACTCTATTCAGAAGGTAAGCTGCGGTTTCTAGGGCATATCCCTAGAATCAGATGGGTAGGTCAGCGAAACTCATCATGGACCGTACCATATCTAATAATGTACGATTTCTCCTTTCAGAGACACCATTGAGCTGAGGTGTATAAGGAGGTGTCCATTGGGATAATATCCCATGGTCCTTGAGGAACTGAGTAAACTCTGTACTTAAGTACTCACCTCCTCGATCTGATCGAAGAGTTTTGATACTCTTTCCAGTCTGGTTCTCCACCTCATTCTTATACTCTCTGAATTTCTCAAAGGCCTCGGACTTATACTTCATTAAGTACACATATCCATACCTTGAGAAATCATCAGTAAATGTAATGAAGTAGGAGTAACCTCCAATGGCATGAGTTGACATGGATCCACATACATCACTATGTATGAGTTCCAACAACTCAGTGGCTCTCTCTCCAGTTCCACTAAATGGAGAGTTGGTCAATTTTCCACGAATGCAAGTCTCACAAGTTGCATAAGACACATAGTCGAATGGATCTAGATATCCATCATTTAGCAACTTTTGAATCCTTCTTTCATGGATGTGACCTAGCCTACAATGCCACAGGTATGCACTGTTCACCTCATCTTATTTCCTCTTAGACACATTTACATTCATGATATGTGGAGTAGTGTCTAACATAAATAAACCATTATGCAATGTTCCTTTCGTGATGATCTTATCATCTAATATTATCGAACAACCATTGTTCTCAAAAACAAATTTATATCAACTAACTGTTAAACATGAAATGGAGATAATGTTTTTGATAATAGAAGAAACAAAATAACATGCATCTAATGCAATAAAAGCTCCACTAGGCAGATGTAGGGCGACCTCGCCAACAGCTAATACAGCAACTTTTGCTCCATTACCCATCTTGAGGTCCATCTCGCCTCTCTCTAGTCTCCTAGGCCTTGCCAGAACCTGCAACGAATTGCATATATGATAAGCACTACCGGTATCCAATACCCATGTGTTATCATAAGATTCTGACAAATGGAGACTGATCATGAATGTACCTGAAGCTTCATCAAGCTTTTGTTTCGCCCTTTCTGCAAGGTACTCTTTGCAGTTTCTCTTCCAGTGCCCATCTTTACCACAGTGGAAGCACTGGCCTTTGTCCTTTGTTGGGTCTTTCTTAGCAACCTTTGCTTTACCTTGTTTGCCCTTGCCCTTTCCCTTCTTAAGGGACCTTTCTGCTTTCCTTTTCTTTCTGGTCTCACCAGTGTAGAGAACTGGCTTCTCTTTCTTAATAGTACTCTCTGCTTGCCTCAACATATTGAGGAGCTCTGGGAGAGTCACCTCAAGCTTGTTCATATTAAAATTCATTATGAACTGTGAAAAGGAATCTGGTAGGGACTGAAGCACAATGTCCACACACAAGTTATCCTCTAGGACCATTCCTAGACCTGTGAGTTTCTCTATCCACTCAATCATCTTTAGGACATGGTATTGAACCGGTGTCCCCTCAGTCATCCTAGCGCGGAAAAGGCTCTTGGATATCTCATATCGTTGAGTCCTTCCCTGTTCCTCAAACAATTTGCGGACATGTAGGAGAATGGATCTGGCATCCATCTTTTCATGTTGTCTCTGTAACTCTGGAGTCATAGAGCCCAACATATAGCACTGAGCAAGAGTGGAGTCATCAATGTACTTCACATAGCGAGCGATCTCATCCTCGCTTGCCCCTTCTTCGGGCATAGGCATCACTGTATCAAGGACGTACACGATTTTCTCCTCTGTGAGAATAATTCTCAAGTTACGGAGCCAATCCGTATAATTTGGACCAGTGAGGCGGTTGACATCAAGTATGCCACGTAAGGGATTTGAAAGCGACATTTTCTGAAAATAAAGATGTAGCAGAAATGTATAACATGCAGATTTTGCAAGAAATAAACTATCAAGATATGGACTTCTATCTTAATATGCTCCCACTATTTTACTAACGAGTCACGCGACACCCTCAGCACGTGAAACGGAAGTCTCCGGCAGACTTCTAGTGGGGATCAGGATCCAATCAGCGTCTTAGTGTAACCTCGAGGGACTCGACCAATCACACTAAGCCTAAAAGGTAGGCAACTCTTGCCGATCACAACTCATTGTGATTCCCGTCCTGTTCGGCCTCCGAATCACCATGGCCTCGAGGGACTCGACCAACCATGATGCTCGGTTAAGTCAACACCTTCGTTACAAGATGAGTCTGATTTGATGATATACCCTCGAGGGACTCGACCAAGCATACCATGCCCTCAGGTCACCGGTGACATCTCTATGTCGTAAGCAAGATAGCGAATCGCGATATAGGTGAGTCTCGAGGGACTCGACCAACTCAACCTACACCGGGAATCGGTTCCTACTCATAACGATGGAAGGCCACGTGGGTCAATCTAATTGCCTCACGTTTACTGACTTAATATTATCGAGAGATGTTTCTATGATTTGGTCTCCTAATATGACATGTCACACATATACATATTTAATATATATCTACATCGTATGCAAATATATATACATATCTAGTATGTGTATAAGCAATCACACCAGATGATCATGGACCACAACCAAATATGATTAGGCCCGAGCCAGTAGGCCTAATCACTCACATCAAGATCTATGTGTGCAACGGTGCATCTCCATGCCCTGTGATCGTCCATCTCGTCCTCGTCGGTTTCGTCGACATATTAATGCATCTCCATGCAACACGATCGTCCGTCTCGTCGGTCCCGCTGTCGCATCCACGCTCCCGCTGCGCCTCCTCATGTGATTACAACTTAATCATAGGCACGCAGGCCCGACAATAAACGAGAAATATAATGAAGGTTCGCAGACCTCAATAATAATAATCATAAGTACACACATCACACGGTTCATGATCATCCGTCCACACATCATACATCACATGTATAAATAATCATCATCATGTAGGACTACTAGATAATAATAAAAATAATAATCAACTAAACCTTTTAATTAATTAATATTTTTTTGAAATCAGGGACATGTAGGGAATTTCTCAATTCCTAAGGGTATTTTCGTAATTTGGATAAAAGATAGAAACTGGAATTTCTCAAATTTTGAGGGGCAAAACTGTCTTTTTCCCAGAAAACCCTAATGCCCTTTCCCCCTTTCGCTGCTGCGGCCGCCGCCACCCTGCCGGCGGCGGCCTGTGCGGCGGGGCGAGGGCACTGCCCTCGCCTGCAGGCGGCACGCCCGTTGGCGGCGATGCCGCTGCGGGTGGGCACCCCCTTCGGGTGCCGTTGCCTCCGCAGGCGGTGTTGTACCGCCGGGCGGCCGCCCCTGTTGGGGGGTTTCGCCCGCGGGAGCAGCGGCGGCAAGCGTCGCGCGTCGCTGCCCTGCGGCGGCAAGCGCCGCTTCCTTTCGGCGGCAGGCGCCGCTGCCCTGTGGCGCCTCTGCCCGTGGGTTGCCTGCCCCTCCAGCAGCAAGCCTGCTGCAAGCAGACCGCCGGCCGGCTGCTGCAGGCACAGCGCTTGCGCATGCGCTGGCGCTGTGCTGCCTGGCTGCGGCTGCGGCTGCCGCTGCAGGTGGCTGCAGGCATGCAGATCGAGGGCAGCAACTGTTGCTGCCCTTCCTCGCTTTTGCGTCAACGATTTTGACGTCAAAATTCTTCCTAAACACAATACACGTAGTTCAAAACCAATCATTCGCACGAACAACTTGGCTCTGATACCACTGTTGAGAAATCATTGGGGGCGACATCATATGCGCAGCGGAAGAACAAGAAAACAAAATCCCTGATTCCCAAAAAGATGTTCGTCGTCGTGCGAAGATTGGTGCGCAAAAAATCCGCAAAACACAAAACTGCGTATACAGATTGTGTTACCTAGGGAGATCGTATATCCCTGTTTCCTTGCAGATCCTTAGGAGAGGGTGAAGGAGGTCAAGCGTCCTCCTCTCTAGCGGTGATCCACACAACAGGGTTGCGACGACGCTCCTCAAAACTCCAGGCCTACTCTGAGGTGGAGAGGGAGAGGAGAATAGGAAAGACAAGCAAAGACTCTAGCCTATGAGGTTGTGAATCCCTCCTATTTATAGAGATCCCGTGTCAAACCCTAATGGGTCCTTCCCTAGTGGGTATTGGATCTGCATCCAATAAGACAAGGGCTCCGTCGGATATCTCATATCCGAACCTCTACTCATCGCAATGCCTACCATATGTGTGTGACCCTCTAGGCCCAATATCGAGCTGGCCGTGAGTCATACCTGTCAGAACTCCTTCTAACTCAGTGAATTATTATCTCTGTAATAATTCACTCGACTCATCGACTACGGACGTACTAGGCCACTACGCCGTAGTCCCCAAACGATACAGGGGAATCCAATCCATTGGACCTGTCTGTCCTCAGTTACCATGTACCTATAGTCCCTCATCCATCTAATATCCTAGAGACCGTATATCGAGTGTTGGGAAATCATGGGGGCGACATCATATGCGCAGCGGAAGAACAAGAAAACAAAAATCCCCGATTCCCAAAAAGATGTTCGTCGTCGTGCAAAGATTGGTGCGCAAAATCCGCAAAACACAAAACTGCGTATAGAGATTGTGTTACCTAGGGAGATCGTATATCCCTGTTTCCTTGCAGATCCTCAGGAGAGGGTGAAGGAGGTCAAGCGTCCTCCTCTCTAGCGGTGATCCACACAGCAGGGTTGCGACGACGCTCCTCAAGACTCCAGGCCTACTCTGAGGTGGAGAGGGAGAGGAGAATAGGAAGGGCAAGCAAAGACTCTAGCCTATGAGGCTGTGAATCCCTCCTATTTATAGAGATCCCGTGTCAAAACCCTAATGGGTCCTTTCCCTAGTGGGTATTGGATCTGCATCCAATAAGACAAGGGCTCCGTCGGATATCTCATATCCGAACCTCTACTCATCGCAATGCCTACCATATGTGTGTGACCCTCTAGGCCCAATATCGAGCTGGCCGTGAGTCATACCTGTCAGAACTCCTTCTAACTAAGTGAATTATTATCTCTGTAATAATTCACTCGACTCATCGACTACGGAAGTACTAGGCCACTACGCCGTAGTCCCCAGACGATACAGGGGAATCCAATCCATTGGACCTGTCTGTCCTCAGTTACCATGTACCTATAGTCCCTCATCCATCTAATATCCCAGAGACCGTATATCGAGCATGGTGCTGTCAGACCCATACGGTTTCTACTTGAGTCTCGCTCTAATCGGATTCTCCCGGAGAACTCTTTCTCTCTCAACCCGAATGACCCTGGCCAGGGATTTGTCTGAGCAAGAACACATGGGATATTCCTCTCATGATACCGAGAGTGGATGATCCTCAATCGACACTCAATAGCCCTCGTATGGTCGACTACCACTCCCAATGACCAGCTGTACTAGATCTGGGAACAGCCAAACCTATAAGTCTGGTATCAAAGAGTGGAGCACTCATACAGGACATCCTTGGTGTCTCAAGTCTAAGAACCAGATACACCACTAGGACTACGGAATCGTTGTCTGACAATAAGGCATCATCAACCATCCAGCATTCCGTAAGCGGATCAATCAGTGAACTCATTCTCCAATGAGCACCTGTACTGTATCCCTAGTGTCCCTACACGAGCAGCTATGAGACCAGCTGCATCCATCATATGGACGGGTATACAGCACACCAGTCTATCCGGTTATCACGATGTCCCTCTCGAGTAACCTATGACCGGGATTATTTAGGATATGTGTTTAAAGGTGAATCGATCTCATTATCGTGATCTCATCACGATCCGATTCCCATTGCACAAATCCAAGGACATCACAATACATATGCATTTATGCAATAGTTATAAAGTGATATACGCCAAAAATAAAAAAGATTCTGTATCAAGTCACACGTGCCATCACTCACGTGATTGGCTTGCTGGGCACTTATGACTAGCAATCTCCCACTTGACCTAAAGCCAATCACCTATGTGTCTGATCCCCATCAGACCCCTGTGACGCTCAAAGACAATCTGAGATAATGGCTTTGTTAATGGATCTGCAATGTTATCTTCGGATGGAACTCTTTCCACTGCTACATCTCCTCGGGTCACGATCTCTCTGATAAGGTGGAACCTCCTCAGAACATGCTTAGATTTCTGATGAGACCTAGGTTCCTTCGCTTGAGCAATTGCCCCGTTGTTGTCGCAATATAGGGAAATCGGCTCCTCACTATCCGGCACGACTCCCAAATCTGTGATGAACTTCTTCAACCAGACTCCCTCTTTTGCTGCATCTGATGCAGCAATGTACTCCGCCTCTGTGGTCGAGTCAGCAGTGGTATCTTGCTTGGAACTCTTCCAGCACACTGCTCCTTCATTCAATGTGTACACATACCCTGAATTCGACTTGCTATCATCGACATCAGACTGAAAACTTGAGTCAGTGTAGCCTTCAACCTTAAGGCTATTACCTCCATATACTAGTAAAAGATCCTTAGTCCTTCTCAAGTACTTAAGGATACACTTTACTGCTTTCCAGTGCTCCAAGCCTGGATCCGCCTGATGCCTGCTCGTGACACTCAGAGCATGCGCTATATCAGGCCTAGTACATAGCATGGCATACATGATAGACCCTATTGCTGAGGCATAAGGTATCATATCCATGTTCGCCCTTTCTTCTGGAGTCTTTGGGGACATACTCGTAGAAAGCGATATCCCATGTCTCATCGGTATGAGACCTCTTTTGGAATTTTCCATGCCAAACCTTTTGACAATAGTTTCTATGTACCTGGACTGGGACAAGCCAAGCATCCTTTTGGATCTATCTCTATAGATTCTAATCCCCAAGATATAAGATGCTTCTCCTAAGTCCTTCATGGAGAAGTGTCTAGATAACCAAGCCTTTATTGTGGATAGCATTCCTATGTCATTCCCAATGATGAGGATGTCATCCACATATAACACCAAAAAGCTAATAGCGCTCCCACTTACCTTTCTGTATACACAAGGCTCATCTTCGTTCTTAACGAAGTCATAAGATCTGATTGCCTCATCAAATCTTATGTTCCAACTTCGGGAAGCTTGCTTTAGTCCATAAATGGATCTAAGCAACCTACACACCTTATCTGGGCAGTTCTTGGACACGAATCCCTCAGGTTGCATCATATACACCTCCTCCTCTAGGTTCCCGTTGAGGAATGCGGTTTTCACATCCATCTGCCAGATCTCATAATCATAGTGTGCTGCAATAGCCAATAGAATTCTGATGGATTTTAGCATTGCTACGGGTGAGAAAGTTTCGTCGTAGTCAACACCTTGCCTTTGACGATACCCCTTAGCCACTAGCCTTGCTTTATAGGTCTCTACCTTTCCATCTACTCCGATCTTTTTCTTAAAGATCCACTTGCAACCGATGGGTACAATACCTTCGGGTGCATCAACTAGGTTCCAAACCTTATTGGAGTACATAGAATCCATCTCAGAATTCATGGCTTCTTTCCACTTCCCGGAGTCTATACTCATAATAGCCTCCTCGTAGGTCTGAGGATCAATATCCTCTACATCCTCTGCTCTAATATGTCCCACATATCTCTCAGGAGGATGGGATACTCTATCAGACCTGCGTAAAGTTGAAACTTGTGTATTAGATACCTGAACAGACTCGGGCTATAGAGTGGTGCTTGAGCTTGGTTCTCCAACCTCGCTCAATTCTATCATTCTCCCACTGTCTCCGTCAAGAATATGTTCCTTCTCAAGGAACACTGCTCTCTTAGCTACAAAAACCTTTTGGTCCTCGAGATGATAGAAGTAATACCCACAAGTTTCCTTGGGGTATCCCACAAATTTACATCACCCTGTCCTTGATTCTAACTTATCTGGGTTGTGTCTTTTAACATGGGCAGAGCAGCCCCAAATCTTAACTACTTTAAGATCAGGCTTCTTCCCTTTCCATATCTCATATGGTGTAGACACCACCGACTTAGTTGGAACTCTGTTCAGAAGGTAAGCTGCGGTTTCTAGGGCATATCCCCAGAATCAGATGGGTAGGTCAGCGAAACTCATCATGGACCGTACCATATCTAATAATGTACGATTTCTCCTTTCAGAGACACCATTGAGCTGAGGTGTATAAGGAGGTGTCCATTGGGATAATATCCCATGGTCCTTGAGGAACTGAGTAAACTTTGTACTTAAGTACTCACCTCCTCGATCTGATCGAAGAGTTTTGAGACTCTTTCCAGTCTGGTTCTCCACCTCATTCTTATACTCTCTGAATTTCTCAAAGGCCTCGGACTTGTACTTCATTAAGTACACATATCCATACCTTGAGAAATCATCAGTAAATGTAATGAAGTAGGAGTAACCTCCAATGGCATGAGTTGACATGGGTCCACATACATCACTATGTATGAGTTCCAACAACTCAGTGGCTCTCTCTCCAGTTCCACTAAATGGAGAGTTGGTCAGTTTTCCACGAATGCAAGGCTCACAAGTTGCATATGACACATAGTCGAATGGATCTAGATATCCATCATTTAGCAACTTTTGAATCCTTCTTTCATGGATGTGACCTAGCCTACAATGCCACAGGTATGCACTGTTCAACTCATCTCGTTTCCTTTTGGACATATTTATATTCATGATATGTGGAGTGGTGTCTAACATAAATAAACCATTATGCAATGTTCCTTTCGTGATGATCTTATCATCTAATAATATCGAACAACCATTGTTCTCAAAAACAAATTTATATCCACTAACTGTTAAACATGAAATGGAGATAATGTTTTTGATAATAGAAGGAACAAAATAACATGCATCTAATACAATAAAAGCTCCACTAGGCAGATGTAGGGCGACCTCGCCAACAGCTAAAACAGCAACTTTTGCTCCATTACCCATCTTGAGGTCCATCTCGCCTCTCTCTAGTCTCCTAGGCCTTGCCAGAACCTGCAACGAATTACATATATGATAAGCACTACCGGTATCTAATACCCATGTGTTATCATAAGAGTCTGACAAATGGAGACCGATCATGAATGTACCTGAAGCTTCATCAAGCTTTTGTTTTGCCCTTTCTGCAAGGTACTCTTTGCAGTTTCTCTTCCAGTGCCCATCTTTACCACAGTGGAAGCACTGGCCTTTGTCCTTTGTTGGGTCTTTCTTAGCAACCTTTGCTTTACCTTGTTTGCCCTTGCCCTTTCCCTTCTTAAGGGACCTTTCTGCTTTCCTTTTCTTTCTGGTCTCACCAGTGTAGAGAACTGGCTTCTCTTTCTTAATAGTACTCTCTGCCTCCCTCAACATATTGAGGAGTTTTGGGAGAGTCACCTCAAGCTTGTTCATATTAAAATTCATTATGAACTGTGAAAAGGAATCTGGTAGGGACTGAAGCACAATGTCCACACACAAGTTATCCTCTAGGACCATTCCTAGACCTGTGAGTTTCTCTATCCACTCAATCATCTTTAAGACATGGTTCTGAACCGGTGTTCCCTCAGTCATCCTAGCGCGGAAAAGGCTCTTGGATATCTCATATCGTTGAGTCCTTCCCTGTTCCTCAAATAATTTGCGGACATGTAGGAGAATGGATCTAGCATCAATCTTTTCATGTTGTCTCTGTAACTCTGGAGTCATAGAGCCCAACATATAGCATTGAGCAAGAGTGGAGTCATCAATGTACTTCACGTAGCGAGCGATCTCATCCTCGCTTGCCCCTTCTTCGGGCGTAGGCATCACTGTATCAAGGACGTACACGATTTTCTCCGCTGTGAGAACAATTCTCAAGTTACGGAGCCAATCCGTATAATTTGGACCAGTGAGGCGGTTGACATCAAGTATGCCACGTAAGGGATTTGAAAGCGACATTTTCTGAAAATAAAGATGTAGCAAAAATGAATAACATGCAGATTTTGCAAGAAATAAACTATCAAGATATGGACTTCTATCTTAATATGCTCCCACTATTTTACTAACGATTCACGCGACACCCTCAGCACGTGAAACGGAAGTCTCCGGCAGACTTCTAGTGGGGATCAGGATCCAATCAGCGTCTTAGTGTAACCTCGAGGGACTCGACCAATCACACTAAGCCTAAAAGGTAGACAACTCTTGCCGATCACAACTCCTTGTGATTCCCGTCCTGTTCGGCCTCCGAATCACCATGGCCTCGAGTGACTCGACCAACCATGATGCTCGGTTAAGTCAACACCTTCGTTACAAGATGAGTCTGATTTGATGATATACCCTCGAGGGACTCGACCAAGCATATCATGCCCTCAGGTCACCGGTGACATCTCTATGTCGTAAGCAAGATAGCGAATCGCGATATAGGTGAGTCTCGAGGGACTCGACCAACTCAACTTACACCGGGATTCGGTTCCTACTCATAACGATGGAAGGCCACGTGGGTCAATCTAATTGCCTCACGTTTACCGACTTAATATTATCGAGAGATGTTTCTATAATTTGGTCTCCTAATATGACATGTCACACATATACATATTTAATATATATCTACATCGCATGCAAATATATATACATATCTAGTATGTGTATAAGCAATCACATCAGATGATCATGGACCACAACCTAATATGATTAGGCCCGAGCCAGTAGGCCTAATCACTCACATCAAGATCTATGTGTGCAACGGTGCATCTCCATGCCCTGTGATCATCCATCTCATCCTCGTCGGTTCCGTCGACATCTTAATGCATCTCCATGCATCACGATCGTCCGTCTCGTGGGTCCCGCTATCGCATCCACGCTCCCGCTACGCCTCCTCATGTGATTACAACTTAATCATAGGCACGCAGGCCCGACAATAAACGAGAAATATAATGGAAGTTCGCAGACCTCAATAATAATAATCACAAGTACACACATCACACGGTCCATGATCATCCGTCCACACATCATACATCACATGTATAAATAATCATCATCATGTAGGACTACTAGATAATAATAAAAATAATAATCAACTAAACCTTTTAATTAATTAATATTTTCTGAAATCAGGGACATGTAGGGAATTTCTCAATTCCTAAGGGTATTTTCGTAATTTGGACAAAAGATAGAAACTGGAATTTCTCAAATTCACAGGGCAAAACTGTCTTTTTGCCCAAAACCCTAATTCCCTCTGCTGCTGCCGTCGCCGCCACCCTGCCGGCGGCGCTTGTGCGGCGGGGCGAGGGCACTGCCCTTGCCTGCAGGCGGCACGCCCGCTGGCGGCGACGCCGCTGCGGGTGGGCGCCCCCTTCGGGCGTCGCTGCCTCCGCAGGCGGTGCTGTCCTGCCAGGCGGCCGCCCCTGTGGGGGGGGTTTCGCCCGCGGGAGTAGCGGCGGCAGGCGTCGCTGCAGGTGGGCTCCCCCTTCGGGCGTCGCTGCCTCCGCAGGCGGTGCTGTCCCGCCGGGCGGCCGCCCCTGTGGGGGGGGTTTCGCCCGCGGGAGCAGCGGCGGCAGGCGTCGTGCGTCGCTGCCCTGCGGCGGCAGGCGCCGCTTCCTTTCGGTGGCAGGCGCCGCTGCCCTGCGGCGCCTCTGCCCGTGGGTTGCCAGCCCCGCCGGCAGCAAACCTGCTGCAAGCAGACCGCTGGCCGGCTGCTGCAGGCACTGCGCCGGCGCTGTGCTGCCTGGTTGCGGCTGCAGCTGCGGCTGCAGGTGGCTGCACAGATCGAGGGCAGCAACTGTTGCTGCCCTTCCTCGCTTTTGCGTCAACGATTTTGACGTCAATATTCTTCCTAAACACAACACACGCAGTTCAAAACCAATCATTCGCACGAACAACCTGGCTCTGATACCACTGTTGGGAAATCATGGGGGCGACATCATATGCGCAGCGGAAGAACAAGAAAACAAAAATCCCCGATTCCCAAAAAGATGTTCGTCGTCGTGCAAAGATTGGTGCGCAAAATCCGCAAAACACAAAACTGCGTATAGAGATTGTGTTACCTAGGGAGATCGTATATCCCTGTTTCCTTGCAGATCCTCAGGAGAGGGTGAAGGAGGTCAAGCGTCCTCCTCTCTAGCGGTGATCCACACAGCAGGGTTGCGACGACGCTCCTCAAGACTCCAGGCCTACTCTGAGGTGGAGAGGGAGAGGAGAATAGGAAGGGCAAGCAAAGACTCTAGCCTATGAGGCTGTGAATCCCTCCTATTTATAGAGATCCCGTGTCAAAACCCTAATGGGTCCTTTCCCTAGTGGGTATTGGATCTGCATCCAATAAGACAAGGGCTCCGTCGGATATCTCATATCCGAACCTCTACTCATCGCAATGCCTACCATATGTGTGTGACCCTCTAGGCCCAATATCGAGCTGGCCGTGAGTCATACCTGTCAGAACTCCTTCTAACTAAGTGAATTATTATCTCTGTAATAATTCACTCGACTCATCGACTACGGAAGCACTAGGCCACTACGCCGTAGTCCCCAGACGATACAGGGGAATCCAATCCATTGGACCTGTCTGTCCTCAGTTACCATGTACCTATAGTCCCTCATCCATCTAATATCCCAGAGACCGTATATCGAGCATGGTGCTGTCAGACCCATACGGTTTCTACTTGAGTCTCGCTCTAATCGGATTCTCCCGGAGAACTCTTTCTCTCTCAACCCGAATGACCCTGGCCAGGGATTTGTCTGAGCAAGAACACATGGGATATTCCTCTCATGATACCGAGAGTGGATGATCCTCTATCGACACTCAATAGCCCTCGTAAGGTCGACTACCACTCCCAATGACCAGCTGTACTAGATCTGGGAACAGCCAAACCTATAAGTCTGGTATCAAAGAGTGGAGCACTCATACAGGACATCCTTGGTGTCTCAAGTCTAAGAACCAGATACACCACTAGGACTACGGAATCGTTGTCTGACAATAAGGCATCATCAACCATCCAGCATTCCGTAAGCGGATCAATCAGTGAACTCATTCTCCAATGAGCACCTGTACTGTATCCCTAGTGTCCCTACACGAGCAGCTATGAGACCAGCTGCATCCATCATATGGACGGGTATACAGCACACTAGTCTATCCGGTTATCACGATGTCCCTCTCGAGTAACCTATGACCGGGATTATTTAGGATATGTGTTTAAAGGTGAATCGATCTCATTATCGTGATCTCATCACGATCCGATTCCCATTGCACAAATCCAAGGACATCACAATACATATGCATTTATGCAATAGTTATAAAGTGATATACGCCAAAAATAAAAAAGATTCTGTATCAAGTCACACGTGCCATCACTCACGTGATTGGCTTGCTGGGCACTTATGACTAGCATCGAGCATGGTGTTGTCAGACCCATACGGTTTCTACTCGAGTCTCGCTCTAATCGGATTCTCCCGGAGAACTCTTTCTCTCTCAACCCGAATGACCCTGGCCAGGGATTTGTCTGAGCAAGAACACATGGGATATTCCTCTCATGACGCCGAGAGTGGATGATCCTCTGTCGACACTCAATAGCCCTCGTAAGGTCGACTACCACTCCCAATGACCAGCTGTACTAGATTTGGGAACAGCCAAACCTATAAGTCTGGTATCAAAGAGTGGAGCACTCATACAGGATATCCTTGGTGTCTCAAGTCTAAGGACCAAATACACCACTAGGACTACGGAATCGCTGTCTGACAATAAGGCATCATCAACCATCCAGCATTCCGTAAGCGGATCAATCAGTGAACTCATTCTCCAATGAGCACCTGTACTGTATCCCTAGTGTCCCTACACGAGCAGCTATGAGACCAGCTGCATCCATCATATGGACGGGTATATAGCACACCAGTCTATCCGGTTATCACGATGTCCCTCTCGAGTAACCTATGACCGGGATTATTTAGGATATGTGTTTAAAGGTGAATCGATCTCATTATCGTGATCTCATCACGATCCGATTCCCATTGCATAAATCCAAGGACATCACAATATATATATGCATTTATGCAATAGTTATAAAGTGATATACGCCAAAATATAATAAGCAAAAAGATTCTGTATCAAGTCACACGTGCCATCACTCACGTGATTGGCTTGTTGGGCACCTATGACTAGCATTTACTCCTTTTGACGGGCTTAGGAGACAACCCTTACAGATTTTCACTCTTCTCTTGAATGATCAAAACTTAGAAGAAAAGGGGAAGAACTTCTAGCCGTTTACAACACTTTTAAGCTCTCAAATTCTCGGAATAAATGCAAGCTTTCGGTGCCCTTCTATGTAGGAAAGGGTGGGGTTTATATAGGCCCCAACTAGTTTGAATTTAGAGCTCAAAAGTGTTCATTCCCGGATTTTCGGGGTCCTTGCGGTACCATCGTCATAACTGGGCGGTACTACCGCTTGTCATCTGTCACTAAGCAGTACTACCACTCAGTCTGGGTGGTACTACTGCCTGACATCGCTCGGAGACCGAGCTTAGGCGGTACCACCCCCTAACAGGGGCGGTACCATCGCTGGCAGTAATAACTGCCGACAGTACCACCGCTTGATAGGGGCGGCACCACTGCTGGCAGTAATAACTGCCGGCAGTACCACCGCCTGACAGGGGCGGTACTACTGCCTAGAATTCCTAGGAGACCAAGTCTCCTGAGCGGTGCCACCGTCGGCCCTGGCAGTGCCACCGCCTGGCAAGAATTCTGGGTCCGAATGGACTGATCCATTCGGCCCAATTTGGGTCTGCCAAGGGCCGAGTTGGCCCCAGATTAAGTTAATGGGATCACCTCCCAATCCTAACTTAATCTATATGCTAACTATGACAATTAAGATATCAATATTGTAGATCGTGTTCCGGTGCATCAATCGTTTCTTCCAACGAGCTTCCAGCGAACATCCAACGAACCCTCGGCGATGCTCTGACGGACTTCCGGCAAACTCTTGGACTTGCAACGATCCACTTGGCGAGTTCTAACGAGCTTCTTTGGCAAGCTCCTGGACTTCTCATATTTGTTCCTGCAAAACCTCCAACGACCGTTCGGACTTCCATTGAACTCTCGAACCCCCAACGTGATCATGGTCTTGACTCCAGCATAACTCCTGTTGTATGTCTTACTTCCATCGTAGTTAATCCTGCACACTTATCTCAACATATGGATTAGATAACAAATGACAATTGACTTCATCATCAAAATCTGATATTCAACACTTTATAGGTATGTTTTTTAGGTCAATTCCATAATCCTTTAAAGTGTGATAATACTCTGATACCGATTGTTAGGATCAAGAGCAGCACTAAGAGGGGGGGGGGGTGAATTAGTGCAGTGGAAAACTTTCTCGATTTCAATAGTCTACATTTCGATTAGAACCGATTCTGACAAAAATCGTTTCATAAGCAGTTTAACTTGAAAGCGTATGTGAGTGTAGAGAAGGCAGTAAGAAGTTAACGTAGCTTGCAGTAATGAAACTTGCACAAATTGAAAAGCAAACCAAAATTTAGAGTGATTCGGTCTTTGTGACCTACATCCACTTTCGGATTCCTCCTCCGTTGAGGTCACCAGCGTCCACTAAAGGCCTTCCTTCAATAGGCGAAGACCAACCACCTCTTATAGCACTTTCTTCTTTTCACGGGTTTAGGAGAGAACTCTTACAAGTCTCACACCTCTCTAGTAAGATCTCAAAACTTAGAAAGGGAGGAGGAGAACTCTAGCACTTATTTACAACACTTTTACACCCCAACAACTCAAGATAATCTCAATGCTTTCGTGCCCTTTCATGCAAAAAAGAGTGGGGTTTTTATAGGCCCCAATGGCTTCAAAAATAGAGCCAAAAAGTATATAATCTCATATTTTTGGGGTCCTGGCGGTACTACCGCTTGACACCTGACACTTGGCGGTACTATCGCTCGGTCTAGGTCATACCACCGCTTGACAGAGCTCGAAGACCGAGCTCTAGCAGTACCACCGCCTGACAAGGGCGGTACCTGTTGAATCTTGTATTTTGATAATGAAACCAATTGATAATTGTGTTTATGTTTTAATCTGCGTTTTGAGTGACGCAGGATGCTTCGATCAGGATGAGACAATTAAAGCAGGAAAAATCATGTTGTGCCGGAGGAACATGTTAGAAGATTGGACGTTAGGCCGGTGGATTGGTCGACGTATTTACAGAAGGCTTCGGGTCGTGGACTCGGGCATCGAGCCAAGAAGAGCGGGTATTGCGCCAAGGATATCGGAGTTACGGAGTCAACTGGCCGATTGGGCAATAGGCCGCAAGAGAGGACGATGCGCCGAAGAATCGGACGAAGCATCAAGGGACCAATGACATGCCGGACAACTTGGTTAATTGCTTAGGAATAATTGTCTCGATCGAAGTTTTATTTTAAGTGTATAGGATTAACTACGATGAAAGTAAGACATGCAGTAGGAGTTGAGCCGGAGTCAAAGACTATGATCACATTGGGAATTCGAGAGCTCGACGGAAGTTCGGACGGTCGTCGGAGGTTTTGTGGGAACAAATCCGAGAAGTCCAGGAGCTTGCCAAAGAAGCTTGTCGGAACTTGCCAAGTGGATCGTCGCAAGTCCAGGAGTTTGCCGGAAGCCCGCAGGAGCATCATCGAGGGTTCATCGGATGATCGACGGAAGCTCGTCGGAAGAAGCAATTGACGCACCGAAGCAAGTTGCAGTAAATGTCTTAAGAAATTCATAGTTAGCACGATGATTAAGTTAGAAATGGGAGGTGATCCCATTAACTTAATCTTGGGGCAATTGGGCTCTTCCAAATTAGGTCGAATGGATCAGCCCATTCGGATCCAGATTACTTGGCCAAAGGTGGCACCGCTTGGGTCGGCGGTGGCACCGCCCAGGGCTCAGTCTCCAAGCTCTGGCTGGGTGGTGCAACCGCCTCTGACAGAGGTACAACCGCTTGAGCTCGGTCTCCGAGCTCTGGCTGGGCGGTGCAATCGCCCCAGTCAGGCGGTGGCACCACCTGAGCTCGGTCTCCGAGCTCTGGCAAAAGGTGCAACCGCCCCTAACAAGAGGTGACACCGCCCAGAGGCTCAGTCTTCGAGCTCTGCCAGGCGATGCAACCGCCCCAGCCAAGCGGTACAACCGCCAAACCCCGAAATTTCGGGAATTGACAGTTTTAAGCTCAAAATTCAAACTGGGTTGGGGCCTATAAATACCCCATCCTTTAAGTAATGAAAGAGCAATCAAAACCACCGAAATCTTGATCTTACTCTGTGATTTTTAGAGCTCAAAAATGTTGTATGAGTTAAAAGTTCTCCTTCCTCTTTTCTTCCAAGTTTTGATCTGTCAAGAGAGGAAAGAAAATTCTATACGGGTTGTCTCCTAAGCCTGTCAAAAAGAGTGAAACTATAAAAAGGTGATTGGCCTTCGCCTATTGAAGGAAGGCCTCTGGTTGACGTCGGTGACCTCGTCGGTGGAGGAAGCCAAAAGGGGATGTAGGTCAAGATTGACCGAACCACTATAAATCTCGGTTTGCATTTACTTTGAGCATATTATCTTTACTGCAAACCTCCTCAATAGCTTACTGCCTTCTACGCATTTACGATCGTGTTTTAAAGTTCAGTATTTTCTGAATCGATGTTTAGATGTAAATCAGTTTTATCATACGAACATCATATTTCAGTTTACGCTTACATTCTAATTTCCATCATAACTGCAAACTACCTTCATAGACTTGCTTTAACTACAGCTTGCTTGATCACAAGTTAAAGTGATTTACGAATCGGCTTTTCTACCGAAATCGCTCTTATCGTACGAACGCAGTTTTAATCGTCGAAAGTTTTCCGCTGCACTAATTCACTACCCCCACCCCACCCACCCTCTTAGTGCTCTTGATCCGGACAATTGGTATCAGAGCCGGGTATTTCTCATTTCGGATTTACACCCGAGAGAAATGGCTCTTCGTGGCTTTCAAGAGGGCTTATCGGTTGTTCGTCCACCGTTATTTAACGGATTGGACTACACTTATTAGAAAACTCAAATGAGAGTTTTCTTAATTTTTATGAATTTAGATTTATGAAATATTGTTGAAAACGGTTGTCAACTTCCCTCTAAACCGATGAACGAATGGTCGAATTTGGAGAAGAAGTATTTTTCTCTAAACTCAAAGGCTATGAATGCCTTATTTTGCGCTTTGGACAAAAATGAGTTCAATATGATTTCTACATGTGAAACAACATTTGATATTTGGCGAACACTTGAAATCACGCACGAGAGAACTAGTAGAGTCAAAGACTCGAAAGTTAACATTTTATTGCATAATTTTGAGCTTTTTCGAATGCAACCAAGCGAGACTATAGGTGACATGTACACCCGTTTCATAGATATCGTCAAAAATCTAAGAGCTCTTAGTAAATTTTTTTCGGATTTTGAACTCGTAAACAAGATTTTACGTTCTCTTTCTAAGAAGTGGGATTCAAAAGTAACTACAATACAAGAAGCTAAAAACATAAACAACTTACCACTTGAAGAACTAATTGGTTCGTTGATGACATATGAAATGGTGCACAATGCACATGATGAACATGATGAACAAAACAACCTTCCAAAGAATAGGAAGGATTTGGAATCCCGGACAAATGAATACCACTTGAGCGATGACTCAAGTGATGAGGACAATGATGAACTTGAACTTCGAACACTAAATCTTAATAAGTTTATTAAACAAAAATCTAAAATAAAGAATGAACTTGAATGGAGGAAGAGGCCAAAGAAGAGGAAGGCAACCAAGGATGAATCAAGAACTTCCAAAGGTGAAATGGCGAATTGGGCTTTGACGGGCTTCGACTACAAGGTAAGTAACTCAACTCTCTTGAATTATTATGAAATTACTTGAAGTCCTTCATGAGTGCTTAATTTAGATAGTAGGAATAGGAAATAAATAAATTATTTTTTAAAAATTATATCATGTTTTTCTTTTTAACATCTTTGAAAAATTAAAAATTTGATAATGAAAAGTATATTGCTAAGGTTTCATGCATGTTATGTTTGGAAATGTTGAATAATGTATTTAACATTAGGGATGATAATATAATATGTGATAATGCTTAGGATTAATCCAAGCAAGTGTATCTTGATGATTTTATATCATGCATGAGTTTTTGAAGTAAATGTTGATTTAAAACTCTCATTTTAGATTAATATGTTTTTGGTCTAATCGTTTCTATGACGAATTAAGATGACATTCTCATGACATATTAATATGACATAGTGCATGTACATCTATGTAAGAATTTCTTGATAGTCTTTTGATGACAGATGTGATATCATGATGTGTTTGGTCTTAACGGCTTCATGATGAAACTTATGTTTCGATTTTAAATGATGATACATGCTTTCACAAAAGACTTGAATACCCTCACATGAAATCAATTGTATGAAATAGAAATAATTTTCTATCCTATTGAGATTAATGAATTTATTTTACCAATCTTGTGAATCTCATTAAGAAAATAAATGAGTGTATCATGCATTTGGTCTTAATGGTTTCTCTTTAACATACTTTTTGAAATCATACTTAATGATGAATATCAAGATATTAAAAGGATGTTATCATGGAATCATGCTTGATGATTTGTTTTTTACCTTTCCGTCTTAAATATTGACACTTGTTTTATTAAAGGTAAAGGCATGCTTATAAGAAGCAAATCACATGAATAGAAATTTATAAAAACGAAATGTGATCCTCTATCTTATCGTCTTTTCAATAAATCTATGTTTGTCATGTATGAATTTATTGAATGAGACTTTGAGGATGATTTCGGATTTTATAAATGCTTGATTCATACTTATGACATGAGACACATTTTAAATATGAATTATGTTCAATGCTTTAATCATGTTACATCTCCTTAATTCATTTTGTTCTCCTACATTTATTTACCAAAAAGGAGAATCTTCTAAATGAATGAAATGATACAAATGAATCACTTATTGATATATCTATTTGAAATATCTTTTTAATGTGATGTTGATATTTTTAGATGCCTATTGGAATTCATGACATGAGATAATTGAATCCTTGACTTACTCTTTATATGGCTTGAAAATGGAGGTTTAAAATCTTGCTTGATGAGTTGTTTTATAAGATTTTGCCTTTATGTCTTGAACTTTCATGCTTATCTTGATTTAGCATATAAAGACTAAGGCATGCTTAGATGAAAAAGAATCACTAAAAAAAATACTTTACCCATCTAATCGAGATTAATGATTTCATGATATTTTGTGAATCTCGAAATTGATTTTGCTAACTTGATTAAGAGTTTCAAGTTAACGATTTGATTTAAATGAGTTTTATCTAAATCATAATCTTGATCTTGCAAAATTGGAATCATACATAATATCTTTTAGCATTCATGAATTAATACTCACAATATGAAAGTATTGGTATTCATGACTTAAATTTGATTGAAACATTACATGCTTAAATTAATCATTCTCCTATGTTTCAAAAATTCTTTAAATGCCTTATGTGATGACTGAAAATTAATTTACTTTATGATGAATCACGAATCATGACTTGATCTATGATATCGATATATTTTAATCATGATCCTTGGTTATATAATTCTTTTGCTCTATTAAAAGGATTTGTCGAATGAATCATGTCCTTGAATTTTCTTGATATCATGACATGATTTTGTAATATGGCCTGTATAATGATTAAAATTTTTTGGCCATTGATTTCTCCCTTCTTTTCGGTAATGACATAGGTGGAGAAAAATTGCTAACTCAAGGCAAATGCTGGCTAGCTTGTACTCTTCCCTTCTTTTCGACAAAAACAAAGGAGGAGAAATATATGAATTGATACTATGAATGTCATATTTGAATGAGAAATATATGAATTAATGCTATAAGTGCCATATTTGAATTTGAATTATGTTAAGATATCAAGAACTTGCATCGTAATTTTACTTGATGATATCTTGCCATGTGATGAAATGCTACGATTCGTTGCTAAAATGATGCATGGAATACTTATGCTTTTTATGTGATGTATTGCATATGATATGAATCATGATTAAAATTATCTTAATTTGAATTTAAGGTTTATCTCAATTATGGAATTTTGAAATAAGAATGATTACTCACCTTTGTCATGATTTAGAAATTGACATAAAGGGTCTTCCCTTCTTTAGAAAGGGTCTTCCCTTCTTTTTGACAATGACTAAGGGGGAGATAGCTAGCGTGCACAATTCAAGAAGAAAGCAAAAATTACACTTCTTAAAAGAGAAGAAATTGCTATCTTGAACATCATCAAGAATTGCTAGCTTGAAACATCAAGAAAATGCAAAAATGTTCTATCTTGCCTATCTCAAGATGCTAAACATGCTAAACTTGCATTTTGCAACGAAAACAAAATTGCGAGCTCAAACATTGCAAAGGAAGCAAAAATTTGCTAGCTTGCAAACTTGCATATTTTAAGAAGCAAGAGTTACTCTCTTGAACATCTCTAAATTGCTAGCTTGCATGTTCGAAAATGTTATAATATTGCTAGCTTGCATGATGTAGAACTTGCTATCTTAAACATTACCAAAAGTGCTATCTTGTATGCTGTAAAACTTGCATATCTAAAACTTGATAGCTTCAATGTTCTAAGCATGATGTAATACTTGCTAAATTTTCTAGCTTCAAAACTGCATGATGATAAAACTTGATATTATATTTTTCATGTAATGAGTTGAACTAATATTACAAACATAAAGAATAGTTGTACTTCTCTTTTTGTTGATGACAAAGGGGGAGAAGTATGTTGATGACATGACATGTTATGCATAAGTTTATGATGACGTGTTGCAAGTATTCATGATGAATATTGCAATGACTTGAATTCAGTTTGAATTCAAGGTTCTATCGATATGGCATATTGATAGGAGGAGTTTGTTTAAACTCTGGGAGTTAAGTTTAACTCCGTCGTCAATTGGTTGTCATCATCAAAAAGGGGGAGATTGTTGAATCTTGTATTTTAATAATGAAACCAATTGATAATTGTGTTTATGTTTTAATCTACGTTTTGAGTTATGCAGGATGCTTCGATCAGGATGAGACAATTAAAGCAGGAAAAATCATGTTGTGCCGGAGGAACATGTCAGAAGATTGGACGTCGAGCCGGTGGATCGATCAACGTATTGACAGAAGACTTTGGGTCGTGGACTCGGGCATCGGGCCAAGAAGAGCGGGTATTGCGCTAAGGATATCGGAGTTGCGGAGTCAACTGACCGATTGGGCAATAGGCCGCAATAGAGGACGATGCGCCAAAGAATCGGACGAAGCATCGAGGGACCAATAAAATGCCGGACAACTTGGTTAATTGCTTAGGAATAATTGTCTCGATCGAAGTTTTGTTTTAAGTGTGTAGGATTAACTACGATGAAAGAAAGACATGCAGTAGGAGTTGAGTCGGAGTCAAAGACTATGATCACGTTGGGAGTTCGAGAGCTCGACAGAAGTTCGGACGGTCATTGGAGGTTCTACGGGAACAAATCCGAGAAGTCCAGGAGCTTGCCAAAGAAGCTCCTTGGAACTTGCCAAGTGGATCGTCGCAAGTCCAGGAGTTTGCCGGAAGTCCGCAGGAGCATCACCGAGGGTTCATCGAATGATCGACGGAAGCTCGCCGGAAGAAATGATTGGCACACCGGAGCAAGTTGCAGTAAATGTCTTAAGAAATTCATAGTTAGCACGATGATTAAGTTAGAAATTGGAGGTGGTCCCATTAACTTAATCTTGGGGCAATTGGGCCCTTGACAAACCCAAATTGGGCCGAATGGATCAGCCCATTCGGACTCAAATTACTTGGCCAGAGGTGGCACCGCCTGAGTCGGCGATGGCACCACCCAGGGCTCAGTCTCCGAGCTTTGGCTGGGCAATGCAACCGCCTCTGACAGAGGTGCAACCGCCTGAGCTCGGTCTCCGAGCTCTGGCTGGGCGGTGCAACCGCCCCAGTCAGGCGGTGGCACCGCCTGAGCTCGATCTCCGAGCTCTAGCAAGAGGTGCAACCGCCCCTGACAAGAGGTGACACCGCCCAGAGGCTCAGTCTTCGAGCTCTGCCAGGCGATGCAACCGCCAGACCCTAGAATTCCGGGAATTGATAGTTTTGAGCTCGGAATTCAAACTGGGTTGGGGCCTATAAATACCCCACCCTTTCAGCAATGAAAGAGCAACCAAAACCACCGAAATCCTTATCTTACTCTGTGATTTTTAGAGCTCAAAAGTGTTGTATGAGTTAAAAGTTCTCCTTCCTCTTTTCTTCCAAGTTTTGATCTGTCAAGAGAGGAAAGAAAATTTTATACGAGTTGTCTCCTAAGCCCTTCAAAAGGAGTGAAACTGTAAAAAGGTTGTTGGCCTTCGCCTATAGAAGGAAGGCCTCTAGTGGACGTCAGTGACCTCGTCGGTGGAGGAAGTCAAAAGTGGATGTAGGTCAAGATTGACATAACCACTATAAATCTCGTTTTGCATTTACTTTGAGCATATTATCTTTACTGCAAACCTCCTCAATAGCTTACTGCCTTCTACTCATTTACGATCGTGTTTTAAAGTTCAGTATTTTCTGAATCGGTGTTTAGATGTAAATCAGTTTTATCGTACGAACATCATATTTCAGTTTACGCTTACATTCTAATTTCCATTATAACTGCAAACTGCCTTCATAGACTTTCTTTAACTACATCTTGCTTGATCAGAAGTTAAAGTGATTTACGAATCGGCTTTTCTACCGAAATCGCTCTTATCGTACGAACGCAGTTTTAATCGTCGAAAGTTTTCCGCTGCACTAATTCACTACCCCCACCCCACCCCCCCTCTTAGTGCTCTTGATCCTGACAATTGGTATCAGAGCCGGGTATTTCTCATTTCGGATTTACACCCGAGAGAAATGGCTCTTCGTGGCTTTCAAGAGGGCTTATCGGTTGTTCGTCCACCGTTGTTTAACGGATTGGACTACACTTATTAGAAAACTCAAATGAGAGTTTTCTTAATTTTTATGAATTTAGATTTATGAAATATTGTTGAAAACGGTTGTCAACTTCCCTCTAAACCGATGAACGAATTGTCGGATTTGGAGAAGAAGTATTTTTCTCTAAACGTAAAGGCTATGAATGCCTTATTTTGCGCTTTGGACAAAAATGAGTTCAATCGGATTTCTACATGTGAAACAGCATTTGATATTTGGCGAACACTTAAAATTACGCACGAGAGAACTAGTAGAGTCAAAGACTCGAAGGTTAACATTTTATTGCATAATTTTGAGCTTTTTCGAATGCAACCAAGCGAGACTATAGGCGACATGTACACCTGTTTCACAGATATCGTCAAAAATCTAAGAGCTCTTGGTAAATTTTTTTCGGATTTTGAACTCGTAAACAAGATTTTACGTTCTCTTTCTAAGAAGTGGGATTCAAAAGTAACTACAATACAAGAAGCTAAAAACCTAAACAACTTACCACTTGAAGAACTAATTGGTTCGTTGATGACATATGAAATGGTGTACAATGTACATGATGAACATGATGAACAAAACAACCTTCCAAAGAATAGGAAGGATTTGGAATCCCGGACAAATGAATACCACTTGAGCGATGACTCAAGTGATGAGGACAATGATGAACTTGAACTTCGAACACTAAATCTTAATAAGTTTATTAAACAAAAATCTAAAATAAAGAATGAACTTGAATGGAGGAAGAGGCCAAAGAAGAGGAAGGCAACCAAGGATGAATCAAGAACTTCCAAAGGTGAAATGGTGAATTGGGCTTTGATGGGCTTCGACTTCAAGGTAAGTAACTCAACTCTCTTGAATTATTTTGAAATTACTTGAAGTCCTTCATGAGTGCTTAATTTAGATAGTAGGAATTAGAAATAAATAAATTTGTTTTTCAAAAATTATATCATGTTTTTCTTTTTAGCATCTTTGAAAAATTAAAATTTTGATCATGAAAAGTATATTGCTAAGGTTTCATGCATGTTATGTTTGGAAATGTTGAATGATGTATTTAACATTAGGGATGATAATATGATATGTGATAATGCTTAGGATTAATCCATGCATGTGTATCTTGATGATTTTATATCATGCATGAGTTTTTGAAGTAAATGTTGATTTAAAACTCTCATTTTAGATTAATATGTTTTTGGTCTAATCGTTTCTATGACGAATTAAGATGACATTCTCATGACATATTAATATGACATAGTGCATGTACATCTATGTAAGAATTTCTTGATAGTCTTTTGATGACAGATGTGATATCATGATGTGTTTGGTCTTAACGGCTTCATGATGAAACTTATGTTTCGATTTTAAATGATGATACATGTTTTCACAAAAGACTTTATTACCCTCGCATGAAATCAATTATATGAAATGGAAATAATTTTCTATCCTATTGAGATTAATGAATTTATTTTACCAATCTTGTGAATCTCATGAATATTTTGAAAATAAATGAGTGTATCATGCATTTGGTCTTAATGATTTCTCTTTAACATACTTTTTGAAATCATACTTGATGATGAATATCAAGATATTAAAAGGATGTTATCATGGAATCATGCTTGATGATTTATTTTTACCTTTCCATCTTAAATATTGACACTTGTTTTATTAAAGGTAAAGGCATACTTATAAGAAGCAAATCACATGAATAGAAATTTATAAAAACGAAATGTGATCCTCTATCTTATCGTCTTTTCAATAAACCTATGCTTGTCATGTATGAATTTATTGAATGAGACTTTGAGGATGATTTCGGATTTTATAAATGCTTGATTCATACTTATGACATGAGACACATTTTAAATATGAATTATGTTCAATGCTTTAATCATGTTACATCTCCTTAATTCATTTTGTTCTCCTACATTTATTTACCAAAGAGGAGAATCTTCTAAATGAATGAAATGATACAAATGAATCACTTATTGATATATCTTTTTGAAATATCATTTTAATGTGATGTTGATATTTTTAGATGCCTATTGGAATTCATGACATGAGATAATTGAATCCTTGACTTACTCTTTATATGGCTTGAAAATGGAGGTTTAAAATCTTGCTTGATGAGTTGTTTTATAAGATTTTGCCTTTATGTCTTGAACTTTCATGCTTATCTTGATTTAGCATATAAAGACTAAGACATGCTTAGATGAAAAAGAATCACTTAAAAAAATGCTTTTCCCATTTGATCGAGATTAATGATTTCATGATATTTTGTGAATCTCAAAATTGATTTTGATAACTTGATTAAGAGTTTCAAGTTAACGATTTGATTTGAATGAGTTTTATCTAAATCATAATCTTGATCTTGTAAAATTGGAATCACAAATAATATCTTTTGGCATTCATGAATTGATACTCACAATATGAAAGTATTGGTATTCATGACTTAAATTTGATTGAAACATTACATGCTTAAATTAATCATTCTCCTATGTTTCAAAAATTCTTTAAATGTCTTATGTGATGACTGAAAATTAATTTACTTTATGATGAATCACAAATCATGACTTGATCTATGATATCGATATATTTTAATCATGATCCTTGGTTATATAATTCTTTTGCTCTATTAAAAGGATTTGTCGAATGAATCATGTCCTTGAATTTTCTTGATATCATGACATGATTTTGTAATATGGCCTGTATAATGATTAAAATTTTTTGGCCATTGATTTCTCCCTTCTTTTCGGTAATGACATAGGTGGAGAAAGATTGCTAGCCCAGGCAAATGCTGGCTAGCTTTTACTCTTCCCTTCTTTTCGACAAAAACAAAGGGGGAGAAATATATGAATTGATACTATGAATGTCATATTTGAATGAGAAATATATGAATTAATGCTATAAGTACCATATTTGAATTTGAATTATGTTAAGATATCAAGAACTTGCATCGTAATTTTACTTGATGATATCTTGCCATGTGATGAAATGCTACGATTCGTTGCTAAAATGATGCATGGAATACTTATGCTTTTTATGTGATGTATTGCATATGATATGAATCATGATTAAAATTGCCTTAATTTGAATTTAAGGTTTATCTCAATTATGGAATTTTGAAATAAGAATGATTACTCACCTTTGTCATGATTTAGAAATTGACATAAAGGGTCTTCCCTTCTTTAGAAAGGGTCTTCCCTTCTTTTTGACAATGACTAAGGGGGAGATAGCTAGCGTGCACAATTCAAGAAGAAAGCAAAAATTACACTTCTCAAAAGAGAAGAAATTGCTATCTTGAACATCATCAAGAATTGCTAGCTTGAAACATCAAGAAAATGCAAAAATATTCTATCTTGCCTATCTCAAGATGCTAAACATGCTAAACTTGCATTTTGCAACGAAAACTAAATTGCGAGTTCAAACATTGCAAAGGAAGCAAAAATTTGCTAGCTTGCAAACTTGTATATTTCAAGAAGCAAGAGTTACTCTCTTGAACATCTCTAAATTGCTAGCTTGCATGTTCTAAAATGTTATAATATTGCTAGCTTGCATGATGTAGAACTTGCTATCTTGAACATTACCAAAAGTGCTATCTTGTATGCTGTAAAACTTGCATATCTAAAACTTGATAGCTTCAATGTTCTAAGCATGATGTAATATTTGCTAAATTTTCTAGCTTCAAAACTGCATGATGATAAAACTTGATATTATATTTTTCATGTAATGAGTTAAACTAATATTACAAACATAAAGAATAGTTGTACTTCTCCTTTTTGTTGATGACAAAGGGGGAGAAGTATGTTGATGGCATGACATGTTATGCATAAGTTTATGATGACGTGTTGCAAATATTCATGATGAATATTGCAATGACTTGAATTCAGTTTGAATTCAAGGTTCTATCGATATGGCATATTGATAGGAGGAGTTTGTTTAAACTCTGGGAGTTAAGTTTAACTCCGTCATCAATTGGTTGTCATCATCAAAAAGGGGGAGATTGTTGAATCTTGTATTTTGATAATGAAACCAACTGATAATTGTGTTAATATTTTAATCTACGTTTTGAGTGATGCCGGATGCTTCGATCAGGATGAGACAATTAAAGCAGGAAAAATCATGTTGTGCCGGAGGAACATGTTAGAAGATTGGACGTCGGGCCGGTGGATCGGTCGACGTATCGATAGAAGACTTTGGATCGTGGACTCGGGCATCGGGCCAAGAAGAGCGGGTATTGCGCTAAGGATATCGGAGTTGCGGAGTCAACTGGCCGATTGAGCAATAGGCCGCAAGAGAGGACGATGCGCCAAAGAATCGGACGAAGCGTAGAGGGACCAATGAAATGCCGGACAACTTGGTTAATTGCTTAGGAATAATTGTTTCGATCGAAGTTTTGTTTTAAGTGTGTAGGATTAACTACGATGAAAGTAAGACATGCAGCAGGAGTTGAGTCGGAGTCAAAGACTATGATCACGTTGGGAGTTCGAGAGCTCGACAGAAGTTCGGACGGTCGTTGGAGGTTCTGCGGGAACAAATCCGAGAAGTCCAGGAGCTTGCCAAAGAAGCTCGTCGGAACTTGCCAAGTGGATCGTCGCAAGTCCAGGAGTTTGCCGAAAGTCCGCAGGAGCATCACCGAGGGTTCATCGGATGATCGACGGAAGCTCGCCGGAAGCTCGCCGGAAGAAACGATTGACACACCGGAGCAAGTTGCAGTAAATGTCTTAAGAAATTCGTAGTTAGCACGATGATTAAGTTAGAAATTGGAGGTGGTCCCATTAACTTAATCTTGGGGCAATTGGGCCTTTGACAGACCCAAATTGGGTCGAATGGATCAGCCCTTTCGGACTCAAATTACTTGGCCAGAGGTGGCACCGCCTGAGTCAGCGATGGCACCACCCAGGGCTCAGTCTCCGAGCTTTAGCTGGGCAGTGCAACCGCCTGAGCTCGGTCTCCGAGCTCTGGCTGGACGGTGCAACCGCCCCAGTCAGGCGGTGGCACCGCTTGAGCTCGGTCTTCGAGCTCTAGCAGGAGGTACAATCGCCCCTGACAAGAGGTGACACCGCCCAGAGGCTCAGTCTTCGAGCTCTGCCAGGCGGTGCAACCGCCAGACCCTAGAATTTCGGGAATTGATAGTTTTGAGCTCGGAATTCAAACTGGGTTGGGGCCTATAAATACCCCACCCTTTTAGCAATGAAAGAGCAACCAAAACCACCAAAATCCTGATCTTACTCTGTGATTTTTAGAGCTCAAAAGTGTTGTATTAGTTAAAAGTTCTCCTTCCTCTTTTCTTCCAAGTTTTGATCTGTCAAGAGAGGAAAGAAAATTCTGTAAGGGTTGTCTCCTAAGCCCGTCAAAAGGAGTGAAACTGTAAAAAGGTGGTTGGCCTTCGCCTATTGAAGGAAGGCCTCTAGTGGACGTCGATGACCTCGTCGGTGGAGGAAGCCAAAAGTAGATGTAGGTCAAGATTAAGCCCAAACCAGGAATTCAGCATCTTGGTTGGGCCTTGACTCCGGCCCAAACCAGTCCAACTCGAGCCCAGTTGGCCCCTAACAGAGTTGATGGGATTACCTCCCAAATCAACTCTAATTATTGTTCTAACTACGATTAAGGCAAGCATGGTCCGGTACGTCAATTCTTCACTCGGCGATCTTCCGGCGAACTCCCCACCAACTCTCTGCTAGTCTTTCGGTGTGCTTCCGGCGATCTCTCGACGAGCTTTCGATGAGTCTTCCAACGTGCTTCCAGTGATCTCACGATGAACTCTCGACGAGCTCCCGGTATATCATCTGAGTCATCGACTCCGGCTCATCGTCTGCATTACGCTTTACTACTATCGTAGTTGATCCTGTACACTTATCTCAACACATGGATTAGATCAAATAATTTACCAATTGATTTCATCATCAAAATCCAAGATTTAACAAGAAAGTGAGTTAAAAAGGGGGAAAGAATCCTTGAGGAAAAAATTGTAGTCTCTCTTGAAGAGTAGAGTCCCTTCTTCCTAGTATTTAGAAAATTCTTCTAGAGGGAGAAGAGAGATATAGGTCTAAAAGAGAGGTGTAAAGGTTCTCTCTTGAGCCTGTCAAAAGGAGAATAGAGTTGTAAGAAGGTGGTTGGTCTACGCCTATTGAAGGAAGACCATTAGTGGATGCTGGTAGCCTCGACGGAAGAGGAATCGGGAGTAGATGTAGGTCACGACGACCGAACCACTATAAAACTTGGTTTGTATTTCTGTGCTTGCTATTTTCCCTTACTGCAAACTGCCTTACTTGCTTACTGTTCTTACTACCTTACGAAAACACTTTCAAGTTAACATCTCTCTGAAATGGTTTTTGTCGAAATAAGTTTTAATCGAATGAAAGATTTTTCAAAACTGACGTTTTTATCCGCTGTACTAATTCATCCCCCCACCTCCCCCCTAGTGCCGATTCGATCCTAACAATTCCTCTCATAATACCAAGAGTGGATGATCATACTCAATTACTTTAGTAAGGTTGATTGTCATTCCCAATAACCGGCTATACTAGACCCAGAAATTCCAAACCTATAAATCTAATAATCAAATAAGATATGCATGGTATCTTACTATCGACAATTTTTTTTAATATATTACACGTTACCCGGTATAAAAAAAATTTATGTCGAGACAAACTCGACAAAATCTCATCTTATTCTCTTGTTAGTGTCAAGAGATCAACATATTAATTAACAGATCATCAGGTTTTGTTACTTCTTACTGATTTATTTTAAATGAGACCGATGGAGGGTTTCTTCTTCCTCATTTTATTATTATAAATGAGAGCGAGACAGAGAGAGACTGTGCGCTGTGTTCCTCATTGCGACCGGTGACCCACTCATCAAAGGACCAGAAAAGCTGTGATACCGCTGGCCCAAACAGGATGTTTATAATCTCAACCAAAAGGAATCGGCAACAAAACGTACCACAACCGCATGAACTAATAACTTTCGACGTATAATATACAAATCCGAAAAGTGTGAATCACCCTACGCAGAACTAACTAGCGAGCACAAGGAAATTGATTGTGACATCTCCCAATTTACCAACATCAATTAATTTACACTAAACCACTTCATTTTCTATCATCAGCTAGAAAAGGTTTCACCACCAAACGAAGAAAAGATTCATTTTAGAAAAAGAGGACAAACAAATAACCCTCCCACCCTCTTCAAGAATCTAAAACATCTGATGGAATCAACTGTACTTAGACGTGGGCAACATCTCCCGAGTCAAGCATAATAATCTTCATCTCCTAAATCAATACTTATCAATCTATCCACATTCTACAACTGTTGTCACAGTATTAACTATATAAACCAACTCTTTAAAAGTGCTATTCCACATGCTTCATGGCAGAAACACTTCGCCTACTTGATTACAAGCAAACAAACAAACCGGAGCTGCTAGCAACAGCCAAATAACTCAGCCAACACACAGGAACATGGCAAAAGTCTGATCTTGATATTGCGCATTGGTAATATTACAATAGGTTTCGAGGCTTGCCGAATACTCGAATAAAGATGGACAGCATAATCATCATGTAGTCTTCGGAATTAGTTCTTCCGGTGGCCGTCTCATGTCTCCCGGGGGAGTCACAAATGGATCTTCATTGACCTTCGGAGAGTAGAATCATGATCTCTCTCCAGCAGATTTCACCACCGTAGACAACCTCAACCTGCATAGGGTTCAGCTTTAAACATCCAAATGCAAGAGAATAGCCATACATCACAATCGATTGACATGGCAGGACGATCGACTAGCAGATTTGTAGTTGTAGTGGATCAATTTCAACCTTGGCAAACAAACAAGTCAATTATTACCTTAGGGGCTTGCGTTGTGTATTGGCTGTTGAAGCAGGAGCTCCTCCCAGATATGGAGCAGAAAGCTCTGAAGATTTCTGAATCAACAAATTCATGGAATCAGTACTGATTCAATCACATTATGAAACAAAATGTTTTCTTATAGAAAAAAAAAATCTAACTGATAAAGTTGGCTAACTCTAAATATACATTTTAAAAAAAGAATCTGATGGTTGTGATCGACTTTAATTCATTGATAAAATTGCCCTAATGAACATGTGCTACATCACATGTTTTAATGCTTATGGCACATTTGCATGTTCCGACGCAATAACTTACAGAATTCTGTATAGCAATAACCCTTCCAAAAAATTTAACGGGATAAAATTATCTTCTGGTATAACAAAATATCTCAGAAAACACAAGCAAAGAAAAAAGATTGAAAACAAGGACCTCAAGCTCTTCTACGCCTCCATTCTTTGTGTTGCTGCCATAAGAACTTCCAAGTTGCGTAATGGCATCTTTGACAGCAGAAGACTCCACAGAGTGGCCACCAACAGGACCTCCGAAACCCTTATCATGGCCCTGAGATTCAAAGTATTCAAGCTCATCAAGTCCCTCCGGCAGAGCAGCAAGGTTGCTAGGTGGCACACTAGTTATTTTACTGATTGCCAATGTCTCAGCTTCTTTAGAGCAAAAAATAGATTCGCCGTTGTCAACTTCAGTAACAGGGCCAACTGAAGCAGCAATGGCAGCTGAAGTTTCAGGTCGTTTAAATGAATGATCTGCCTGAAACTCTGAACCAGTAGCAAAGCTATCTGTTGTGACATCCATGCATTTTCTCTTTCTTGATTCATCAGGCACATCTAAGACCCCATTGGCAAATGAAGACGGCGTTCCCATTTCAGATGGCTTCAATATATGATCAACCAGATTATTCATATTAGCAGCATTGCTGTCTGTCCTATTATCTAATTGTTTTCCCTTTCTTGATTCACTGGAAGATTCAACGATCGGATCACAAGAAGCACCTTTTCCTTCCATTTGCTTCCTGTCAGTAGATGCATCTGCCACATGAGATACATTCCCAGCAGGTTTTCCAGCATGAACCATATCAGAAACCTTTCTTCCAGAGACAGCATGACCGTCCACCCCTGCAACTTTAGGAGGACGAGAAGGCCGTACACCTCCAGGAAAAACAAACAATGGAACATTTCTGCGTTTTCTGTGAGAAACTTGGATCTCCATTCCAGGTTTCCACAAAGTATACATGCTTACAGAGTTCTTAAAATCATCCACCGTTCCCCTTATGTCAAATTGCTCACTCTCTTGTACTGGAACTCCTTGTTTTCTTTGCAGACCCATGAAGTAACAGCAGTGAAATGGTCTCGATTTGTCTGAGAAATCACGTGGGCAAGGATGACAGTGAAGCATGCCAAATGTGTGCCTTTCAATCTGTAAAGGGATCAAGACAGAAAGGTCCAATGAAGTCCCAAGTTGCTTGAAGGAATTGAAAGATGTAGAAATAGTTCACTTAACCTTTAGTGTCAGTGTGCGAAGTCGAGATTCTACCCAACCTTTCCACTTCCTAAGATCGGATTCATTGTCTGCAGTGATATCTATCTCAAGATAATTCTTGTAGGCTTCAAAGAAGGGATAGGGCTCGAAAAGGGTGTCCCAGTCAGCTTTGTTTGCCTCCATTGCCTGAGCACATTTACCACCACAATGAACAATGAAAAAGAAAGATCACAGCATGGATTTAGTTAAATATCAGATGTGCAGTCAACAATGGGAAGAATCAATACCCTACAAGTTTGCCGAAACAGTATGAAAATCTACAGTTTCTTACAGACCTCCATCAGATTTCCGAATTAACGAAAATTGAGATAGGTGAAGGAAAAAATTGCATGTCAAGAACCTTCGGTGATAGCTTACAGAGGAAACAAAGAATATTGAGACTATGATAGCAAAACTCATGCTTGTTATGCTCATCATATGTACAATGATACGAGGAAATAAGGTGATACAATGCACCTCGCAGATCTCGTTTCCACGCTGGAACTCTTCAGTCATCACACGCAATGTAGATGATGACACATTGTAGCTAGAATTCATACAAGGATAAGCAGGTGTTATAATGGGCATCTGGTGAAGTCTGTCTCTGAAATTTCTTCTAGGATCCCAAATAGGAAGCCCAAGAGTACCCTCTTGAATTTCACAAAGCATCACAGGATTTGGCCATCGCCATTGAGTGTAGACCCGGAAAAAGCGAGAAACCAACATGCTTGGCAGTGCATTTGGGTACAATTGACATATACGAGCAACGAGCAATGCCCAGTTTATACCACCAAGGAACCCTGCAACCTGAACATGAAGGCAAGATCAAGAAACAAAGATTTAATATATGACAAATGCAAATAAATGCAGGAAAACTCGGTAGCACACAAGATTCATACATTCGAGTAAACACCACGGCGCTTGGCCCAAAACCTCATGCAACGCAAGGTTGTGCGAAAATTCTGGATCAGACAAAATCAAATTATCAAAAAAATTACATAATTCATAAAATAGGAAATTTTGTAGATTGTTATTTTATTGCATGCTCTATCTAAATTACTAGTGAAATTTAAATGTGGAGGACTATAATGAGATCAAGGACCTGAATATTTGGTACCAAGCGTAAAATTTGATCAGTGACTCTACACCCATTTAAACTACGAACAGTCTGCTCATCAGCATTTTGTAATATAGAGTCCTGTGAGATGTCCAGGTCCTGAAACAATGCAATCAAAGTGGAACTGTAAAACATTTTAGTACTTTAGTACCCAAAAGCACGTCTAAGCAGCTTTTAGCCAAAATGATATATCTTGGAATACGCATGTCTAAGCAATGACTGTTACATCAATAAACCTGAATCTTCCGTACAATAATGTTGCAGACTAACAAAGTAAAGCAAGACAGCTTAATTAGTCAAATCATGGAAATGCCTAACAAAGAGAAGCAAACTTACTTCAGGTATGACCCAAAGTGATAGTTTAGCATAAAGAAGATCAATGGAGACTCCACTAAACTTAAACCTCATCACAGGTACATGAGCATCTGGGACAGGATGCAGTTCTGTCACTTCTGGCATCTCAGACAACATATTATGCAGTTCTGTGAAGAAGTCTTCCTGCAAAAAAGTTCAAAGAATAGATTGTAACTGCAAATGATTATTTCTGAGATAAACAAAGACAGCATTCTGAATGATAAAAAAAAGCTTAATCATACTTCTCTAGTAGCATGTCTTGGACCCACACATAATGTGTCTATATCAGCACCAGGGCCATGCACCTCAAATTAATAAAAAAAAATAACAACACCCAACATTAGTACAAATAGCACAAAAAAAAAATTCAATTTTGGATGCTCAACCATTGGTGACAGGTGAGTCATATGAGAAGTAAATAAGCAACGATGACCATGAAAAAACAACTTTTTCACATGTTAACCAGGACACTTTATTAACAGCTTATAACATCTTCCCGAGTAAGACTGGTGCTCAGATGGCTTGTATAATTAACATGAAGTAGAAGCTGATGAATTTTGACAATGATGATGAATGGTAAATGATGGAAAATGAAAAAACCATGGTGTAACATTTAAGATGTTAAGAGAAGTGATATAATCTTGGCTAATAAAGCTAGATTAAGGGTTATATCAATCCCAATTAGTCAAGTTTATTCAATTTAAACCCATGGAATCTTAACTTACGGACTTATCATGCTTATTTGTCTTCCATTATGCTCAGTAAGTTGTAATAAGGTTCTGTGGTTGATGTTTGTTACTGCACCACAGACAAAATTGCTTTAGGAATGCCATAGTGACCTGAGACTTGATCTTTTTTTAATGCATAAACACATGTAGGGATGCTCAGAAGTTTTGAAACTATTGCTCAAATTTCTTAATGAGAGTCCACACAGAAACCAAATTTCAATAAAGTAGGCATACAACCAATTTTGTTTTGTTATCTTGTGCTGTCACAGGATCCTAGAGGAGCAATTCATATAAGGGTCGTTTGAAGAGAACAAAAACCAGTGAGTGAGCATGTATTTTCAGATTTCCTATTTAAATTTAAGAAAAGCAGTTGCAAATTATTTGATATTTATCAAATTTTACAAAAGTCAAACGTCACTACATTCACAGTGGTACAACATCAACAAGAGCAAATTATTAAGTTATTCAAGCCTCCGATGTGAATGCCTTTTATCAATGAGCAAAGAATGTTGAACGGATGTACCCCGAGTCTGTAAGAACCAAAAGTAAATATCTTGGCATTTGCTTCTTGGACAAACTGCTCATTGAATCCCTTGGCCCTGCTAACTTTCTTGACCCATATTTTCACAATCTGTCAAAATTCACATACCATGAGGTTCAGCTAAAAGAAGCAAACAGTGTAAGAATAACATGAAATAAAATCACAAATTTCCAACCTGGTCCAATCTTCCCAGAATCTCTTCCCTGGAAACAGCTTCTTCCTGGCTTTCATACAACCCAGCATCTGCAAGATACTGATAGAAAGGAAAGGTAGATTGCAATAACTCATTCATTTGAATAACGAATTTGAACAAAACAAAAAAGCACCAGTATGATTCAAAAATTCAACCTTTTCGAGCTCCTGTGTCTTGATCACATCATATTCAGTCGGCCCACTCCACGAGATTGGCTCGGTGACCCCAAGGTGCCCGTTACTCCGTTTAACTAATCCAGAGCTCTCCATGAATGATAAATAACTCTTCCTTTTCTTGTCTCGAGTCTATCAAGGTGAACTGTTTTGATGTTTCAAGTACAATGAAAATTACTAACTCGAATCAAAATCCCACACCTCTGGGTTCAAGTATAAGCTTATTCTTCTTTTCGTCTTCTTTCTTGGATATCAGGCATACAAACATCAAACGAGGAGAAAAATAAAACGACGAAAGTGGAGGAAGAGGACAAAAACTGAAGCACCATCCACAATTACTCGTTACAAACATCAAGAGCAAAAGAATCCATTCGGTTCGAGCAGAGGACTTATTTTACATAGTAGACCGAATCGAAAACCCTAAGAACATGAATGCACCCAATTATTGAATCTCCACAAGGATCTCGAACACCCTCGCTCCCTCTCTCTATTCCTCACAGACAAAACCAACAATCCGAATCCAAGCCCTAGAATCGAAGAGAGGGGGCCGATCCTGGGAGCGAACACTTGCCGCGATGGCGTCGCTTCTCGTGCTCTCACTCCGCCTTGATGGTTCGATCGGGAGAGCTGGCGAAGTCCAGCCTTCGTCTCGGTCGCGGGATTGGAGAACGAGGACGAAAAGAGAGGGGGGGGGGGCGTGGGGTGTGTGTGGGGGGGGCAAAGGAAAACCCTAATGAGATTGGGGAAACCTCATAGGACACGTTCGGTCTCCATCTCGAGCTTAATCGTAGTTAATAACCGACCTCTATCTCTCCGCCGTGTCCCGGGGGTGGGAGGAAAGGGTAGGGGTGGGGGGAAGAGGGAATTTAATAGCCGTGTGATCTTCTGGAATAGTTGTATCCATTTCGGACGGACGGGAGCTATTTGAGCTTTTTGAGCCGAACAAAAGGCCCAGTAGCTCATACCATCCAATTTATTCATGAAAGTAGACGTCTCAAATCGAACCGAAATCGATTGATTAATCGATTTATAATTTTAAGTATTTTATAATATATATATATATATATATAATAATAATAATAATAAATGGGATCGCTCCAATGGAACCGACATGATAAAATTTATGAAATTAAATCCATATCATTTATGAAATTATGAGATTGAAATTGAACTAACATTGTTATTATACTTTGATTTTAAGGATTTTAAATTTTTTTGAACATTTATACTAATTTAATTAATCGATTGAATTAGTTGAGAGTTATTGACAATAAATTTGATTGGACTAGTATTTTTTAAATTAAAATTAATTTAGTTCGAAACGATCAATCGAATTAAAAAAAGAGTATTCTTTCAAAATTAAACTATTCATGAATCCATTCAAACAGAAATTTTCGATTCAATTTGAACACCACTGCATCGAAGTGTGATTGGTGATGCAGTGAATCCGATCTAATTCTCAGCACTGATAGATACAGAGAGGTGTCATCATCACATGATAGTCCAAGTTCAAAAAAAGATGACATTATCTTAGAACAGGCTGCTCGGGGTGGGTTGGTGCACCAAACTCCTCCCCAACCTAACAGAGAAGAGGAAGATGGGAATTAAATTCCAATATTAAATCATAAATTCCAATATAAATCAATTAAACCCGGTTTATTAAAACCTGCCCTCCGCGGTTCACGGAATTGACATCCGATTCGCTTTCCCAGTTTGGTAAGGAAACTCGAGAAACGGATGGAAAACTTCATAAGGGTAGATGGGTAATTTAGTGTGACTCGATCCAAAATATTTGGCTTCGACCGTGGTGACGCTGGGCGGCGAACACGATGAAAGACTACCCTTCTATATATGCATAGTGAGTGGGTGAATCGTTCGATCAAGGGGCGATCACCGGGGGAGAGAGAAAGGTAGATGGCGTCGTTGAAACTGAGCGCTCCATCGAGCCAATGGATCGCAGGTGAGAGGTCGTTGGACCGGCGGAGCCGTATCCTCACAGCAGCGCCACGGCGGCGGGTGGCCGTGGGGCCTATCAGGGCCGGTTCGTACACCGACGAGCTCGTCCAGACCGCCGTGAGTCATTAACCCTCTATATTTTTTTCTGATCTCGCCCATTTCACTGGTTCGTGGTGCTTGTGACCCGATCCCTCCACTTTGAATCCAAAAAAGAGCCTTATTGGATCGGAAAAGATCGCTTTTTTGTCCTTCTGTTGATCTCTTCTGACCTTCTGACCCTTTTTGTTGAAATTTTATGGATTCGGCTTCTTTTCCATTAATCTGTTGAACTTGTTCGATCTTGTTGTCTTTATCGATCTTTGATACGAAAGATAACGTTTTTTGTGATTTTATTCATTTTTACTGTTCCGTAGAAATCAAAAGGGAACAAAAAAGATATTCTTGTTTTTGTTATGCTGGTGAGTCATAAATGAAATTATTTTCTCATAATTGTTATTTTGACACTCCTTGAGATGATCCCGGGCTTGATCAATTTGTGTCGTCATCACGGGCTTGTTCAATTTTTGTGTTTGTAATGGTACTAGATTTGAATAGCACAGCAGGTTTGACACTTTCTGAGTAGTAGTACTGAATATGAAGTTGGTTTGGTCCACAGAAAATCTAATCGCGGCGTGTTAAAGATTTCTAGTTTTGTGCTACCTTTCCTGATTGGCTGTAGCATATCTTTTCCTGCTCAATTTGTCATCATTTTCATGTTAAGCAGTACTTTAGCAAACAAGATGGCACTGGCAGATTGAGATTGTATACAAGGTTAAGACCAATGAAACGGGAAGTTATCTAATCATTAGCATGGCGTTATGCTTTTTGTTGAAAGGATTCTATATGTTTTTTATTCTCTAGAAATTTACTGCTTCGTCGAGGCATGGAATTCTTGCTATTGATGAATGAACAAAGATGCTGGTTGAATTTTTTTTTTTTCAGAAAGTCATTGCTTCTCCTGGGCGTGGGATTCTTGCAATCGATGAATCAAATGCTACGTGTGGGAAGAGGCTTGCTTCGATTGGCCTGGACAATACGGAGGCAAATCGGCAAGCCTACAGGCAGCTTTTGTTGACAACACCTGGCTTAGGCGAATATATCTCTGGGGCTATTCTTTTCGAGGAAACACTTTACCAGTCGACCACTGATGGGAAGAAGTTTGTGGATTGCTTACGCCAAGAGAAAATAATGCCCGGCATAAAGGTTGATAAGGTAATTATCACTGGAATTTGTGGACATAGTACAATGTCAACTTCCGACAGTAGATTTGGAGAATCTGTACTGATTTATTTGTATGAAATGTTATTGTTTCTCTTTTTTTCTCCCAAGGGTTTGGTTCCATTACCTGGATCAAACAATGAATCTTGGTGCCAAGGATTGGATGGATTGGCCTCAAGATGTGCTGAATATTACAAGCAAGGAGCACGCTTTGCCAAGTGGTGGGTTTAAATCCCTGGCTGGGACTGCAAATGCTTCTTGGTTTCATCATGCATCTAAGTATAATTGCTAATTTGGTCATGTCTTAACATTTGCCAAAAACTTCAGGCGGACAGTTGTCAGCATTCCTTGTGGTCCTTCTGCCTTGGCTGTAAAGGAAGCTGCATGGGGTCTTGCTCGGTATGCTGCCATTGCTCAGGTACTTCAAGCATCCTCAAGATGAGCCAAATCTTCATGTAAAACTTTTAGAACCGAACATAAGGGTCATTTGCTCTTATGTCAGAGTTCTAATGATGAAAAAAATACAACAGAGGCATCTCATGCTTGCTTGTAGATCTAAGCCTTTGAGCAAACTCCACATATTGTTCCTAAACATTCAGAAAGATAAGAGTTGAATCTCTAGATCTGATAAATCATGTACCCACATGTAGTTTTGATCATATGCATATCTAGGTTACTTTGGCGAAGTGATGATCTCATGTAGAGATTGTGATATAACTTCTGAAGAGCTGTTGGTGTTCCTTGATTGCAGAACAAAAGGATGAAGACAACACAAAGGACTTACTAAAGGAAAGGAGCAAAAAAAAGTGAAATTAATTTAGGTCAAGAAATTAGTGAACATGAATTACGAATCATTTTTATTTGTTCATACTGTGATATGATATGCTTATTGTCGGGGTGCCAACTAAAAATGCCAAATTTACTGAATTACTTCCTTACATCAAACTCAGAATCATGCATGAATTAGATGGCACTAAGACTTAATTTCCATTTAATTATTCATTTTTGTAGGATTGAAATAGCAGCTTTATCATATTTAGTTGATTTTAATACACAGCTTGATAATTGTTGTCATTCTTGTGACGTTTTAGGACAATGGTCTTGTCCCAATAGTGGAGCCCGAAATTCTCCTTGACGGTGACCACCCGATTGAAAGAACACTTGAAGTAGCAGAAAAGGTTTGGGCAGAGGTGTTCTACTATCTAGCTGAAAACAATGTGGTGTTTGAGGGAATCCTGCTAAAGCCAAGTATGGTAACCCCGGGTGCTGAACACAAGGAAAAGGCATCTCCAGAGATGATTGCAAAATATACACTTAAGATGCTAAACAGAAGGGTACCACCTGCGGTTCCTGGAATAATGGTATGCTCCAAAACATGTCATTGAATGCTCATTCTTTCTGATTGATCATTTTTTGGGCATAAGCATTGTGCCATTGCTAATTCTTGCATCTCACGGACACAAGTCACGATCAATAAATAATCTCAACAAGAGTATATTATCACTTGGCTTTATTTCCAAACATGACAATGGTCTAATATACCTAGATTTATTGGTTTCACAATAATGAATGGAAATAAGTGATGCTAACACCATCGAAAAAAATATTCAGAATGATGATTACTTTTCTTTTTTTCTTTTTGCAGTTTCTGTCGGGAGGGCAGTCTGAAATGGAGGCAACCCTCAATCTGAATGCGATGAACCAGGCTCCCAATCCATGGCATGTATCCTTCTCTTATGCTCGAGCTCTTCAAAACACAGTCTTGAAAACATGGCAGGGCCGTCCGGAGAATGTTGTGGCATCACAGAAAGCACTCTTGGATCGTGCAAAGGCTAATTCCCTTGCACAGCTCGGTCGTTATTCTGCCAAGGGGGAGAGTGAGGAAGCCAAGACAGGAATGTTTCAGAAGGGTTATACTTACTAAAGAGGTGCTAAACTGCTAATCACCTCTTTTTAGTTTCTGGCTTTGGCTTAATTGGTTCTTAAGTATTAAGTATCCATTTTGTGTTTTGTGGACTCGATGTTTTGGTTAGAAACTTGGAGGAGCAGAATAAGTATAAGAATAATGCAATTGGCACAGTAGTGATGAACTAGAAGAAAATATTCCATCCATGACTATTGGCTTGTGTGAAACAATTTGTATTCAGAGACATTATGTTGCCCACAAAATCCCAAAGATGTTGCAAATTGAACCATTTTCTCTGGCCCTAATTTTTATAAGTTGTTGATGTTTGTTTGATGGCGTTCAAATTCATGTTACGCATTTCAAGTCTTCAACATGATTAGAATAATCATCGATCAAGGATTAATTGTGTTGTTAGTTTCTAATAGACATGATTAGGGTGGGTGTTGGAAAATCTCTCTCATATTTGGTACGCAGCAAGAAATCATAGAAAAAAGGAAAATATATGAGAAGAATAGAAAAACTCAACATCGTAACTTGTAATGTTGATACCATTTATAGAGGGGTCAGCCGAAGATTTTGACCTTAACATTTATTTGGTCTTAACTTCTATCTTAATTAAGATTCACAAACTAAAATCTCATTTAATTACAAATTTTAAATTAATATTTCAACGTAGGGTATGGATTTTCACTTGTATTAATTCTCGACTCCTTTTGCCTGAGCAGATATCAATTACTCGTCCTAAATTGAGGATTCAAAGGTCTCTTCCATGCCATGTTAATTAGCTTAGATAATAATGAATCTTATTTTCCAACATTTAGCCTTCCAGAAATTTGAGGGGAAAAAAGAAATCCTAACTAGTTTAGTTGGTAAAAACCATATCGTATCAGTCTTGAAATTGATCGATCTGCATGACTTAATTATTTGACAAAGCAAACAACAATTCCATCCGCAAAAGAACAGTCAAATATCTGCACAAATCAAACATGTATACATGTCTTGCTAAGACAAATAGCTGAACTTAGTAAAGCAAAAAAAGGATACGATAGGCAAGGAATGGAAAACGTTGTTTATATCACCATCAAAAGGACCTCCTCTTAAAGAGTACATGTTCTCTAAAATGCCACTCGGGTTGAACAAATAATATGAAGCTCACTGGTTGAACAAAGTGAACAAGTAACAAATAACAAGGATTCACTCATTTCAATTTCATGATGGCTGAGTCGCCAGCAAGTCAAGGCAAAAACCACGATAGATACTCTTAACAACAAACATACTTATAAACAAATTAAGACTGTAATCGCTACGACTCTTAAACTGGTAACAAAGACTCAAAAAGGAGTGGCCCTTGCTTGCGTTGCAGCTCTGGTAATATTACAAAATCATACAAGTTCCAAGCTTGTTGCCCGTTGGCATATGCTCCGATCTGCCTCACAGTGATAATGTCATCGATCTTGTAGATTAGAGAAGCATCAAAAGTACAACGAAATCATACAAGTCCCAAGCTTGTTGCCTGTTGACATATGCTCCAATCTACCTCACAGTCATAATGCCGTCGATCTTTAAGACCATCCTCACACACTTGGTGGCGAGTGTAATTGCACTTGTGCTAACCAGCAGTGGCTGCACCACATTTTCCCCCAATATGTTGGTGATCAGACCCTTCCTCACGTTGATACCAGCATTAGTCTCACCCTGGGCATGCCTGTTCCAAAGTTCTGTAACAATGACTAGGGGGTTTAACCCTGCATTCTCTGCTAAAGTGTAAGGAATTACCTCCAAAGCTTCTGCAAACTCCTTTATGCAGTAACTTTTCATTCCTTGAAGTTCTTTTGCCCAAGCACCAAGTTGCCTTCACATCTCAATTTCTGGAGCACCTCCACCAGCAATGAGAAATCATGTCATGAATTATACAAATTGAAGTCAATATCAAAATGTCCAACTAACATATGGAATTTAATAAAGAACTAATGTAAAAAAAAAAAAAGGAAATCTTCCTGCATCTAAAATCAGAAAATAATGTGAGGGGCAAACAACACCACCGCTTGAAGAAGCGCAGGTAACATCCAACTGGTAATTGCATGGCAATGATGCAGAAAAGAATGCAGACAGTTGATCGGAAGAATGTATAATCCTCACAATAGCAAACATCCATATACAGACCCATGGAGAGTTTGTATTTGATGTATACAAACTTTACATGAGATAGTTTTCCCAGTCATGGTTTCAAAAATAATACTGATCTTATGCATTTTGGATCCTGAAATCAAGCATCATTTCTATTGAGGTTCTTGAATTAGATAACTAAACAGAAACCTATAAATAGTGGTAGCATTCTAGACAACCGAACAAATCAAGGACACTAAAACTAGCACAAAGTTAGGTTGCAGCTTGATCTAACCACAATAGTGAACCAAACAGTCCTGATACCAGACATGTAAAATATTATAGGGCATACCCATAAAGTATATTAATCTTGTCAAATATCTAAGATTAATCAAGGGACCAAGTCATCACTCACCTCAACCCTCACAGTCCAAGACAAAAAAAACTAATACCTTCCCTATTATGACACTAAATACATTTTCAAACATAATGGTGACATTAATTCAACCATCCCACTATTCTTTCAACATGTCTTGGCGGCGTCGACCACTAAGCAATATCCATGGTTGCTACAATATTAATTAACGGTTTGAAATCTCATTCGACGTATTACACCTAAAATATTGTTTTGGTACTAGTATATTAGACTCATTTATCGATTCAAAACCTAATCTGGCATATCTTAAAGGTGTTAACTAGTTTAGCTGGTAAACTTCTTGTTAGATCATCGTAAAGTCTTAGGACCAAATCTCATCTTTATCACTTACCTTTGTATATATAAAAAAAAAAAAAAAGACCATAGTAGCATAAAAATAGACCCAGCACAGAAACATCACAATACCCAATCCCTCTTCAACTACTCCTATCCTCGTCCACAACTAAAACACCCTACAAACTCCATAAACCCAAAGGCAACCATTCAACTGCCCCTAGAAAATTCGCAGATAAAATTAAGAGGGAAAAGCTATGTCAAAAAAGCAAAGGATCGAGTTGACCTGACAACACAGAGAGCATCATGAAGGCTGCGTTCTGCCTCATCGATAACGAGCTGGTTTGATCCTCGGACAAGTTCAGTCGCCGTCCTGCCCATGTCCTTTATTCCTGTCATCTTCACGATATTCCCATCCCCAACCGAGACCTCCTCCACGCAATTTGCTAGACCCAGCTTCTCCTCCCGGAAGTGCTCGATACTGGCGATTGGCTGGCAGTTCAACGTCCTCGTGATGAACTCAATCTCCTCTCTTTCTACATCCTTGATCACCAAGATCTTCGCCTTGGCCAAGTAGTGTAGCGAGAGATCACTCACAGCATCACTCAAAATGCCTTTTTGGATGAGGAGCACATTGCAGCCCGTGGCTTTGATCTTCGTAACCATCCCCGGATTATAATTTCGCTCCTCTCGGGGAATTCGGTCCATTCGAGTGTGGTCGGAGACCACACTCCTCTGCTCCATGTCGATCCTCGAATGTGAGATCTGGAATTAAATGACGGCGATCTTGGCGTTCTCAACCCGAGTAGGACCGCCTGTAGAATGGTGATGATGACTTCGCCGTTGGCGGAGGCCATCATCGTGTCCATGCCCTTCGGCCCCAGGCAGCGTGGATATTCGCCTGCCGGACGTCGTCGGGCCGCTTCGTGTCGACGTAGCTCTCGGTCTTCGAGCCGAGTAAACCGAGGCGGCGACCATGAGAGCATAGGGAACGTAAATCGGAGGCGAGGAGGAAACCTTTCAGAAACTTAACCCGAAACCGAGACTCCAACAGGAAAAGAAGGTAGAGAGAAGCAGGAGATGGAGACGGCAGATCGGATTGCTCCACTGAGTCCACTGGATCTAATGGGCCTCACACATTGGGCCAAAGGGCTTCCAGCAGCCCGACATGTCAGTTGTCATTGCAGCGGTGAGGAGATGTAAGGCCGGTTCTCAACCGCCTAATTTGATGTCTTCTTTGTAATTGGTTGTCTTCTTGTAAATGGCTCATGTTTGGTGCTGAAAGATAGCGTTTGTGTCTTTGTCCATCTGATGTTTGTGGAATTGCCTCTCCCAAACTTCATCATGCTTCCGGTTGAGCTTCCCTGTCTGCCAACAGAATATGCCGAATAACCATTGGAGAAGGCGGAAATGGCTAGTTAGACGTACCAACTTAGAAAGCTTAAGCCTTTTTGAGTTGAATTGGTGTTGAATCTGATGTATATTAATCTTGTATGCAGACTCATTATCCAATTTGAAGAACCGAGTGGCGTGATATAAACTCTCTGGCAGAAGTTAATGTGTGGAAATGAAAGTCATGATTTTACAGGACATTCAAAATTTGGAGTTGGCAATTCTACTGCAACAGCGACAAGAAAATGAAGCACTAGAAGACAGATGCTATGGTGGAGCAGGAAGATTAGAAGAGGAGCACATGAATGTAACCTGACAGGTAAACAAGTTCTTGTCTATATTATAATCAATCTGCATGTGCCTCTGTTGTTAATATGCATAAACATTGCGGCTGAGAAAGCTGCATTCACTGCTGATCCAGCTGTTAATGGCTTTTGTGGGCTCTCAGCTTCATCTATCGATGGACCTTCGTGACATGAGGCTCGCCCACAATCATCTGTTCATCATGAAGCTTTAGTCAAATGCCAGCGGCTTCACCAACAGGAGAGGAAGAGATCGAGAGATGCATGCTCTGTTTCGTTTCCTCAAAACAGAAGCAGGTCACTCATCCTCTTCTATGGCCTCCCAGCTCAGCCTGGTCGGCCGGTCGCCTGAAACAGTCTCATGTCAGATGGTAAGAGTCTCGCACATGAATGTGGAGACAAAACGCCGAGCATCACATGGGCATCGCGTCCGCGGAGGATCGAAGCGCTTGATGAGCTCGAAGCCCTTGGCAAACCGCATGACGACAGGACGCAGGCAATGGGTGGGCCGCTGAGACATTGACCGGGCCCACAGGGTATCCGCCAGCTGTTGAAACCTGCCGCAACCTCAAAACGGGATTCTGGGTGAATGGTTTCGGCTCGGACGAATTCCTGAACCCAAAAGTCAAATCCGACGCCAAGCGGATGCAATTTGACCCGAATCTCCATGAAAATTATCTATCTTACCTTAATTGTTTAAATCAGATCCGAATCCATTAACAAACACGCAGAAAAGAGATAATAAATCTGCATTTCCACAAGAAAAAACATAAAATAATGGTCAATAACCTGAACTAGCAGATTAAAAAAAATCCGGTTTTAGAAAATTTTTTATTTCAAATCAAAATTATATATTTTAATTTTTTTCTAAAATATTTCTTTAATTAATTATTTATTAGTTGTTGGTCTGACCAAAAATGTTATGCATTTGATCATTCAACTTTTTTTTTTTTGTTTCGTTTGACATCAATCGGAATTGCAGTTTCGATTTTAAATTTTAAGATAAAAAATGAATTGATAAAGTTTGAGTTTGGTTTAATTTTAAATCGTCGAATTTGATTCTGATTTTATTTAGATTTAAACCGAAACGGTTGGGTTGCAACCACTAGTAGCCATTGGCTGGGGCCCAATGAGCCGGATTGAGGCGTCAACATCTCGGGTGCAAAGGTGGGTCAGCGAGGCAACAGCGGCGTCACCAAAGTACTGTCAAATTTAAGTAGGAGATGTCACTTTTTGTCGTCTTGTGGGGGCCGCTTGTCCTCTTGTTGAGGTGGTGGGCTGGCAAACATATTGCACTACTTTTTGGCCATTTTGTCGTCTCCGTCCCTTTCTTTCCCCACCCCTCCCACCAAAGAAAAGAGAGAGAGAGAGAGTGTGTGTGTGTGTGTTTTAGGTTGCATCTGTAAGGAATTTATGTTGTTTATTACAATATGTAAAACTTTTTACGTACGCTGCATTTAAAGCTTCTGCGTTTTTTCCTTTTATGGTTCGCCGGAGTGGGGACCACCGCCTGCGTCCCCACTTTGTTTTGCCATTTTTTGGCTAATAACGAGGGAAGACTGTCCCTGTGATGGGTGCTGCTGCACCACGGACGTCCTTCTCCACCCCACCCCCCCCCCCTCCACCTCTTCTTCTTTCCCTGACTTCCTTTATGAGCATTACACGGTTGTTACCGGGTTTCTGGGAAACCCTCAAACTTGCTTACAAATCTTAAGTTCTCTTGTTAAGATAGCGACAGGTCTGTGCTTGTCATTGGTAAAGACCAGGCATTGATGAAGCTTTAAATCCAGCTTAAGGATGGTACGTCGACGCTGAAGTTACTCGTTGATGAATCTCAAAGATCAAATCGAATGCAGAAGATGATGATGAGAAGAACAATAGTTGAAACTTGAGGGGGGAGAGAGAGGAGGGACAAACCGAGACACTCTTGCTTCCAAATCTTTCCAGCTCCTGTTTTCTCCTCCAAAAAAACTCACACAGGAGAAGGAAACTTCTCTCTTTATCTTATCGCAACAGCACACACAAGAAGAACACCCTCTTCTTGCTCAGAGGATAGCTATCGTAATCTATTAGTAACTGCAAGTCATAAACCAAGTACTGTTTGCAGGACTAATTCAGACTGATTCCTTGGGCTCTTTTTATTTCTCTAAAAATAATACCAGGATGAGACGGTGGGAGTTGAACGTGAAGAACACACTCTTCTTGGTCGTGCGATATATAGCTAATGTAATCGATTAGTAACAGCACAGCACAAACCAAGCACTGTTTTTGCTTGCAGTTTTGCCCACATCTTCACGGTGTTCCTTATACCACTGCGTTGCAGTGATATGATCTATCAGTTGAAAATGACTGTGAGCGAGCTTATGGAAGCTTGTCCTTTGACAGTAGATGAGACTGGCAGGAGGCATTTGAAAGATTCAAAGGGCAAGAAGAATAGTGTATCCAGATATGAAGTGTCTGTAGCAACGTACCTATGATTTCTCTTTTAGATCACAGAAAAATGAAAGCTTACGGAGCCCTCAAAGTCAGACGACTGGCTGATGATAATAATAATAATAAACGATAAGGTACAATACATCTGAGACTTTAATGGACACAAATGCACGGTTTAGGCTGGTTCTTATGATTGGCTTATATTCTTTCGGGTGACTGCTGTTTTCATTAAACTAGATAATGTCAAGTCATTCCATGGGATGATGGCATGTTGGGTATCCATGAGAGAGAGGGGGTGAGGGAGGGAGGAAAGGGACTGTGGATGTAAGGGAAATGAAGTGTCCTTATCAATCATGCTCTTGAATGAGATGGCTACTCATTATTAGGTTCTGATGAACCGTACGTTGGGAGCAGGGGATCATTTACTTCGCTCCCCAGCCTTTTTGTGCACGTAGGGGGGGTGGGGAGGGGGGTGTGGGATGAACGTGTTATCATTTGAATGGGCTCCTTTCCTGGTGGTGGTGGTGGTGGGAACAGTACTGTGAAGATGAGGAGGCTATTATGCGTGGCAGTGGCAATCTCTGAGAGGGATCACTGTGCTGCTGTCAGTGAGCGTGGAAAGATATATATATATATATAGGACGGCCCCCTACGCCCTACACCGCTTCCCTTGTTTTGCCTCTCCCTCTGTCCTCATCTCCCTTGTCCCCCTTCAGGGCTCATGCGACCTTCTCTTTGGTCGTCTCCTTCCCACAATGCCCTCCGTCAAGAATCCGTGAGTACAGGTCAAATTTGATCAGGTCAACATACATTGAATTCGCTTAAATCCATGTACGATTAATATATATAATAAGTCTGGACACGAATATTAATCTAATTCTAAAAGTTTTAAGTTATAGGCACAATACCTAATGTATGTCACTTCACTTTCTCAAATTTTATTGTAATTTTATTATCTTTGTCATGTTTTTTTTATTTTTGTATACATAAATATTTACGAACATTTTATCCTTATGTGTGGTTCAGTCGATCTCCCTCCTCTTACTCATAAAGGTAGATCAGATTCTAATTTGAATATTTTTTTCACTCTTATTGCATCAACTTTTTTTTTTGTGAATTTTAAATATTATGTTAGAAATTAATAATAATTTTTTAGATTGAATTGATATCAAATCTGATATATGTTGACTTCTGACTGGTTTTAACTTAAAACTCATCAATTTATATTGTGTGCTCAGTTGTCTTTTTCTTTATTTGAATGATTCATATGGACATTGCAGACCAAGCCAAACATTGATTTCTCTTATGTACTAAGGCTAAGCAGAGGAATTAACAACCATAGTAGCTTCACATTCCTACCAACAATAATGCCTCATTATGCAAAGTTTATGAATGAAAAGAATTGATCCCTATAACTCAAAAAAGTGCCTCATGTCTCCTAAAATATTTTTTTTGTTCCCCCAAAAGGAAATGATAAAGATGAGACTTTTTTTTTTTAATTTTAATTTTAAAACACTCAACTTTGGTCCACTTATATGGACACTAAATCGATTACTTTAAATATAAATTTATTAAATAAAATTTCAAATATTCAATTGCTGATAAGTAATTCTGATATATTATCATCAAATTAATATTTTAAATCTTGTACATAATAATTCGAAGCTCTGAATTTTTTTTTAATATGTATTTGAAATGGTTTGATGAGTCTGAGCAAAATACATATTGGTGCGTATTGCTTTCGAAATATAGCGAATAAAATTATTCGAGAAAATACATGAATTTTATTTATTTATTAAAAAAAGAAAAAGAAATATATGATGAATTCCCTCTTATGTAAATATTCGCAACTCCGAGGGGGTTAGTGCTCTCCATGACCCCTCTCCGCTTCCCATATATTGAACTCTCCTTCGACCGTCAACACTCTCCCTCCCTCCCCCCACCCCCTCTTTTATCTTCCTCTCTCCACACCCTGTTTCGTCTCCCTCGATCGATCAATGCCCAAATAGCCGATACCAAAGAATTTGCGCCTTTGATCGATTCGGACTGCTTTCGGCGGCTCGGATCTCCTCGTCTTCTGATCGTACGACGGGGGGACGGCCCTGTCGGCCACTCCCCTCCTACGTGAGTAATTCTTCCAGGAACGGGGATAAGGGAACCGCCCTTCCCCTGTTTCGTCTCTCCCCGTTTCTTGACGCGTTCGATCCGTCGCCGCTTTGCTGACTTTACATTCGAGTTGCCGGAGAAGAAAGGGCAGCAAAGAAAGGAAGAGAAAAAGAAGAGGACGATTGCTCTGCGAGCGGCAGCCATTCCCTTCCTTTATTCTCTGTTTGAGGTATTCTGCGTTCTTGCTTCAGCGTTTCCAAGAATCTTTTGCGAAAGCCTTCTGCCTTTTGGTGTTTCTTTCTTTCGTTTTTGACCTATTGTCTCGAAAATCTGTGAAAGCTTCTATTTTTGGGGAGGAAAAACAACGAAAAAGACATGCTTTCTTCGCAATCCTTTCCGTGTTTATATGATGTTACGTTGCGATGAAAACACTTGTGTCATTGATCCTTAGCTCGGTGTTTGTTTCTGAGGATATTTAGTCAAGGAGAATGATCACTGGTGCACCATTACTAGGTACCATTTTGGCGTTTCCTGTAGCACGGATCGTTTAGGTGCTCCCAAGTTTGGGACTTGGATCGTGATTAAGCCTTAAGAACCCAAGAACTATTTTTGGGGTTTCGTTTCCTCTTTACTTTTGAGTGGTCTCCTCCATCCTTCTGCTGTCGTAGAAGGTTTTGCTAACTTCTAAAGCTTATTTCTTCCGCTCTCTTTTAATATGCGCAGATTTTGAACTTATCCGTCACTGCTCTGCACAAAGTGCAGCCTCTTCTTTCTTGAGATTTAACGCTGCTCTTTGTATGATCATTCCAGTTATTATTGTTGATTTGTGGGGATATAGCGGTTTGGACTTTGGATCATCTTAGTTGGTAGGTTTTTAAGAGTCTTATCTGTTTTCATTTTATGATCTGCAATCATCTGCACGCTAAACATCTTTAGTTTAAGAAGATAATGCATATTTTTTTCTTTTGAGTCGTGGAAGACATCTGGTCTTATCATCAGATGGTTCTATATGACAGTTCATCGGCATAGGAATCTCATTATTTCAACGAGTATGCATCTGGCATTTTCTTTTTTTTTCCAGGGAACTTTATGATACTGGATTTGTTTAACAACCTGCAAATTGACCTTTTGTTTTGTCTCTGAGAAATGATATCAGTTCTTTCTAGAGTTCTGTGTATATGATTTTCCTGTTTCAACTCCCATCAAGCACATCCGGGGAGCTGCTTCGGTGGTGCTCATGGACGTCAATGGTCTGCGGAAAACAGCAAAAAGAGACTTCGTATCTCGAGAAGATGGTGTTGCAAAATCATTAAATGATTTTGGTGATTTTGATCCATGGACAGCTTGGGCATACAAGCCTCACACAATCTCTTTACTCCTCATTGGTACATGCCTGTTAGTGTGAGTCCAGCTTCTTGCCAATTTGACAAGTCCTTTTGTATTAACTTACAGAGCATATATAATAATCTATGTCTTACCAAGCATATATATAATCTCCTATTTGTCCAATATATGATACTTTCTGATAAGTTGTTTCCCTCCCTCTTCTAAAGTTTGATTAAGTTGATCAAGGAGGATATCTGATGTACCGTATACTAAACCGCACTCATCATTGATTGACACTAATAATTTGTCAGTCTGTTTGGATGTAAGCTATGTGCATCACATGCTTATGGTTTTAGTTGGCAAAGAGTTTGGGTTTAGTCATTTACTTTGATGAGAGGAAATTATAAAGAAAAGGAAAGACTGGTCTGCCATTTTCAGAAGAACGATCACTGTGGAATTTAACTAGAAGTCTATAATGTTATTGCTTATAGTCTTGTACAGACTCTTGGATCCAGACCTAAGAACCTTACATAATCAAAGGACTGTACCTTAGTAAGACTATTGTGTAATCTGATTTAGAATAATAGAAATTCTCAATTAGCAAGCTGCAGACTTCTTGCTTACTTGTCAAGCGAAAGTTAAAATTGTGTTACTGATTTAATTACTAGTCACTTGTTGAAAAAGTTCTCAGACAAACCGCATAACAGATCTGGCAATTCTAAGACATATATTTGTTAATTGTTGATTGTTATTATCATGGACTGATGCAATGCATACTATACTGTTGTTTTTACAGTTGGGCAAGTGGTGTAGTTGATCCTGAAAGTACAGCATCTAATGATGTCGTTACATCAGTAAAGAGGTAATCTTATTTCTTATTGAGAACTTCTTTTGGAATGTTTGTTACTGATCCTCCCTTCGACTATGACCTTGATGCTCCAGCAGCAGATTTCTCTTATTTTGCATTAGATTTGCTTTAACAATATTGGACTCACTTTTCAGTGATCTCTTTTGTTTCTTAAGAGGTGTCTGGGCAGTGATTGCAGTCTACCTAGCCTATTCCTTGCTGCAAGCACCATCAACGTGAGTTACGACTTCAATTGCTGAATCAAAGAATATATATTTGATAATTTTTCTCAGTACTCATGTCAATAATATACTGGAGGAGAAATTATAGTGCATAATCTTTTTTGAACGTATTAGATAAAGAATAATGAAACTTGCCTGTACTTTTATTATCAATGAAATCTAAGCTATGCAGCAATCTCTCTGTTTACTAATCAGAAATACAGTTGACTTTTATCTGGTAGTTTACTGCCTCTTCTTTAATTGTAAAGTAATTGGTATCATCTTAATGAGGTCAATCTTTGCAAAAATGGTTCGATAGCTTTGTAGGATTTTGTGGTACTTGTCCATGGCAAATCAAGGATATCAAGTGCCTCATCTTCTTCTTCTCTTTTTGTGACAAACCATGTCTGTTCAATGAAAAACATATACATTTTTCTTCAACAATTACTATATAACTTTATTATAAAGGGTGTTGTTATCTGTCTCTAGATTGATTGCTAAAGCTGTCGCAATAGCTGTACAGCATGTCATGACAATATTGATTTCTACCTTGTTGATGTATGTCAGGGTACTTATAAGGCCACATCCTGCCATTTGGCGCATGGTCCATGGAATGGCTGTCGTGTATCTTGTCGCCCTCACTTTTTTGCTTTTTCAGGTTTGTAATTGATCAACTATCTGATAAATCATAATGATGACACTGATTCATTTCTTATTCTTCTCCCTATTGTTAATTCTTTTGGAAATACTTTCCTATTGTAAAGCCGTGGTACTCAATGTTGTCTCTGAGGTAGGATGAAATTTTGAGCAACATAGTTAAGCTTGACATTCCAAAAAATTCTTGTTTTCTTGTTTGTTTTGAATGTATACCATGGTATTACAGAATATATTAAACTTTCTTCTTTTGGCAACTTAGAATAATCACATTATGGAAGATTCTGTTTCTTTTAATTGATAAGATATTTCTTTCTATAACATTGATATATATTTTTGTCTTCAATAGTAGTTAGGCTTCATTCTAAAAGTATTTAAGCTAAGAATTTCCATTTTTTACCTGTAAATTTTATAAACATTTCTCCTGTTTCTTTTGTCTGCTCCTCAGAATCGTGATGATGCTCGGGAATTTATGAAATTTCTCCATTCGGACCTAGGAGTTGGTAAGTATTTGACTTTGGAAGCCTTTCTGTTTGTGTCATGAAAACAACTCATTTCGAAGATTTAGAAACACATGTTCTTTGTTTATGTTTATTCAGAACTACCTGAAAGGTCGTATGGCACTGATTGCCGTATTTATGTACCTGAGAATCCTGAAAGCAGGTTTAACAACGTTTATGTATGATTTCTCCTTTCACCAGCCTAATTTCATTCCCTTCTATATTTCTGAAAAAACATATACCTTTTAGATACTGCAGACACTAATAGTGTCTTAAATGATTCCAGGATACATTATTTGATGAATTTGTTCCTGCTCATATTTTTGGGTGGTGGGGAAAGGCTATAATGATACGTAACCAGCCCCTTTTGTGGGTGTTGTCAATTGGCTTTGAAACAATGGAGGTATGTTTTCAAATTCTGCAGCTTTACCAATATAGTATGTGATATTTTTCTAGTTCTCAGCATTTTCTTAAAAAGATGTCACCTAATGGTCGCAGCTTACCTTTCGCCATATGTTGCCAAATTTTAATGAGTGCTGGTGGGACAGTATTATTTTGGACATCATTATCTGCAATTGGTTTGGTGAGATCCTAATCACTATGTTTCATTTACTGAATACAAATGATGCTTTTAAAGTTCTAAAATACCTTCTCTAGAGTTCTTGATTTGAATTAACCCAGAAAAACAGAAAATAAAATTGTTTGTCTTGTGTGTTTAATTCTTTTGTCATAATGCTTGGTGGAGTACCTATAGTAACACTTACATCCTGATCCCATACTGCAACTATAAAAAGTCTAAATTGCTTTTCCATCTTCACAATATTTGTGAATTAACTTGGAAATATCTAGAATGAAATTGAGAGAGATAGAGTTGAATGTGACTTAGTTTTCCATCTTTGAAAGATTTGATTAGTTTCTAGTAACATTCCTAAGCAAGATTCTATCTCTTCTGTTTCTCTTTGCTGTTTTGTCCCGTGAATTAATATTTTCCTGTAAAAAATTACATTCAACCAAACAAAAGAAGACTTGCCTGGGTTTATGATGCCAATTGGTCTATGATTCAGGTATCTGGGCAGGAATGCGAACTGTAAGGTACTTTGATGGAAAAACCTATGAGTGGGTTGGCATAAGTCGGCAGCCAAATATAATTGGTAAGGTATGTTCTGTTACGACTGCATTACAGCTTCTACAAACATTTGAATTTTCCTTTCTGATATATAGCTAGTTTGGGCTTGAAATTTCTTTTTCTGTGTAGGTTTTTGGTAACATGATTTAGAACTTGCCAATATGAGAATTATGAATCTCTTGGGTTTTATTATCTGTCATGACATTTGATTAGATAAGAATCTCTTTTCAGAAATTAAATAAATGAACAGTTTTACAAAGCTTCGTGCTAATCTCTCGATACTTTGTGGACTTGTTGGGGAAGACCCTTTTTGCCTCTTTGTGGAACGAAGACTACAAACAGCTCAAAACATGCTCCACCAAACATACTCTAAATGGTCCTTTAGATTTTCTTATTACTTGAGTTAGGAGAACAAATTCTGCAATGGACTTTTATTCCTAAGTGGTTTACACAAGGCAAAAGAAAAGTTAGCCAGTTTATACCTGCTTGATGTAATATACAAATTGATACAAATATTTATTGAATTGGTAGGGTTATTCATGTCTTCTTTTGGTGGATCTGTCTTAGTTGCTTCATTCTGTGAAACCAATTGCCTTATTAATATCTCTGTAACATGTACATCTCTGTTGTAATTTTTTTAGTTATTTCTGATTTAAAATTTTCATGTTTATGTGCTTTCCTAGGTCAAAAGAACATTGGGCCAGTTTACACCTGCACGATGGGACAAAGATGAATGGCATCCGCTGCTTGGACCATGGAGGTTCATTCAAGTGCTGTTCCTTTGTGTTGTTTTTATGACTGTGGAGCTGAACACCTTTTTTCTCAAGTTTTGTCTTTGGATTCCACCTAGAAACCCCTTGATTGTTTATAGATTGGTCCTCTGGTGGCTAATCGCTATTCCTACTATTCGCGAGTACAATACCTACTTGCAAGACAGGTATGCTTGCTTCTAGTTCTGCCTGGAGAAAGTATTTCTATAATGAACTTGCAGGATTCCTAATCATCTCAATTTAATAGTTATCATGTACTCAAGATCTTAGTTCATTAAAACATAATGAGATATCAACTTTGTCTTATGTTCATCCACTAAAAAAATCAACGGTGCTGCCTTCATTTTGTTAAGAAGCATGATGTAGCTAGAGGGAAGTCTAACATAATCCATCCATGGTTTTCAGGAAGCCTGTGAAGAAGCTCGGAGCATTCTGTTGGCTTTCACTGGCAATATGCATAGTGGAACTTCTAATCTGTGTTAAATTTGGCCATGGTTAGTCTTTTGTTGTCCTTTTTTTATCCAAATAGTTGGAACTCACCACTTTCTTGTTGTTGTTGTTGTTGTATTTGCAACTTGAATGCTTTCTTTCTTCTAGTGCTCTACAAGTGATCTAACTAGTATTTCCTTGAATTAGGTCTCTTTCCCAATCCAATGCCTCCATGGTTGATAACATTTTGGACAGCCGTAGGCATAGCTATCGTAATTTTCCTTCTCGCATGGTCTTTTCAGATTCATCGAACGGTGATGATGAAGAAGTTATGACCATTATTTTGGATCGTCTTCTATGCCTCTGTGAATATGTCTCGCATTTGTATGATTGTTGCTTCGACTGGAAACCAGTCTGGCAATCCGTGGATATTTCTTTAATTTGTTTTCGTCGTATGATTTGCGGCAATTATGTTCTTCCCGCCCATTTTCTTTATGCTGTCGTAGGAAAAGTTAATACTTATGAAAACGATTTCGGATCAGATGTCTGAACTATTCATCATGCTAGTATATGACCCTTCAATCGTTGCTTGTATGGGTGAGATCTGATTGAACTTTCTTACTTTTTTGCATTACGCCTTTGCAATTTAAGATGTCGGTATCATTTTGTTTGCATTGAAAGAGAGAAATCATGTTCCTGATTGAGGAACAGAGCTCAGCTATTATACAGTGTGAAATCCATCTCCTTGTTTGTCACCCGATCAGAAGAGAAAGCAAATCACAAATCATCATAATCTTCTTCGTCTTCTCTATCCTATTCATCGATGGAGAAGCTGTCGGGCTTTCAGCAGAAGAGGTCTGAACCTGTTCACGTCCAGCTTCACGTTCTGCTTGTCCAAGTACACCTCCCCCATCTTGTTCCATCCCTTCCTGTGAATCGACTTGGGGTCCTTGAACACAGGGTGGTCTCTCGGGTACTGCTCGATCAGACTGCTCTCCTCCTCCCTTATGCTGTACTCCAGGTAGTGCAGCTTGGCGTCCTCCGATGAGTACCCAAAGCAAGACCGGGAGATGTTCTCCAGATTGCCGAAGGGGACTACCTGAATGATCACCGCGCCGGTCGGCAGGAACACGAAGTTGGTGAGGCCGGCGCCGTGCACCCCCATCATCACGTCGCACGAGTTCACCAACCTCGCCACCTCCGCCACCTTGCTCCCCATCTTCGCTTCCGCCACCACCACCTCGAAGCCCGACTCCTCCACCACCCCCACGATCTCCCGGAAGTTGGTGAATCTCCGAGTCCCCTGTCTCGGGATCAGCAGCAGCCGAGGCTTCCTGCCTCCGTCGTCGCCCAGTCTGATCGGGGAATCCCTCCCCAGCGAGTAGGTGCTCCTCATGAACCTGGTGAAGTCGACCATGGAGTATCCGTTTGGAGCCCTGGCGGGGTCGATGGACATGGCCTTGTGGCTGTGGAGGCCAACGATCGCATGCGGGTAACAGTGGACTCGATCGTCGCTGCCAGAGTAGACGATCTCGTACCGCGACAGCTTCCTCAGGATCGGCTCGTATTTGGAGATCCACCATAGCTTCGTCGTCCCTATCACGAGTTGGACTTCGCCATCAAACCGTCGCGAGGTTATGAACAGCGGAACAAGGACGTCGGTGAAGTCGTGGTAGTAGTTGCCGCTGTACCCTCCGATCGCGAACACGACGGCGGGGACGCTGTGGTTGGCGGTGCAGCGAGGGACGTCGTCTCCGAGGCCATTCGACGATCTCACCGACACTTGCTGGATGTGCGCCATCGCTGCCTTGTCGAACTTGCGAGCATAAGGCTTGATCTGCCACGACTGTCTTCTTTCTGGATTGCGTGGTTCGCGATCGGCACTGACAAGAACCACAGAGGAAGACTTCCCGTGAATTCGAACATCTCCGTGAAGCTCGCAGACATCGGTTCTTGGATTGGAAAGATCGCAAGCTGCCTTGGTAGCTTCACCGCGCTCGAAACCGATATGCTCGTTGAAACGATCACCTGTACCTGGTGGCTTAGATTCGATTGCTTCTTGCTTCTGGGTTGTGTGCTGCACTCTCTCGGCCTCATTCTCTCCATGATTGGCCTCCTCTGTCTCCTTTCCGCTTGCTGTAACGTTTGGACATGAAGAGAGAGCAGACGTTATCCATGACTACATGTCATCATTGGCAATCCTATAGTCAAAAGAGAGACGTCTCAACTTGGCAATTCACTATGGTAGAGTAGATCAAATTGAGTTCTCTCACCTAATTCCACAGCATCATCTTTAGTTTGTCCTGTCGAATGAGCGGCGTAGTTGGTCGACGGTGAAGTCTGCTTCATTCTGATGACACCAGTGGCGGATCGGCCTGCATCTTCCCAAAGATTAGTGTTGAGACCAAGCAATCAAGTCTTCGCGGACTCCCTCAACCCAGTGATCAAACTGAATCACGTCGCAAGACCTTGTAGACGTTCTTTCTCACCTGATATGTGTGGATGAAGGTTGATCTCCGGCGAAGGATTGGCGCGAGCACCGTAGGCCAAGGAAAACTGTTGTTCAGCTGTAAAGCGGCAAACGATCTTTCATGTTGTTGCAACACATCAATCTACTGTTTCTTTGATTTCATCATAGCTTCGAGGAAACTGAGATTACCTGTAGACAGCGTGATGGAGATGAAACTGGTGACGACGCCGATGCAGAATCCTACGAGGAGAGCCAATCCAAGCTTTCGTGACTCCATCCGGTGCGGGCTCTTAATTAGGAGCATCTCGTACCCCATCTTGTTGCTAAGGGCGAGAGAGGTATTATGAAGTAGCAGCAACTCTCTCTTTCTCTCTCTCTCTCTCTCTCTCTCTCTCTTGCTTGATGAAAAGCGTCTTCAAGATTGGTTGGCTACGGAACCTCCTCAATAATACATTTCATGATACCATCGACTGTGTCCGAGTGGAACAAAAGTCATTCTTTGTAGCAGCACCGTATGACAAAGTACATTTGCCAATCTTTGGGTGAACAAAAGTCATTTCTTTTGCATGAATCTTTGCTCTGATATTATATTATAAATCGATAAGCTTAGTCTAATTGATTAGCGTCGACACACATCTCAGTTTAACTTGAATTATAATTATATTATAGGCCAAAATTCAATATTATAATCCGAGTTCTTTTTTTTTAGATCACTTTTTTTCTGAATATTGTCGTCACACTCGGATAGGACTTAACGGGTGGGATCGATTGAAATGCGTGGGAATGTGTAGCAGTTTAATGTCGCAATTGAAGATAAGAACAGCACCCCAATATATTTGGATTCCTTGAGCAGCCAGAAGAGAAAATTGGGTCAACCAGTCACGGCGTCAAACATGAACGCGGAGCGAATTAGGCAAAGAGGTTATCAAAGCACGGACCGATCCATTGTTTGACGGAATTCCTCCGACTCGATCCTCGTGTTTGGCCGATCGCCAAGCGATGGAGCTGACTCCCAAAGTCAAAACTCTCGATTTATTAAGACACGGATGTCGGGAAAGTAATTGCTAAACGATATCTTAGGACATTAGTCGACGATTGTTTCTTCTATCATTTCCCGTAAAAAAAACAAATATATATATATATATATATATTTCTTTACAGTAGATTTTAGCTATTTAAATTTGGACTTGAATGTATGTTAATTCGAGTGAGCTTATAGTTTATTATCAAGAATTTGATATTTCTTCATAAATTTTATAGGTTACTAAGTGTTTGAATCAAGTAATTTCTTATTTTCTAAGTTTATATTTTTATTATTAATCTTAAGATATTCTTAAGATTTAATTTAGTGACTAGTAATCCTAAAAATAGTGATGTGTAGACGAAAATCTACGGTGTGGTGCGAGCTCAAATATAAAGTACTATATAATTTTTTTAAAAAAATATTAATAATTATTAAAAAATAAATGAGAAATAAAATTTATGATATGAAATGATATAATTTTTTTAATTAAATAAACTATTATGAAATGACTTAATATTTTTCACACTAGAGAAGAAACAGAGATGTGCAATTAACAAAGATCTTAAATATCATCGTAACACTTCGATTAGTCTTATATTAGGATGATGAGAAAAAAATAATATTAATAATTATGATGAATATATAATTATTAATGTCAGTTTAAGTATTTTAGATTAGTGGTTCAAATTTGACCAAGTCGATAGATAGATAGATGAGATCAAAGTATATTAATATGTGATTTAAACGCCACATGAAGTCAGTGGTGACAATATTTAGAAAGCTCTGCCATCATATTAAATAATGTCTCTCCAGCTTTGCTTTGATACCGACTAAGAAAAGACAAATGGGTGTCCAGCATTGGTGTTGAGGTTGCAGATTGGATGGATCCAATTAATAAGATTAAACTAAAAAAAATTGAAGAGCAACGCGATGAGAAGAGTAGCTATATGTCTCGATCGATCATCGAATCCTAAGGATCAAGTCAAAGAGATACCGTAGTTTTAAACTAAGGACACGTTACTGTTGTTGAATTGTCATCCATGTGGCTCTCATGGCCACAAAACGGTTCTCATATTAGATAGAACCTGAGAAACTGGTAAATGATTCTCGATCTTATCTTTACTAAATATTTTTACGACTTTAATATTCTAATATAGTCAGAAAAATTGAAAACGAGAACGATTTGTTTCGATTATTGGATTGGATGCATAAAAAAAAAAAATCGACAGGATTGTTGATTTTTATAATATAATAAAAGTACTTAAATAATTTTGATTTTAATTTTTTATTATTTATTTGTTAAGAGAACATCGACGTATAAATAGATGGTATCTATATTTATAATTGTTAATTGATCTTATTATTATTATTATTATTATTATTATTTTAATACACAAATTTTAATTAATTTTACTATGTATAATTTTTTTAGTATATTTTAAAATAATTTTAAATTAAGCATACGATTCGACCCATTAATCCATCATCAATTCATTGCGTCAACCGAAGAATACAGAATAATAAAAACTAGTGACTGTACAAAGCAGCAGCAAAACTACCAGTGCACACTCATGCCAAATGTCATGATGTGATCATGCTTGAAGCATCTCCAGTTTTCCTCCTCACCTTCTCTCGTCTGACCTCTTTTCTTGCATCGACACAAGGACGGTGGGATTTGTTTCTCTTATCCTTTCTAACAATGCGATGCTACCGAGAGCTGCTCATCTTCTCTGCAACATCTCAAGTAGGAACTAAAAATGATTTCCAGAATATGAGCACAAGAGGGAAAAACAATTTACCTGCTGATGTCGAAATGTCCTTATTGTTCTGATCATCAGAAAGACAGGCAGTGAAATTCCAGCAGTCCTCAACAGCAGTATCTGATTTACACATCATTACACACAGGCTTTAAAAAAAAGCTAATATTAACCAGTGAAGCATGCTGAAGACCATTGTTTTGATTTCTTAGGTTCAGAGCGTTTACTGAGATGGGAGCGAACGGGTGCTGCTCGGTTCCACTTATCACGAGAGGAAGCATATGGCGAAGGAGCAAAAGCAACATGAACTGGAGGACATGCACAAGAAGAAGAACAAGTATCATTATCATTCCATCTATCCAAGCACGAGAGAGCAAAATGTGATGCAAATTGCAGCAAACTCACTGTTATGGCAACCGTTTGACAGCAAACGGTGCTTCTTGTGCTCAATGCTGATAAATCATCATAGCTGGAACGCATCGTATCGCGTTCTGACGGAAACAATGTTATGATCCGAGAGTCATCGAAGTCTTCTCTGGTGATCTCCCAGTTTCCTCTGGAAAAACATTACAAGAGTGAGTGTTTATAGTTCGATCCTGAATCGCCAATTATGCCTTGGATATCGATCACCCACCTAAAGTTCATAGGAATACTCCCATAGTGAAACAGCTTAGGAGGAGGGGCAGTGTAATCTGGCTTGAATTCCTGAACCCAACACCGATGCCACAAGAAAACATACTAATGTCATGCCAATGCTACATTGAAATGGTGGATTCAGTAGGCACTTTCGATATTGACATATGTAGTAGATCGATCATTCATCATGGTGGATTAAGGAAGTCATTACCTTCAGGCAAATCTCACACACTGTGTCACCCTTCTCGTTACACCATCTTTGAACACATTTCCTATGAGCATACTGCACAACAAGGAGAGGATAGCCTATGACACAAAATGAACTGAACACCTCTACAGCACAAAGTTCAATAACTTTGTACAATTTGCAAGACAAGGCCTAACCTAAAAGAGGCGAAAGTGTGAGATAGCTTTACAAAAGCAAAAATGAGAGAGAGCGCGCACATTTGTTATAGATTCAATCAAATAAATATACTTTAATCTTTCAAAAGACTACTACTACGTTGTGCCAAAGGAACAGTTACAAGACAAGAATTTACCTTTAAGCTGCCACAGCATGAACAAGGGATCTCCAGGTTGCAATCTTCATCTTCCTCTTGACAGATTCGGCACTCCACCAATTTTCCCGGAGAGACCCTGTCTCTGACGCTTCTCTTTCGAGTGAATTCTTTGCCTGGGTCCTCCAAGGATGCCGAGTCGGTGGCGATCTGGCCTTGCTTCCTGCTTCCAATGGCTGCTTCCAGCGTTGATTCGGTAAGCAGGTGGTCCACCAGCAACGCAAGGTGGTCTCCCATCCTTGTGGATCTCGAGAAAGGGAAACAGAGCAGAACAATCATGGAGGCGTTCAAGGAAAAAAGAGTAGGAATTAACAGATTGCTGCAGAGAGTACGAGAAAGCCGTCTCCCTTATCAAACTAGAACGCATTCGAAGAACCTTTCATCATCATAAAACATGAATTCAAGAAGCTGAGGGAGGAAGCACAACCCACCAAAAGCGGAGAGGAACCCGAGAATGACGAGGGAAGAAGACGAGGGTGGGGTAATTGGAAAGGTGGCAGCTTTCTTATGGGCCCTGAAGAAAGATATCTGCTTTCCGTGTCAGAAGGAAACCGAGCAGCGGAAGGAGAGGAGGAGGAGACTTACAAGGTAGGAATTTGGATGTGTTGAAGTGAAGGAAGAGAGGCGGGAGGGAGGAGAGAAGAGAGGCCGGTGGGGTGTGGGGCTGTGAAGGAAGCAAGAGATGGAGTGGAGTGATGGTGTTATAAAAGGATTCCCAAACCCAAAACATCAGAAATTAAGATACGATCCGATGGAGTTAATTCAATGCCTCTGTGGCGTCCGAGAGAGAGAGAGAGAGAGAGAGAGGCTAACGGGAAGCCCACGTTGGCCGTCACATTCCCACGACCTTTCCACTGTGTCACCGTAATCATTGCAACGGCTTCTGAGACGTGTTTCTTGTGATGTCTTGCGGATTTGAGAGGTTAATTGACCCCAACATCGACTTACGGAAACGTTAATTGACCCCAACAGAATTCATTTGTAGTGGTTTTCGATTAATCAACTTCGTATGTTATTTGAAGTCTCAAGTTCGTTCAGTTACCATATCTAGGAAAAGACTTGAGACACCATATTTACATTCCCTTACCTTAGTCAGAGATCGGAGGTTAGAAGCTTGCTCATACTTTTAACACAATACTCACGAATGAGATGAGATGAGAGATCTACAAATAATTAAGAAATAATTTTGTATTATTAAAAGTTACGAGAGTAAGATGATATATAAATATATATATTATATAAAATAATTATATGATGTGAATATAGTATTTACATATGTTTGAAAATATATATAGTATTGACACTCAATATAGATATTGATTGGATTCTGAGTCTCAATTGATTGAAAATAATGATCATATCAAAAGTTAAATTAAAAAAAATTAAATATGAAAAAAATATAAATTTTATATTTATCATTAGAGCAAAGAACTAGTTCTTGCCTTCAAGTGAAAAAGAAGATATGTTAAATCAATGTAAAAAAAGAAAATAGGTTAAATTGATTAATACAACGAGATTATCGAGATGCATACAAAATAGAATACATTATATATATATATATATATATATATATATATATATATATATATATATATATATATATATATATATATATATATATTCATATGCGATATGGAAAATTAAAAAGGAGGATCGAAGAATACTCCCAACATATTTACCCAAACAAACTATCAGGTGGGGCCAGATGGGTGAATGGAAGTCAAGATTTGGATTCATGCCCAACCCATTAACTCGGATCTCAACCTTGGGAGACAAGGGTCGTCTTCTACCTCCTGCCGACATGGAGCTCAACTTGCCTTCGTCCTCGTCTCAGCTACCGTGGGAATTGATTGCTTTGGCCCACTTCTCTCTTGCTGCTGAAGCTTGTTCTCTGATGCCAAAGGCCAAGGGGGCTGGAGATGTTGCTGTGATGTAAGAGAGACCATTGATGCAAACTCGATTCGAATTCGAATGTAGATTTGTTTTTTTGTTGGATGCAGGTTTTTTCTTCACGGTAATATCAGTTTGCACTTTGAATCAAATTGTATTGAGAGATTCCATAAGATAAAGGTGTATTTCTATAGATATTATAGAAGAGAGAACTCGAAAGAAGATAAACTCATGAATTAATAATTATAAAATATATTAAAATATTGATATAAGATTAGCGTGGTTCAATATTCCTTATTTATATCCAAGAAAAAAAAAGTAAATTATTCACTATGTGAGATCAATTATAAATACCAATTAAACTCATATTTTATTGTTTCACCAAAATTTTGAGATATATATATATATATATATACATATATATATATGATATTTATGAATTAATCAAAATATATTTCCTTCCTTCATCAATAGTAGTATATATAGTTCATTATCCTCCTAAAACACTTAGCTTCAAAAATCCAAAAATATTTGATAATTCAATAATCGTTTCTGTTTTGATTTAATATAAGCTATCATCTTTATTTGGGTAACAAAAAAAGAATAGAATAGAGCTTCATAGACTGCTGCTTTAAAAGAACACGTAGAAGCAAAGGCTCGCTGACAACATCCAATGTTGCCATAGCTGCAGTCATCATACCGACTTATGTAGCGTCGTATCCTACTCAACGGAGGAGTTCTCCTTCATGCTCTCGTGGCGGTCCAAGACACACAATATTGTTCCACAGCTTCCATCAGAAGCAGTACGTCGTCAGTACAAAGTCATTCGATCATCAACATGGAGTGGACCCTTAGAAAACAAGTTGAGATTTTAACGAGAGGTGTCACATGACGTTGCACTGTTTGAACTTGGCTGGGCATAACAAAACTTGCGCCAACGCCAAAGCAGAGCTTTGATCATGACAGCATAGACCGTTCCTACGCTAAATGGTCGGAATCATTGCGCCAGTTTATAATGAGAATGATCACACATCCCATTCCTGCATATTTCATTCTTTATGGGTGCGTTCTTCTTCGATTTACAAGTAGCGCACACATGATACTGATTCAGCATCTATGCTAGCTCCATTTGGGTTGCACCATCCCTACGTACACAGTTGTTATTGCTAATGAAATGATTTGGATGATTTTATGAGTTGAATTATGATGATAAAAAGTATATGATTGAGTACAATATCTTATTTATACATGTGGGAAGGGAGGATTTTCCTCAACTATCCAACGAGATTTCCTCATATAGTTGAAGAAATCTTATCTGCTATCATGCTCCCGCGAGATTGAGCTCCTATCAACGATGACAATCTTGGACCGATATAACGAAAATAGTTTGTGGGGTGAGAGGCTTTGTGAGTGAGTCTACTAGTTGATTAGTCGTATGTACATGAGAAACACGTAGTTGATGTCTAACAACTTGATCTCGCACGAAGTGAAAATCGATGACAATATGTTTCATGCATAAATGAAACACCTGATTGTCACATATGTAAGTAGCTCGAATATTATTACAATATATTATAGGAGGAGAGGTAGAGTTGACGTTGAATTCCTTGAGTAGATTTATAACCTAATTGAGTTCAACAACTGTAGTGGCGATGGTACGGTATTCAGCTTCAGTTGTAGATTGTGCGACTATCTTTTACTTTTTAGAACTCCAACTGATTGGATTAACTCCAAGGAAAATAATATATCTCAACGTGGATTTTCTATCATCAAAGTTCCCTACCCAATCACCATCAACTAAGGCATGAAGATAAAGGGGGGAATGTTTACGGAGAAACAGACCATGATTGAGGGTCCCCTTAAGATACCACAAAATTCATTTGATCGTAAACCAATGCGTAGTAGATGGTCGATGCATGAATTATGATAATTTATTGACTACAAATGAGATATATGGACGAGTAAGAGTCAAGTACTATAAGGAGCCAAGTATTTATTGGTGTTGAGTAAAGTCCGTAGCAGGACTTCCATCACATAGTTTAAGTGATTCACTAGTAGAAATAAGAGGTATAACTCTTTTGCATCCTGCATATTTATCTTTGAAAATAAGTCTTGAATATGCTTTCTTTGTGACAGGAGGAGACCTGAGGATGTGAATGCTGCTTCTACTCCCATAAAATAACTCAAGGTTCATAGATCTTTGATGGAGAATCGATAAGCCGATTGCTTTAGAAATGCCTGAATCTCTAGAGGATCATTGCCCGTGATAATAATATCATCCACATACACTAGAAAATACATTGTATTTCTATTTCATTGTCATAGGAATAATGAGGTATCGAACTTGGAGTTGATGAAGCCCGTTATGTCAAAAACGAGCCAATTTCAGTATACCAAGCTCTTGGTGCTTGACGAAGTCCATAAATAGCTTTTTATAGTTTGCAGACATAGCCGGTGGTAGGTTGTGTAGTTGGTATAGCCGGTGGTGAGTCACTGACGTTGGTCGGGCCAATCTGTAACACTTCAATATCACGAGGTCTGGGAGAAGATGGAACCAATGGCGATGTTGCCGAGGGTATTGCTTCAAAAATTGGGGAAACATATGAAGTAGGGAGTGGAAGAATAATGAAGGAGTGAGTAGCTGTTGAACTGGATGAGTGTATTGATCCTAAGGATAAGGACTGGACAATGATGTGGGAGGTTCGGGTGATGAGATCAAAGAGATATTCTGGTGATGTATGTTTGTTGGAGTAGCTTGCATGGTAGGATGCTCATGATTTTAAAAAGGAAAAGAAGACTTCACAAAAATAACATGACGTGATATAAAGACTTTTTGAGTTTGGAGTTCGTAGCAATGGAAAGCGTTATGTTCAAGAGAGTATCTTATAAAAATGTAAGGCTTAGATCATGGTGTTAGCATATGTGAGACATAAGGATGTAGCCATAGATAACATAGATAACCAAATATTTTGAGTTTTTGAAGGTTTAGAAGTTTGTGGAATAGTTTTTCAAATGATGACTAGTATTGAAGGACTGGAGTGAGCATACGATTAATGAGATAGACTACAATTTGAAAGGTTGCTGACAAAAAAGTTGATAGCATGGATGTCTAATGTAGAAGTGTGAGACCAGTTTTAATTATATGTTGATGCTTACGTTCGACAGAACTAACTAATTATGAAGTATGGGGGGGTGACTTGAAGTGTTGTATATCATAAGTTATGAGGCAAGATGTGAGGGCTTGATATTCGCCTCCGCCATCAAAGTAGACTGTTTTAATGGAAGACTGAAAGAAATTCTCAACCAACTTTCTAAAGTTGGTAAAGATTATTGAAACTTTAGATTTATGGTGGAGAGGATATAACCATGTGTACTTAGTGAAATAGTCGACAAAAATGATATACAATATGAACTTGTCAAAAGAAGGGGTTGGAGCGGGCCTCAAACATCGGTATAAATAATTTCAAATGGTTTAGAGCAAGATATGGAGGATGTTCCAAAAGATAGTTTATGACTTTTATTGCTATGACAAGCATCATAATGAGTTATAGTACTACTGGTATTAAATGTAGAAAGAAAGTAACGAGAAAGTAATTTTTACTAGATAAGTGACGAGGTGTGACCAAAATGTTGATGCCATACATCAACTGGAGCTATAACTGAGGAGTGAGCAGTGGGCTGGGTGATTTGTGAAGCTGACGACCACTCATAAATGTTGTCTTTATTCTGGCCTTGGAATAAGGATGCCTTTGTGCTCAAATCCTTGACAAGAAAAGAGTTAGGAAATAATTCAATTGAGGTATTATTTTGTTTGTAAAATTGAGAAATAGAAATGATGTTTCGTTTAATGTGAGGTGCACACAAAACATCATCAAGTGTAAAGGTTATGGTAAGTGAATTAAACATTGTGAAACCAGTATGAGTAATGAGAATTCTGTTACCATCACCAATGATAATATCTTCCTTTCCGCCATAATTGTTGGCTAGTGGTCTGAGTAGTCATGAGATTCACTTGAGGCCACCGGGATGGAGTAGGGAGTCGGGGTTGAGACCGATAGGCTTTTGTGGAGTGTCCAACTTTATCGCATAATTGGCAAATGACTCTTTGTTGGCTTGTGAGGTCAGGACGCTAGGTTTGATGATGGTTGAGGTTGCCACAATAGTTGAAATGCTGATGATACAAATGAGGGAGGATTTGTTGGAAGCCCATAGAGTCAGGAGACAACTTAGCCAGACCTTTGTTGACGTTCGTATTGTATTGGTTGCTTTTTCTCTTAGATTTTTGACTGACTTGAGCTATAATGGTTGGTCCGGGCAACTTATTCTCGCACTTTAAATACATCTCATAGTCAGTTTGTCATAAAGTTCTTCGAATTATATAGGTGAGTCGTGTGCCCGAATTGCTATTGCCAGTTCAAGATATAAACTAGGACTTCTTCATCACTAAACGAATGACCTATCAAAGTCAAGTCATCGATGATAACTTTGATATGTTGTAGATAATCAATAATACTACTTTCCTCTTGTTTTATTTTCATTAGATTTGATAGAAGACCGAGCATGCGAGTATGCGGTCAATTTGCCAAGATGGTTTGCAACTTGTGCCGAGTTTTTATAGTAGTTATACATGAAGATATCAATGGGGCGATGAACCTAGCGACAGAGGCTTGAATAGCTTGGAGGATGAGACGATCTTGACGTGTAGCCATAGTTTGTGGGTTGGATTTGATACTGGACTAGGGTCTCTTGAGATGTTGATGGTAGACAACTAAGAGAGTCATTGATGTAACCTAGTAAATCATAGCCAAATAGGAGATTAGAAAATTGTGCATAGTTACTACCTTTTGATAGTTCGAAGGGGATGAGCATTGTAATATTGATGGTGACAAGGCATGTATGTTGAGAAGTGTTGTGATGTCATGTGAGAACAACGACTAGAGTGTTACAAGTAGACAATAAAAAATATTTTGAGAATATATCTGCAAGAGCACGAGAGTTGTTACGAGAGTTATTGATATAGCTTAGTAAATTATAACAAAATAGGAGATTAGAAAATTATGCATAGTTACTATCTTTTGATAGTTTGAAGGGGATGAGTATGTAGTATTGATGGTGACAAGGCCTGTATGTTGAGAAGTGTTGTGATGTCATGTGAGAACAATGACTAGAGCGTTACATGTAGACAATAAAAATATTTTCAGAATATATCTGCACGAGCACGAGAGTTGTCAGCTGTAGAAAGAGAGTCGAAGATGACTGCGACGAGATGCAGTCGACCATGCTTTGAGCACGATTGCTGCAGCGATCAGGGGGAAGAAGGCGTCGGCGCAGGTAAACGTCACATGAGGTCGAAACAGGTCTCGAAGAAAGTTTATTACTGACTGCTTGATCTTTTCCAAATAGTGCTGTGCAGTGCAGACAGAGCCCAAAGAGGAATGCTGCATTAAGGGGAAGTGAAGAGGAGCCTTCGGCAGTGAGAGTGTTTGCTGTTCGCCGAGGGGAAGTGAAGAGGAGCCTTCGGCAGTGGGAGTGTTTGTTGTTCGCTGAGTAGAAAAGATGATCCGCATTTTCGGTGCAAGCATACGCACGGGATCAGATCGAGAGCAGATCAGTCATCATAAGCGTCGACAACAGTGTGAGGAGGTGGTGATGTTGTTGCTTCAGCGACGGCTATTGCTGTAAATCAACGAGGAAGCTGCATTGTCATTGCTACAGCAATAGTAATAGCAGTAGGTGAGATGAGAAACTTGTGATGTGTAGATTAGCTTAGCTCTCGATTGTACGGGAGTTGTTGAAAGGCGTCTTGTTGACCAGGTTGGATAGAGGAACTGAGTTGGGAGACTAGGGAGAGTTGCCCGGCTCCAAGTCCCACAAGTCCACCAGTCCTGTTGCTGAAGGTGTAGCTGTCGATCTCTGGAGTAGCAGTTGGTAGCAAAGTCCAGAAATTAGTAGCCAAGGGCTGCTACTGCTTGTTCGTTAAGTGGCAGATCAGAAGAGAAAGAAGTCTGCCATTATGTCTTCCGCACAGGAAGCTCCAACGGTGTAGCGGGTAGTGGCTGCTGAGATCTGCAGTGCTGGTGAACGCAGCACTAGAGGCGTCACAGCGAGGAGGAACGCAGTAGATGAGATCCTACTAACTCCGGGCACGTTGGGCTGCAGTGAGCAGACGCTAGCGCAGAGCGATAGCGAGAGAAGACGGGCGCCAGCGATATGATCAACGATGGCCGAAGGTGGCAGCACCTGCGCTTCCGGGAGCGTCTTTCATGAGGAAGAAAGAAGAAGGGGAAGGGGGAGGATGCAGCACCACCGGGAAAGGAGAAAAGAGAGGGACTTGGACGGTGGATGATGGCGCAGACCTCTTGTCACTGTCAATCGGTGGGGATGGGTAAGTTCCACTTCACAGATCCCTCATCGAATGGCAGCAAAGTTGTGAAGATTTCGAAGACCATGCTGCTAGTAGAGCCTAGCAATAATCTGGTCTGGAGATTGCTCTGGAGAGAGGAAAATGGAGAGACTGCTCTAGAGAAACCAGTCTTTTTCTAGTCTCCTCTCAAGAAAAAGGTGTGATGGAGATTAGAGAGCTGCAGCAGAGTTCTCTACTGAGAAAGACCACCAGCAGAGGTGTGACAGTGATCGGCGGCAATGAGAAGGAAAATAGACGTGCAGATCTGCTAGAGAAGAACTTTTCGCCGGTGAAGAAAAAGGTGCACCCGCTTGTACAGATCAGACGACGACGAGAAGAAGAGAGAGTCGTCTGCGACACTCGCACTTGGACTCTCGATAGGGAATGCAGTGCTGGCTGTTCGAGCAACAGAGGAGGTCGGTTAGAACGGCAAGTAAGGCGAGAAGCCTTGGAGCCAGCTCCAGAGGCAGGCACCGGGATCGCTACAGCTCGACGCCAAGATGAAGGACACCCTTGCGTTGTCGGAGAACGCCGCTGCTTGAGGACTTTGGAGGTGTCGCTAGAGTGGTGGAAGATTGCGTCCGTGGAGAGCCTACCAGCAAATAACGCGACTTCTCATCGGTGATGAGATAAGTGTTGCTCTAAGGCAACTGCTCTAATACCATACGAGTTGAGTTGAATTGTAATGATAAAAAGTACACTTAAAATGGTTGAGTATAATGTCAGCCATTAGATTCCATCAATAACTCTATTAATATCAATTTTGCTCTTTAACTCGGTGTCGCTAAGTTATTTTTTAATTTTTTTCACGTATAAAATTGGGAAAGAAGTTTGATCCCGTGAGATGATGATACAATTAAAGGTGGGTTCCATGTATCTAATTGCAATTTGGACGATTCCTTGTATAACTTATGTTCGAGACATGTCAATAAAGTCGGAGAAAACGATAAAGAATTTAACAGTTATATTTTTTATTATTATCATTTTCAAAAAGATTAAAACATGTTGACTGGGAGAAAATATGATAGGTGTACATAGAGATAACTCATGAGCATTCTATATAATTATATTTTTTGATTCGGGACATTCTCTTATATTTTTAAGAAAAAAAAAATCATATTTTCGTTCGAATTTTGACATTTCAGTTTTGATTGGATATGAACGATTTTACTCGCTTTCGATCTTAACTAGTGAAGTTTTATTTTGAAAAAAAAAATCACCAAAATTACATCTAAAGCTCCCATTATATATATATATATATATATATATATATATATATATATATATATATATATATATATATATATATATATATATATGGGTGGCCCACACAGTTACCTATATAAACAACTCGGAGGGGAATCGATTTCCCCTTCCTTTGCCTCCTAACTTTTTCTACTAGAACTCTCCCTCTCCCTCACTCCGCTTGGAGATCGAATCCTATCTTCCCAAACCCTAATCTGACGATCCTATCTCTGATCACGTTCCTCGTCTCTGTCTCCTCCTCCTCCTCCTCCTCTCTGCTATCCCTGACTTCATCACCCTCGCTGTCTTCGCTCGCCAACTGGATGTCGCTCACGTCCATAGCGGAGCCGTACAACCGCCGGCCTTCGCATACGGCATCACCGGCTGCCGAGACGATGCCCTCCACATGCTTCGCCTCTATCTCCAAGAACCCTTGTCTTGTGCACTTGTCATCCCGGGCCGCCTACTCGGGGGTGCGCCAAATTGAAGGTTCGAGTTCGGACCCCATGTGCCTGCGGGTTCGTCGGTGCTTCCCCACCTCGACGGTGGCTGGGATTGGTTCATGACTTGAGCGCATGCGGTTTGCATCTTTCATCTTATTTTGTTTCAAGATCACATATCTCCGCAGTAATCCATAGTAAGTTCAGAATGTTTTTCTTCTTGTTCTTCTTGATCAAGTATCTTAAAGTTTTTGTGTCGGCAATAATCCACCTTATGTTAGATTTTGTGATCCTTTATAATTGGATAAGATATATATAATATAACTAATTAGATTTCGATAAAATATATTAGCCAATAAAAAAGAAGTCTATTTAAAATAGGATTTTTTATGAGATAACTTTGATGGGAGGAACTCTCCTAATGATTTATCCTAGACCTTTTGCTTTCTCCTATAAATAGACAGGACTTCTAGGAACTGATTGACAGTATCTCTCTCAACTCTTCTCCCTAAACCATCGGATCTAGTTCCTCTTTACAGATTAATAGTGATATAAGATTAAAAACGGTGCCTTTACAGATCAAACAGAGATATATTTGGGATGACATCAAAACGTATGCATCGTTTCTGCATTTAATTCAGCATATTATAGTTTTTATGCTTATAATTGGTATCAGAGCTTAGGTTCTTGAGATCAAATACATTATATCAATTATTTTATTTACAATGCATGAATGATCCATATTCTCTAATGATCGTGAACTAGTAATGGTCATCGTCGATCTTGTTGCGAATCTGTTGGCGACAAAGGTTACACAGGGTAGCGTGCCTGCCCCAACACAATAGGTGGTAGCACCGCACCTAAGCGGCGACCACATGTGGGTAGAATTCGCATTCATATGACGGCCCCACGAGGGCAGACATCCACATCAGGTGGCAGTTGTGTGCGAGTAGGTCGCGCACAGGCTAGCGATAGCGACCGCGCGTTAGCAACAGCCGCGACCAACCGTGCATAGGCGTCGGCAACCATGCAAGCAATAGCCATGTGTGGATAGCCACGCCCTAGGCTACGCCCAGGCGACGGCCGTGCGCTGGCAACAGCCGCGCGCGAGCAGCGGCAGCACCACATGCGCAGGAGGCGACAGCGGCCGCGCGCGGGTAGGAGCCGTCGCAGCGGCAGCGCCGCGGTGGCCGCACGCGAGCAGTGGCACTGTCGCATGCGCAAGCGACGACTACGTTGGCAGATTAGGGTTTTGACATATTTACATTTTTGTCTTCGAAGCTAGGGTTTTGTCAAATTATAATTATGCCCTTTACAAATTTTGTAATTTCAATTTATGTCCTATCAATATATTTACAGTTTTACCCTTATGAAATTGAGAACTCTAATTTATATTCTAAATTATAAAATTGATAAATATGATTCATTATAATTATGATTGAATTTAATCATGATTATATTTTGACTATTTGATTGGAATTAATCTTTGATTTAAAAAAATATATAAATTATGATCTAGTTTTACCGTTTTCTCGTATGAATTATTGATTATATATGTGGTAAATAAAATCTAATTATTATTTTTAGATATTTATTTGGTTATTCATATGTATATATTTGAAATTATGAAATAATATTTATCTTTCACACGAAAACATGATTTATATGTTATCATGATTATCATATGAGTTTTTTTTATTAATGTTCAATAATTATTATGGTTATTATTCTATTATTGAACTATTTAGTATTAATATTCAATAATTATTATGATTGTTATTCTATTGTTAAACTACTTAGCATTAATGTTCAATAATTATTATGGTTATTATTCTATTATTGAACTACTTAGTATAAATTAAATTAAAGAAATTTGATGAATATTATTTGTAATTCATCTCCCTAAGTTTTATATGACTTGTAGTTGCTAAAGTGGCCTGTGATGATAAGCTTTTGTGATATGAATTACATTAAAAGTTTTATCATTTATAGGATATTTTAAATTATATTTTATATTATTATATTGGTCTTGTAACCACCAAAGTGATCTAGACCAATGACTTATAAAATAATATTAAGAAATTAGTCCTAAATGATATTAAGAAAATAATATTCATAATTATACATATAATTAAGAGATTTATATAATCCCAAAGGAAAATCTACTTCAAATAATTATGTGATGGGTAGGATGATACTGTTTTGAATATTCTTACAGTTTAGGATTATATATCCAAAGGTAATAATACTATTCCACAAGGATGATATCAGTCCTCCATAGATGATCTTGAGTGAACACTAGACATGTCAATATTTCACCCAAATGTATAATATAGATGATATTAATAGTTCATCAAATTTTTGACAAACTCAAAGCATTAATGTTATTTTATATTTTTTGCAATGGTACTTTCGTCCATACATTCATATGCTTCTAGTGTCCATGTACTCTTTGGATCAAATTATTCAGAATGGTTAGAGAATATACAATTTATATTAGATGTATTAGACCTTGATTTAACATTACTTGTTGAAAAGATTGCAGACTTGACTGATGAAAATACTGTAGAACAAGTTAATGAAATGAAGGCTTGAGAAAGATCTGATAGACTTAGTTTAATGTTCATAAGAACGACAATTGTAAATAATATAAAGACTTCATTACCGATTACAACTAGCGCACATGAATATTTAAATATTATTGAAGATAGATTTAAATCTATTGATAAGTCATTGCTTGACACACTAATGAAAGAACTGACTATGGCTCAATATGATGACACTCGATAAATTTAGGATTACATCCTCAATATGGTTGATAAAGCTGTAAAACTTAAAGCATTAGTATGAATGCTGATGAGTCTTACCTCAATACTCTTCCTTCTCAGTTTGGCCCATTTAAGATTCACTATAATACAAATAAGGATAAGTGGGACTTGAATGAGTTAACTAGCATGTGTGTTCAGGAAGAATTAATATTAAAGCAGGAAAGCTCATATAATGTCATGATTGCTACTCAAGGAGCTAGTAATAAGAAAAGAAAATTGAAGCATCATCCATCAAAGAAATTTATCGAGTCTGAAAATGTTAAATAAACTAACAAAAAGAAAGCTTTTACAGTAAAGTATTTCTTTTGTGACGAGAAAGGACATGTGAAGAAGGACTGTACTAAACGTAATATTTGGTTTGAAACAAAAAGTATTAACTCAACCTTTATATATTTCGAATTAAAAATTATAAATGTTTCTTCTGACACTTGGTGGATTGATTTTGGTACTTCAACTCATGTTACCAATAATATGTAGGGATTTCTTTCAATCCGAAAATCAAAAGAACATAAAAGATTCATCATTATGGGAAATCGTCTTAAAGCGAAAGTGATATCAATGGGGACTTATTGTCTACGCTTAGAGATGAATCATTTAATGAATCTTGTTGATACATGTTATGTTCTTACTATTTTTAGAAATTTAGTTTCTCTATGTAGAATTAATGAGTTAGGACATTGTGTTTCTTTTGGTAATGGTAAATTCAATATATTTTATGATTCAATAAAAGTTGGTTCAGAAATTTTGTGTGATGGTTTGTACAGAATTAACTTGGATCTTGAGTTTGCAAAGATATTATTGACCCTACAATCACGTATTGGATTGAAACGTAGTTTCAATAATGAAAGATCTTCTATATTGTGGCATAGGCGATTGAGGCATATCTCCAAGAAAAGAATCGAATGATTAGTGAAGGATAATATTATGAAACATTTAGACTTCACTGATTTTGATGTTTGTATAGATTACATTAAGGGAAAGCAAAATAAATATATAAAAAAAATGCTACAAGAAGTAAAAAACTTTTGGAGATTATTCATACTGATATCTGCGGATCACTCCATACTCATTGTTTTAGTGGAAAAAGGTATTTCATCACATTTATAGATGACCTGTCCAGATATGACTATGTTTATCTAATACATGAAAAGTCTCACGTCGTTGATACTCTTAAAGTGTATATAAATGAGGTCGAGAGAAAATTAGATAGAAAAATAAAAATTGTCAGATCTGACAGGGGTGGTGAATTTTATGACAGATATGATGGATCTGGTCAGAATATTGATCATTTTGCTATATTATTAGAACAATGGGGTATTTGTGCTCAATATGTATTACCAGGTGTGCCACAATAGAATGGTGTTGTTGAAAGGCGAAATCGTACTCTTATGGATATAGTTAGGGGTATGATGAGTTATTTCCTCTATACCTGAGTCGATGTGGGGTGAAGCTCTTAGGATAGCTATGTATATCTTGAATAGGGTTCCTAGTAAGTTAGTTTCATCAACTCCATTTGAGTTATGGACTGGTAGGAAGCCTAGTTTAAGACATTTATATAGTTGGGGATATCTTGCAGAAATAAGCGTATTCAATCCACATGAAAAGAAATTTGATCTAAGAACTATTTCTGAATATTTTATTGATTATCCAGAAAAATCCAAGGGATACAGATTTTATTGCCCTGATCATAGAACGAGAATAATAGAATTTGGTAATGCAAAATTTTTAGAAAATGATGAAATCAGTAGGAGTGAAAAATCTCGAAGGATCAATTTTGATATTGAGGAGATTCATGTTAATTCTCTCATATCATTTCCTATTCGATAAATTGTTGTTCCTCAAATCAATGAGAGTATTGACGAGGGTGAACAACAAAATAATATCGAAAAACTCTCACATGATGTTGATAACGCCGTTGATGATCTTGTAGAATAATCACAATTGCAACTTTGAGAAGATCTCAAAGGAAAATGAAACATGTCATTTCTGATGATTATGTGGTATATATATAAGAATCATATTATGATATAAGAATTAAAAGAGACCCCTTATCGTTTTCACAAGCCATAGAAAGTAACGATTCTGAAAAATGGTATGATGCAATGAAAGAAGAATTAAAATCAATGGTCCATAATGGTGTTTGGGAACTCATTAAATTGTCCAATAATTCTAAAAGAATCGATTGTAAATGAGTCTTTAAGACAAAACGTAATTTAACGGGCAATATCGAACAATATAAAGCCAGACTTGTGGCCAAAGGTTTTTCTTAAAAAAAAGGCATCGACTATAACGAGACATTTTCTCCAGTTTCTAGAAATGATTCATTGAGAATCGTCATGGCATTAGTAGCTCATTATGATCTTGAGTTATATCAGATGGATGTGAAAACAACATTTCTAAACGGGGATATGGATGAGGAAATCTATATGGAATAACCTAAAGGATTCATAGAAAAGGAAAATAAAAATTGAGCTTATAAACTTAAGAAATCCATTTATAGCTTTAAACAAGCTTCCAAACAATGGTATATAAAGTTTTATGATACCATTACTTCCTTCGAATTTAAGGAAAACACTGTTGATCACTGCATATATCTGAAGGTAAGTAGGAGCAAGTTTATTATATTGGTATTATATGTGGATGATATTTTACTTGTTATGATATTGGTTTATTGCACGAAACCAAGATATTTCTCAATAGGAACTTTAAGATGGTTGATATGAATGAGGCAACCTATGTTATTAGTATTGAGATATTCAGGGATAGATCTCAAGGATTATTAAGATTGTTTCAGAAATGATATATTAATAGTATTTTGAAGAGATTTAATATGCAGCTTTCCTCAGCTAATGATATACCAATTACTAGAGGTAAAAATTTCAGCCAAAACTAGTGTCCGAAAAATATCTTAGAAAAGAATCAAATGAAGAATATTCCTTATGGGTGCGCAGTTGGAAGTCTATTCTATGCTCAACCCTGTACAAGATCAGATATCAGTTTTACAATTGCAATGCTGGGAAGATACCAAAGCAACCCAAGAATGGATCATTGGAAAGCTGTAAAAAAAGTAATGAGATATCTATAGGGACGAAAGATTATATGCTCACATACAGGAGATCAGATCAGCTTGAAGTGACAGGATATTCAGATGCTGATTTTGTAAATTACCTCAACAATATAAAGTCCAATTCAGGATTTGTATTCATGTTAGCTGGTGGGGCAATTTCTTAGAAAAGTGCAAAGTAATCGTTTATTACATCATCAACAATGGAAGCTGAATTTATGGCCTGCTTTGAGGCCACAAATCAAGCTTTATGGCTGTAAAATTTTATCTCAGGACTTGATGTGGTTGATTCAATTGCTAGGCCATTGAAGATATTTTACGATAATACCACAGTAGTTTTCTTCTCTAAGAATGACAAGTACTTTAGTAGTTTCAATCACATCGAGATAAAGTACTTTGTGGTTAGAGAAAAGTCCAAAAACAACAAGTGTCATTTGAGAACTGCACCACTATGATGATTGCTAATCCATTGACAAAAACCTTACAGTGTAAAATATTTAAAGAACATGTTCTTAAAATGAGGCTTGTGAGCAAGTCATAAAAAATATAGTGATGCATGTTTATGTTGATGCTATTATTGATATTTTTCTTGATTAATTAAAGTTATTTGTTTCTACTGTCCTATTTATATTTATGTTTATGTATATTATAGTTGAATGTAATAATAGGATTGTCTTGACAAGACAAATTACAAAGATTATTATCGACTATATTAGGAAAGACTAACAATGTTGTGATACATATAACTCACATTTATAGTTGGACTTAATATAGTATTATTGTGTTTATTGGACTTATTAGCTTATTTTAAAATTTATGGACATATATAAAATATTTTTTAAAATTCTTTAAAATCTAATTATATAAAATTATTTTTATTTTATTTATTTTGATTTTGAATATCTCTTTTATATCTTATCAATTATGGGTCAAGTGGGAGAATGTTAGATTTTGTGACCCCTTATAATTGGATAAGATATATATAATATAACTAATTAAATTTAGATGAAATATATTAATCAATAAAAAAAATCCACTTAAAGTATGATTCTTTAGGAGATAACTTTGATGGAAGGAACTCTCCTAATAACTTATCCTAGATCCTCTGCTCTCGCTTATAAATAGACAGAACCTCTAGGGACTGAATGTTGATGGAAGAAACTCTCCTAATGACTTATCTTAGATCCTTTGCTCTCGCTTATAAATAGACAGGACCTCTAGGGACTGAATGTTGATGGAAGAAACTCTCTTAATGACTTATCCTAGACCTTTTGCTCTCCCTTATAAATAGACAGGACCTCTGGGGACTGAATGTTGAGGGATTACAATACCTCTCTCAACTTTTTTTCCCAAATCATCAATCTAAGTGATCTTGTGAAAGGATAGGAAGAGAGGAGAATGATGTAGTTCCTCTTTACAGATTGACAATGATCTAGGATCTAAAGACGATGCCTTTGCATATCAAACAGCGATCTATTTAGGATGACATCAAAAGGTACACATCGTAAATCACATCTAAGTATTTGATTTCATTCCTGACATAAAAGATTGATTTCACATTTAATTCAACATATTATAGTTTTTATGCTTACACCTTCTCCTTCAAGATTCAAGATTAAGTCCGTAGTAATCTAACTTCTTATCTTAGAGTCCGACCATCTTTTTCTTAGTCGGCAGGACTGACCTTGAAGTCGTTGGTAATCTAACTTTTTTTTCTTGAAAGTCCACCTTCTCCTGCAAGATCAAGCCCGTGTCATCTACCTTCTTCTTCTTCTTCTTCTTCGTCTTCTTTTTCTTCTTCTTCGAGATCACGGATCTAACTTCACATATCTTGAAGTCCGAGGAATTTACCTTCTGTCAATAAACCACCTTCCAGAAAAAATCACTTCAACCATGTGAATCTTATTCACCATCAAGCTTACATATCTTGAAGCCTACAGTAGTCCACCTTCTTTGAAGTCCAAATATCATCTTATTCGTCTTTTTTCACCCCAGTAGAGCAGCTACCAAACCAAACTTGATAGCAACAGTTTTTGATAGCCACAGTTTCATAAAAAAAAGAGACTCTTACAGCTAGCAAAAATAAAGGATTATCAGTATCATTTTTTAGAATAAAGACAAAACCACCGTCTCAGTTTTTTATTGAACCATCATATTTCAATTTATAATTTTTGAAAGAGTATTTTAATCATTTGACACATATAGGAGGCAACTCAATAGGAGTATTTTTAAAGGGATGATGAGCAACATCATAATCAAGAACTGAAGAATAAATTCAATGCAAAAAATTTAAGAGGAAAATTCGAAGAGCAATTGTGAAAAGTATCACAATTAGTCTATTATTACTAGCGAAGCCTCCAAGGCAGTAGTTATCTTACTCAAGCCAACTATCACAAATCCATTCACCGAAAAAAGACAAAGGCAGGCAAACTATATAACACTCACATAAATAAAGGAGTGAATACAATGAAGTCGGAGTATGGAAGGTACCAAGTTTACATTGGTAGCGAAATTAATGCAATTCAAGGAGTCCGATTGAAGCAAAATGTGATAAGTCCTATAAAGCATGAGCTTTCTACAATCCGTTGAGAGAATGGCAAGAGTGGGTGGGTGATGCTGAAGCACAATTGGCAGCATTCTTTTTTTTTTCCCTTGTAATCTTTAAAACTGTAACCCTAACCTGCATTCAAATTTATGTGATAAAAATTCATTATACCTGATAAAAGTAAGATCTTATGTGATAACAGTCTTAACAATAGCCAAAATTTTCATAAATTTGTTGAGAAAAATCCTCGAAAAACTCTCCCTACTAACATGTATAAATAGGAAGTATTTCAAACTCAATGCAATCTTCTTCTTCTTTGTATTTCATTTCTATCAATACCACCTATCTATCTGGTGTAATAGCTTTGCTGCCTTCTGCAAGATATAGATACAACAATGGATGGTTACTAGCTTTTAGCTCCCTTTCATAGACAATACATCCCCCACTTTTAATTCTGTTAAATGAGACTTGGCATCTGCTGCGGTTGGTTTTCGCTTCACGGAAGCCTCGATGGCTTTGTGGTGCATTCAAACAGGTGGGGGCATTCGACGATGAAGGGGCATTCGACGATCCAACGAATAACACATTCAAGTACCACATGAACATCAATCAAGAGAGTAACGATCTAAAGAGCCTATCGTAAAAGGAATCTCCTTGTATGTTCCTATGCATTTGTTCCAATCCTATTCGAATCATTTATAAAACCGGCGGCGGTGGTGGCGAAGGTAGATTAGGGTTTTTGGCATACTTACGGTTTTGCCCTCGAGGCTAAGGTTTTATAAAATTATAGTTTTACCCTTTGCAAATTTCATAATTTTAGTTTATGTGCTATCAACATATTTATGATTTTGCCCTTGGGTCTAATTTCTGCCAAATTATAGTTCTGTCATTCGCATATTTCCGATTTATATCCTTTCAAATATTTACGATTTTATCAAAATTAAAAAAATTAGTTTATATTCTCAATTATAAAATTGATAAATATGATTTATTATAATTATGATTAATTTTAATCATGATTATATTTTTGATCATTTAATTAGATTTAATTTTATTTAAAAAAATATAAATTATTGTTCACTTTATAGTTTTCTCATATGAATTATTGATTATATATGTGGTAAATAAAATTAAAATCCAATTATTATTTTTAAAATTTTATTTACTTATTTATATATGAAATTATGAAATAATGTATACCAATGCATGATTTATATGAATTATTGATTATACATGTGGTAAATAAAATTAAAAAAAATCAATTATTATTTTTAAAATTTTATTTACTTATTCACATGTATATATATGAAATTGTGAAATAATGTTTACATTTCACATGAAAGCATGATTTATATGTTATCATGATTATCATATAAATTTTCTTACTGATTAATGTTCAATAATAATAATTATTATTTATTAATGAACTACTTAGCATTAATGTTCAATAATAATTATTATTATTTATTATTAAATTGCTTAGCATTAATGTTCAATAATTATTATTGTTATTTATTATTGAACGGCTTAGTATTAATGTTCAATAATTATTATTGTTATTTATTATTGAATTACTTGACATTAATGTTTAATAATTATTATTGTTATTTATTATTGAATAGCTTAGTATTAATATTCAATAATTATTATGGTTATTTTATTATTGAACTGCTTAGCAAAAATTAAAGAAATTGATGAATATTATTTGTAATTTATCTCCTTAAGTTTTATCTAGTTGCCAAAGTGGCTTGGGATAATAGACTTTTGTGATATGAATTATAATAAAAATTTTATCATTTATAGGATATTTTATATTTTATTTTATATTATTGCATTAGTCTTGTAACCACCAAAGTGACTTGGACTAATGACTTATAAAATAATATTAAGGAATTAGTCCTAAATGACATTAAGGAAATAATATTCATAATGACATATATAATTAGGAGATTTAGATAATCCCAAAGGAGAATCTAATTCAAATAATTATGTGATGGGGTAAGATGATATTGTTTTGGATATCCTTGCAGTTTAGGGTTATATACCCAAAGGTAACAACACTATTCCACAAGGATAGTATCAGTCCTCCATAAATATTCCTCAGTAAACACTAGATATGTCAATATTTCACCCAACGGTGTAATATAGATGATATCAATAGTTCATCAATTTTTGACAAACTCAAAGTATTAATGTTATTCTATATTTTTGTAGTGGTACTTCCGCATATACATTCATATGCTTCTAGTGTCCCTGTACTCTCTGGATCAAATTATTCAGAATGATTAGTGCATGTGCAATTCACACTGAGTGTATTAGATCTTGATTTAGCATTACTTGTTGAAAAGCCTACAGACTTGACTAATGAAAGTACTGTAGAACAAGTTAATGAAATGAAGGCTTGGGAAAGATCTGATAGGCTTAGTTTAATGTTCATAAGAATGACAATTACAAATAACATAAAGACTTCATTATCGATTGCAACTAGCGTAAAGGAATATTTAAAAGTTATTGAAGACAGATTTAAATCTGCTAATAAGTCATTGGCTAGCACATTAATGAAAAAACTAACTACGACTCAGTATGATGGTACTCGAGGAATCCAGGATCACATTCTCAATATGGCTGACAAAGTTGTAAAACTTAAAACATTAGACATGAATGTTGATGAGTCTTTCCTTGTGCAATTTATTCTCAATTATCTTCCTTCTCAGTTTGGCTCATTCAATTAGGCATGATAGTAGAGTTGAATGAGTTGACTAGCATGTGTGTTTAGGAAGAATTAAGATTAAGGCAGGAAAGTTCATATAATGTCATGGCTACTACTCAAGGAGCTGGTAATAAGAAAAGAAAGTTGAAGCATTATCAATCAAAGAAATTTGCCGGGTCTGAAAATATTAAACGGACTAATGAAAAGAAAGTCTTTACTGTAAAGTGCTTCTTTTGTAACAAGAAAGGACATGTGAAGAAGGACTGCATTAAACGCAAGACTTGGTTCGAAAAGAAAGGTATTAACTCGACCTTTGTATGTTTCGAATCAAACATTACAGAAGTTCCTTCTAACACTTGGTGGATTGATTCTGGTGCTTCAACTCATGTTACAAATAACATGTAGGGATTTCTTTCAATTCGGAAACCAAAAGAACATGAAAGATTCATCAATATGGGAAATCATCTTAAAGCGAAAGTGATATCAATGAGAACTTATCATCTACGCTTAGAGACGGGTTATTTGATGGATCTTGTTGACACATGTTATGTCCTTACAATTTCTAGAAATTTAGTTTCTCTTTCTAGAATTGATGAGTTAGGATATTGTCTTTCTTTTGATAGTGGCAAACTCAGCATATTTTATGATTCAATAAAAGTTGACTCTGGAATTTTGTGTGATGGTTTGTACAGAATTAATTTAGATCTTGAGTTTGCAAAGACATTAATGACCCTGCAATCAAGTGTTGGATTGAAACGTAGTTTCAATAATGAAAGATCTTCTATATTGTGGCATAGATGATTGGGGCATATCTCCAAGGAAAGAATTGAAAGATTAGTGAAGGATAATATTTTGAAATATTTAGACTTCATTGATTTTGATGTTTGTATAGATTGCATTAAGGGAAAACAAACTAAACATATAAAGAAAAATGCCACAAGAAGTAAAGAACTTCTTGAGAATATTCATACTGATATCTGCGGACCACTCCATATTCCTTGTTTTAGTGGAGAAAAATATTTCATCATATTTATAGATGATCTGTCCAAATATGACTACATTTATCTAATACATGAAAAGTCTCAAGCCGTTGATACTCTTAAAGTATACATAAATGAGGTTGAGAGACAATTAGATAGAAAAGTTAAAATTATCAGATCTGACAGAGGTGGTAAATTTTATGGCAGATATGATGTATTTGATCAGAATATTGGCCCTTTTGCTAGATTCCTAGAACAACAAGGTATTTGTGCTCAATATGCATTACTAGGTGTGCCACAACAGAATGGTGTTGCTGAAAGACGAAATCGTACTTTGATGGACATGGTTAGGAGCACGATGAGTTATTCCTATGTACTTGAGTCGATGTGGGGTGAAGCTCTTAGGACAGCTATGTACATCTTGTTAGGATTAAGAGCACTAAGAGGGGGAGGGGGGTGAATTAGTGCAGCGGAAAACTTTCGACAATTAAAACTGCATTCATACAATAAAAGCGATTTTGGTAAGAAAGTTGATTCGTAAATCACTTTAACTTGTGATTAAGCGAGATGCAGTTAAAGCAAATATAAAGAGGCAGTTTGTAGTTAAAATAGACAACAGAATGTAATAGCAAACTGGAATATGATGTTCGTACGATAAAAGCAATTTCGGTATGAAAGCCGATTCGTAAATCACTTTAACTTGTGATCAAGCGAGATGCAATTAAAGCAAAGATATAAAGGCAGTTTGCAGTTATGATAGAAATCATAATGTAAGCGCAAACTGAAATATGATGTTCGTATGATAAAACCGAATTTCGTCTTAACGTCGAATCAGAAATACTTAACTATGAAACACGTTCGTAAATGAGCAGAAAGAAATAAGCTACTGAGGAGGTTTGCAGTAAAGATAAGATGCTCAAAGTAAATGCAAACTGAGATTTAGAATGGTTCGGTCAATCTTGACCTACATCCACTTTTGGCTTTCTCCTCCGATGAGGTCACCGACGTCCACTAGATGCCTTCCTTCAATAGGCGAAGGCCAACCACCCTTTTATAGTTTTACTCCTTTTGATGGGCTTAGGAGACAACCCTTACAGAATTTCTCTCCTCTCTTGAAAGCTCAAAACTTGGAAGAAAAGAGGGAGGAGAACTTCTAGACTTTACAACACTTGTGAGCTCTAAAATCACAAAGTAAGATCAAGCTTTCGGTGCCCTTTCATGCAGGAAAGGGTGGGGTTTGAATTTGGAGCTCAAAAATGTCTTTTCCCAGATTTCCGGGGTCCTGGCGGTACTACCTCATAACTGGGGCGGTACAACCGCCTAGTAGCTCGGAGATTGAGCCTCTGGGTGGTGCCACCGCCTGACTAGGGCGGTTGCACCGCTTGGCAGAGCTCGGAGACCAAGCTCAGGCGGTTCCACCACCTGTGAGGGGCGGTTGCACCGCTTGACAGAGCTCGGAGACCGAGCTCAAGCGGTTCCACCGCTTGTCAAGGGCGGTTGCACCGCCCAGTCTCGCTCGGAGACTGAGCCCAGGCGGTGCCACCACTTGACTGGGGCGGTTGCACCACCCAGCTTTCCTGGGAGATTATCTCCTGGGCGGTTCCACCGCCTAGCAAGAATTCTAGTCCGAATGGGTTGATCCATTCGGCCCAATTTGGGTCTGTTAAGGGCCCAATTGCCCCCAAATTAAGTTTGGGATCACCTCTCATTCCTAACTTAATCTACATGCTAACTATGATATTTCTTAAGACATTTACTACAACTTGCTCCGATGCGTCAATCACTTCTTCTGGCGAACATCCGATGAACCTTCGGCGATGCTCCGGCGGACTTCCGGCAAACTCTTAGACTTACGACGATCCACTTGGCGAGTTCCGACGAGCTTCTTTGGCAAGCTCCTGGACTTCTTGGATTTGTTCCCGCAGAACCTCCGACGACCGTCCAAACTTCCGTCGAACTCTCGAACTCCCAACGTGATCATAGTCTTGACTTCAGTGCAACTCCTGCTGCATGTCTTACTTCCATCATAGTTAATCCTGCACATGTAAAACAAAACTTCGATTGAGACAAGTAATCCTAAGCAATTAACCAAGTTGTCCGACATATCATTGGTCCCTCGACGCTTCGTCCTCTCCTGCGGCCTATTGCCTAATCGGTCAGTTGACTCTGCAACTCTGATATACTTAGCGTAATACCCGATCTTCTTGGCCTGATGCCCGAGTCCACGGCCCGAAGCCTTCTGTCGATACTGTTATGATCAAGAGCACTAAGAGGGGGGGGGGGGGGGTGAATTAGTGCAGCGGAAATCTTTCGACGATTAAAACCGAAAGCTACGTTCGTTCGATAAAAACGATTTCGATGTAAAAGTCGATTCTAAGATTACTTTAACTTAAGATTAAGCGAGATGACGTTAAAGTAGATCTATGAAGGCAGTTTGCAGTTTATGATGGAAATCAGAATGCAAGCGCAAACTGAAAAGCGTCGTTCGTACGATAAAACCAGTTTACGTCTAAATGCCGATTCTGAAGATACTGAACTTTGAGATATGTTTTATAAATGTGCAGAAGGCAGTTTGCAGTTATGATTGAAGTCTAAACGTAAATGTAAACTGAAATATGATGATCGTACGAAAAAGCCGATTTACGTTTAAACGCAGATTCGGAAAGCTCTGAACTTAGAAACTCGTTCGTTAAAAGCGCAGAGGGCAGTAAGCTATTAAGGAGGTTTGCAGTAAAGATAAAATGCTCAAAGTAAATGCAAACCGAGATTTAGAGTGGTTCGGTCAATCTTGACCTACTCCACTTTTGGCTTCCTCCACCGACGAGGTCACCGACGTCAACTAGAGGCCTTCCTTCAATAGGCGAAGGCCAACCACCCTTTTACAGTTTCACTCCTTTTGACGGGCTTAGGAGACAACCCTTATAGAAATTTTCTCTCCTCTCTTTACAGCTCAAAACTTGGAAAAACAGAGGGAGAAGAACTTTTGGCCTTTACAACAATTTTGAGCTCTAAGAATCACAGAAAGGATCAAGATTTCGGTGTATGTTCTTACCCTTTCAGTGCCGAATGGGTGGGGTATTTATAGGCCCCAACCCAGTTCAAATTTGGAGCTCAAAACTGTCAATTCCCGGAATTCCGGGATCAGGTGGTTGCACCTCCTGACTAGAGCAGTTGCACCGCCTGGCAGAGCTCGAAGACTGAGCCTCTGGGCGGTGCCACCTCCTGTCAGGGGCGGTTGCACCTCCTACCAGAGCTCGAAGACTGAGCTCAGGTGGTTGCACCTCCTGACTGGGGCGGTTGCACCGCCTGCCAGAGCTCGAAGAACGAGCTCAAGCGGTGCTACCTCCTGTCAGGAGAGGTTGCAACGCCCAGTCTCGCTTGGAGACTGAGCCCAGGCGGTGCCACCTCCTGGCTGAGGTGGTTGCACCGCCCAGCCTCGCTGGGAGACTTAGCCCAGGCGGTGCTACCTCCTGGCCTGGGCGATTGCACCTCTTGGCACTATTTCAGATCATTGGTTGGGCTCCAAACTTGGCCCAAACCAGTCCGAATTCGGGCCCAATTGGCCCCTAACCGGGTTATAAGATTAACACATAATCCTAACCCTAATTAACGTACTAACTACGAATTTAAAGACATTTCTTAAGCTATTACAAAGTCCGCAAGTCAAGACTTCTTCCAGCGAGCTTCCGGTGAACTTCCGGCGGTCTTCCGATAAACTCTCGGAAACCATTCTGCGGACTCCTGGCAAGCTCCTAGACTTCACGATTTGATCTTGGCGAGTTCCGATGAGCTTCTTTGGCAAGCTTATGGACTTCTCAGATTTGTTCCCACAAAACCTCCGACGACCGTCCGAACTTCCGTCGAACTCTCGAACTCCCAACGTGATCATAGTCTTGACTCCAACGCAACTCCAGCTACATGTCTTACTTTCATCGTAGTTAATCCTGCACATGTAAAACAAAAACTTCGATCGAGACAATTAATCCTAAGCAATTAACCAAGTTGTCCGGCATGTCATTGGTCCCTCGACGCTTCGTCCGATTCTTCGGCGCATCGTCCTCTCCTGCGGCCTAATGCCCAATCGGCCAGTTGACTCTGCAACTCCGATATCCTTGGCACAATACCCGCTCTTCTTGGCCCGATGCCCGAGTCCACGGCCCGAAGCCTTCTGTCGATACGTCGACCGATCCACCGGCCCGATGTCCAATCTTCTGACATGTTCCTCTAGCACAACATGATTTTCCTGCTTTAATTGTCTCATCCTGATCGAAGTATCCTGTGTCACTTAAAACGCAGATTAAGTCACAAACATACATCAAGTGGTTTCATCATCAAAATACGAGATTCAACAATCTCCCCCTTTTTGATGATGACAACCACCTGATGACGGAGTTAACCTTAACTCTCGAAGTTTAAACAAACTCCCCCTATCAATATGCCATATTGATAGAAACTCTTAGATTCAAAAATCTAAGCAACATGTCATCATAAACGGAGTTAACCTTAACTCCTAGAGTTTAAACAAACTCCCCCTATCAATATGTCATATTGATAGAAACTCTTGGATTCAAAAATCCAAGCAACATGTCATGTCATCAACATACTTCTCCCCCTTTGTCATCAACAAAAAGGAGAAGTACCACAATCAAGTGTTTGTGATATAAGTTTAACTCATTGCATGAAAAACATAATATCTATTGTTATCATCATGCAAGTTTACTATCATCAAATGGTAAGATATCAACATGTAAAATTGCGATTCAAGTTCTTGATATCTTAACATGATATGACATTCATAGCACCTATTCATATGAATGCTGCTTTTGATATCTCATCATAATATGGCATTCATGACATCTATTCATATTCTTCAAATATGGCACTCATAGTATCAATTTATATATTTCTCCCCCTTTGTCATCAACAACAAGGAGAATGATATAAGCAAATTTTAAATATAAGTGCGATGCCATAAGTTGGTTTATGTCATTTTCCAACAGTGAGTGATAGGATACCAATTATGCAAACATCTCGAGGAAAACATGACATGGAGATAGCTTTTATTGCTTCTTCCTTTTTATTTGTTATCTTTTTACATGAAGGAGGAAAGCCATATGTGAAGTTCAAATTGATAAGATATTAAAGCACACTTCATTTTTGCAAGGATTAAGATATGTAAGTGAGTCAAATCCTTGTATGTAAAAATATCTTCCTTTTATAAGAGGGAATCATCAAATATGTTTCTCGAAAAATATTTTTCACATGATAAGTGCATTTGCTAGATGATTCCATATGTCAAAAATCAATGATGTGAATTAAACTTGATATGACATATGCTTGTTAAGTTCGGAAGAGGATAATGTATCAAGAAAATCCAAAAATAAAATTTGACACTTTCATACATTCGGACAGGGTTTTACTAGAGATATTCAATTACAATCATGAAGGTAAAACATGCTTATTATCATGGAAATTTTTGTATTCAAGCACATAATTTCCAACATGTAATCATGGCAAGTAATTGTGTAAAATCATTATGGCAATCAAGTGATTTGATCATTCAATCAAAAAAGTCCGAAAAATAATTTTAACACGTTTAATCATTCGGACATATTTTTGCCATAGTTTTTCAAATATAATCATGAAGATAAGGCATGCTTATCATCATGGTAGTATGATAGCAAGTTTACCATATACAAGCTAGCAAAAATTTTCAATATTTTAAGGCCCGCAAGCTAGCAATTTTGAGATGTTCAAGAAAGCAACTCTTGCTTCTTGAAATATAAGTTTTGCTAGATGTGCAAGTTGACTTTTTGCTTCTTGAGATAGGCAAGATAGCATTCCTTGGTGATGTTCAATATAGCTAAGTTATACATCATGCAAGCTAGTGAATCTTATAACATTTTAGAACATGCATAATCACCAAAGCATCATAAATTTTAATAATGTGCAAAATTACAAATTTTGCATGATTGCATTTGTGTGTCTTGAGACTTGCAAGATAGCACTTCTTGGTGATGTTAAAGATAGCAATTTCTTCTCTTTTGAGAAGTGCAATTTTTGATTTCTTCTTGAATTGTGCAAGCTAGCTATCTACCCTTTTGTCATTGTCAAAAAGAAGGGAAAAACCCTTTACATTAATTTTTAAATCATGACAAAGGTTAGTATCAATCTCATTTGTGCATCATTATATTTTCAAATTAAAACATGCACATTTTCAAAACATATAAACTCATTATTATATGCATGATTCCAAATCATCATTCATATTATTTCAATCATTGTTTCACTCATCACTATAGCTTATCATGCATAATATGTAAAACCATCTAACATGATATAAACATTTATTTATTATTTTTTTTTTTAAGCATTCATGATACACATCATACAAAAGCATATGCATCATTCCAAATCATAAATATTTCAAATCATCATGGTATTAATTAGTCACATTGCATCCTACCATACATGATCGAAGCTTCTCATTTGCATACATCAAAATAAATTCATGAATATCTCATGCATTCATATCATCACTTGAGGAATATTGAAAAAGAAATAATTGGGTGATGAGATAAATATTTCATGAATACAAAGAATTGCATAAAAATCATATCATGAATACAAGGAATACAAGTCACAATCATTCAAGAGAAAAATCAAGATCATGATTTTGATAAAACTCATTTCAAATTTAAATCATCAAAATCAATTTTATGGCTCACAAAATTTATAACATAAATAGATTCATGATTTCATTGATAATATATTTTACCCCTTTTTAAGTGTTTCATTTTAAGTGATCGATTTCATGTTAGCATGTCTTTTCATTTATGAAAACATGCATCAATTTTTTTAAAGCCACTGTTATTATAATGAAAATCGATAATCCATAAATATCAAGAATCATCATAATTTCAAAAATATATACTCATTAATCATAACTTCAAATTAAACATGATTTCATATACTCAAAATCGAGAAATAACAATGAAAATCAACATGATACACATTATTACTTCTCAACCACATATAGCATGATTTCATAAGGTATTTTTAATCAAAATCATTTTGTTTATCATAAACATGCAATTTTCATGATTATTTTCAAAATTACTAGAATGATAAGCATGATTCCTAATTTTTTGTATTTTCATTATAAAATTATTAAACATGCAAATTTCAAGAAAATTAAATAAAAAAGAAAAATGTATTATGAAAAGCATTATGTAATTTCAAAGTAAATTAAAGGCATTTTGATTACCTCAGCGTCGAAAGGCGTAAAGGCGTAGTTTGTCACCTCGCCTTTGTTGATTTTCTCCTCGTCTTCGGAGGAGCTCGATTCATCCCAATTTTTGTTCTTCTTCTTGCGTTCAAAGCAAGTAGTTCCGTTCTTTTTACTTTTTAATTTTTGTTTCATTTGTTGTTTAAGTTCACCATCACTTGAGCTTATGCTCGAGTGGTCTTCAAATGTTCTATGTCCCAAATCCTTCCTGTTCTTTGGAAGGGGGTTCTCAAGTTCTTCACGTGCATTGCACGTCATTTCATATGTGATCAATGAACCAATTAGTTCTTCAAGTGGAAAAATATTTAAATATTTTGTTTCTTATAAAGCCGTTACTTTTGAATCCCACTTCTTAGAAAGAGAACGCAAAATCTTGTTCACAAGTTCAGAATTCGAAAAACATTTGCCGAGAGCTCTTAAACCATTGACGACATCCGTAAAACGGGTGTACATGTCACCAATGGTTTCGCTTAGCTTCATTTGAAAAAGCTCGAATTCATGCAGTAAAATATTAACTTTCGAGTCTTTGACTCTACTAGTTCCCTCGTGCGTGATTTCAAGAGTGCGCCAAATATCGAAAGCCGTTTCGCACAAAAAATCCGATTGAACTCATTTTTGTCCAAAGCGCAAAATAAGGCATTCATAGCCTTTGCATTTAAAGAAAAATGCTTCTTCTCTAAATCCGACCATTCGTTCATCGGTTTAGAGTGAAGATGAAAGCTGTTTTCAATGATATTCCATAAATCCAAATTCATAGAAATCAAGAAAACTCTCATTCGAGTTTTCCAATAAGTGTAGTCCAATCCGTTAAACAACGGTGGACGAAAAATCGAAAAGCCCTCTTGAAAGCCATGAAGAGTCATTTCTCTCGGGTGTAAATCCGAAATGAGAAAAACCGGGCTCTAATACCAATTGTTAGGATCAAGAGCACTAAGAGGGGGGGGGGGTGAATTAGTGCAGCGGAAATCTTTCGACGATTAAAACCGAAAGCTGCGTTCGTTCGATAAAAACGATTTCGATGTAAAAGCCGATTCTAAAATTATTTTAACTTAAGATTAAGCGAGATGACGTTAAAGTAGATCTATGAAGGCAGTTTGCAGTTTATGATGGAAATTAGAATGCAAGCGCAAACTGAAAAGCGTCGTTCGTACGATAAAACCAGTTTACGTCTAAATGTCGATTCTGAAGATACTGAACTTTGAGATATGTTTTATAAATGCGCAGAAGGCAATTTGCAGTTATGATTGAAGTCTAAACATAAATGTAAACTGAAATATGATGATCGTACGAAAAAGCCGATTTACGTCTAAACGCAGATTCGGAAAGCTCTGAACTTAGAAACTCGTTCGTTAAAAGCGCAGAGGGCAGTAAGCTATTAAGGAGGTTTGCAGTAAAGATAAAATGCTCAAAGTAAATGCAAACCGAGATTTAGAGTGGTTCGGTCAATCTTGACCTACTCCACTTTTGGCTTCCTCCACCGACGAGGTCACCGACGTCAACTAGAGGCCTTCCTTCAATAGGCGACGGCCAACCACCCTTTTACAGTTTTACTCCTTTTGATGGGCTTAGGAGACAACCCTTACAGAAATTTTCTCTCCTCTCATTACAACTCAGAACTTGGAAGAATAGAGGGAGAAGAACTTTTGGCCTTTACAATAATTTTGAGCTCTAAGAATCACAAAAAGGATCAAGATTTCGGTGTATGTTCTTACCCTTTTAGTACTGAATGGGTGGGGTATTTATAGGCCCCAACCCAGTTCAAATTTGGAGCTCAAAACTGTCAATTCCCGGAATTCCGGGATCAGGCGGTTGCACCGTCTGGTAGAGCTCGAAGACTGAGCCTCTGGGCAGTGCCACCTCCTGTCAGGGGCGGTTGCACCTCCTGCCAGAGCTCAAAGACTGAGCTCAGGCGGTTGCACCTCCTGACTGGGGCGGTTGCACCGCCTGCTAGAGCTCGAAGACCGAGCTCAAGCGGTGCTACCTCCTGTCAGGAGAGGTTGCACCGCCCAGTCTCGCTTGGAGACTGAGCCCAAGCGGTGCCACCTCCTGGCTGGGGCGGTTGCACCGCCCAGCCTCGCTGGGAGACTTAGCCCAGGAGGTGCTACCTCCTGGCCTGGGCGGTTGCACCTCTTGGCACTATTTCAGATCATTGGTTGGGCTCCAAACTTGGCCCAAACCAGTCCGAATTCGGGCCCAATTGGCCCCTAACCGGGTTATAAGATTAACACCTAATCCTAACCCTAATTAACATGCTAACTACGAATTTAAAGACATTTCTTAAGCTATTACAAAGTCTGCAAGTCAAGACTTCTTCCGGCGAGCTTTCGGTGAACTTCTGGCGGTCTTCCGATAAACTCTCGGAAACCATTCTGCGGACTCCCGGCAAGCTCCTAGACTTCACGATTTGATCTTGGCGAGTTCCGATGAGCTTCTTTGGCAAGCTTCTGGACTTCTCGGATTTGTTCCCGCAAAACCTCCGACGACCGTCCGAACTTCCGTCGAACTCTGGAACTCCCAACGTGATCATAGTCTTAACTCCAACGCAACTCCAGCTACATGTCTTACTTTCATCGTAGTTAATCCTGCACATGTAAAACAAAAACTTCGATCGAGACAATTAATCCTAAGCAATTAACCAAGTTGTCCGGCATGTCATTGGTCCCTCGATGCTTCGTCCGATTCTTCGGTGCATCGTCCTCTCCTGCGGCCTAATGCCCAATCGGCCAGTTGACTCTGCAACTCCGATATCCTTGGCACAATACCCGCTCTTCTTGGCCCGATGCCCGAGTCCACGGCCCGAAGCCTTCTGTCGATACGTCGACCGATCCACCGGCCCGACGTCCAATCTTCTGACATGTTCCTCCGGCACAACATGATTTTCCTGCTTTAATTGTCTCATCCTGATCGAAGTATCCTGCATCACTTAAAACGCAGATTAAGTCACAAACATACATCAAGTGGTTTCATCATCAAAATACGAGATTCACCAGATACGTCGACCGATCCACCGGCTCGACGTCCAATCTTCTAATATGTTCCTCCGGCACAACATGATTTTTTCTGTTTTAATTGTCTTATCCTGATCGAAGCATCCTACGTCACTCAAAACGCAGATTAAATCATAAACATATATCAAGTGGTTTCATCATCAAAATACAAAATTCAACAATCTCCCCCTTTTTTATGATGACAACCACTTGATGACAGAGTTAACCTTAACTCCCGAGTTTAAACAAACTCCCCCTATCAATATGTCATATTGATAGAACCTTGAATTCAAACTGAATTCAAGTCATTGCAATATTCATTATGAATACTTGCAACACGTCATCATAAACTTATGCATAAACTTATGCATAACATCATACTTCTCCCCCTTTGTCATCAACAAAAAGGAGAAGTTCCAACTCTAATGTGTTTGTAGTATCAATTCAACTTATTGCATGAAAAACATAATATCAAGTTTTATCATCATGCAATCTAGTAATTAAATATGTGCAAGTTTAGCATGTTTGCTTTTCATGAGATAGCAACTGTTTGCTTCTCTTTAGACTACAAGCTAGCAATTTTTACGATATACAAGTTTTACTACATACAAGCTAGCAAAGATTTCAAAAGCTAATGCAAGATAGCTTTCTTGTGTAAGCTCATGATTCTTGCTTCCTTTGCAATGTTTGAGCTCGCAATTTTGCTTTCATTGCAAAGTGCAAGTTTAGCATGTTTAGCATCTTGAGATAGGCAAGATAGAACATTTTTATATTTTCTTGAGATTTCAAGCTAGCAATTATCGGTGATGTTAAAGATAGCAATTTCTTCTCTTTTGAGAAGTGTAATTTTTGCTTTCTTCTTGAATTGTGCAAGCTAGCTATCTACCCTTTTGTCATTGTCAAAAAGAAGGGAAAAACCCTTTACATTAATTTTTAAATCATGACAAAGGTTAGTATCAATCTCATTTGTGCATCATTATATTTTCAAATTAAAACATGCACATTTTCAAAACATATAAACTCATTATTATATGCATGATTCCAAATCATCATTCATATTATTTCAATCATTGTTTCACTCATCACTATAGCTTATCATGCATAATATGTAAAACCATCTAACATGATATAAACATTTATTTATTATTTTTTTTTTTAAGCATTCATGATACACATCATACAAAAGCATATGCATCATTCCAAATCATAAATATTTCAAATCATCATGGTATTAATTAGTCACATTGCATCCTACCATACATGATCGAAGCTTCTCATTTGCATACATCAAAATAAATTCATGAATATCTCATGCATTCATATCATCACTTGAGGAATATTGAAAAAGAAATAATTGGGTGATGAGATAAATATTTCATGAATACAAAGAATTGCATAAAAATCATATCATGAATACAAGGAATACAAGTCACAATCATTCAAGAGAAAAATCAAGATCATGATTTTGATAAAACTCATTTCAAATTTAAATCATCAAAATCAATTTTATGGCTCACAAAATTTATAACATAAATAGATTCATGATTTCATTGATAATATATTTTACCCCTTTTTAAGTGTTTCATTTTAAGTGATCGATTTCATGTTAGCATGTCTTTTCATTTATGAAAACATGCATCAATTTTTTTAAAGCCACTGTTATTATAATGAAAATCGATAATCCATAAATATCAAGAATCATCATAATTTCAAAAATATATACTCATTAATCATAACTTCAAATTAAACATGATTTCATATACTCAAAATCGAGAAATAACAATGAAAATCAACATGATACACATTATTACTTCTCAACCACATATAGCATGATTTCATAAGGTATTTTTAATCAAAATCATTTTGTTTATCATAAACATGCAATTTTCATGATTATTTTCAAAATTACTAGAATGATAAGCATGATTCCTAATTTTTTGTATTTTCATTATAAAATTATTAAACATGCAAATTTCAAGAAAATTAAATAAAAAAGAAAAATGTATTATGAAAAGCATTATGTAATTTCAAAGTAAATTAAAGGCATTTTGATTACCTCAGCGTCGAAAGGCGTAAAGGCGTAGTTTGTCACCTCGCCTTTGTTGATTTTCTCCTCGTCTTCGGAGGAGCTCGATTCATCCCAATTTTTGTTCTTCTTCTTGCGTTCAAAGCAAGTAGTTCCGTTCTTTTTACTTTTTAATTTTTGTTTCATTTGTTGTTTAAGTTCACCATCACTTGAGCTTATGCTCGAGTGGTCTTCAAATGTTCTATGTCCCAAATCCTTCCTGTTCTTTGGAAGGGGGTTCTCAAGTTCTTCACGTGCATTGCACGTCATTTCATATGTGATCAATGAACCAATTAGTTCTTCAAGTGGAAAAATATTTAAATATTTTGTTTCTTATAAAGCCGTTACTTTTGAATCCCACTTCTTAGAAAGAGAACGCAAAATCTTGTTCACAAGTTCAGAATTCGAAAAACATTTGCCGAGAGCTCTTAAACCATTGACGACATCCGTAAAACGGGTGTACATGTCACCAATGGTTTCGCTTAGCTTCATTTGAAAAAGCTCGAATTCATGCAGTAAAATATTAACTTTCGAGTCTTTGACTCTACTAGTTCCCTCGTGCGTGATTTCAAGAGTGCGCCAAATATCGAAAGCCGTTTCGCACAAAGAAACCCGATTGAACTCATTTTTGTCCAAAGCGCAAAATAAGGCATTCATAGCCTTTGCGTTTAAAGAAAAATGCTTCTTCTCTAAATCCGACCATTCGTTCATCGGTTTAGAGTGAAGATGAAAGCTATTTTCAACGATATTCCATAAATCCAAATTCATAGAAATCAAGAAAACTCTCATTCGAGTTTTCCAATAAGTGTAGTCCAATCCGTTAAACAACGGTGGACGAAAAATCGAAAAGCCCTCTTGAAAGCCATGAAGAGTCATTTCTCTCGGGTGTAAATCCGAAATGAGAAAAACCGGGCTCTAATACCAATTGTTAGGATCAAGAGCACTAAGAGGGGGGGGGGGGGGGGGGGGGGTGAATTAGTGCAGCGGAAATCTTTCGACGATTAAAACCGAAAGCTGCGTTCGTTCGATAAAAACGATTTTGATGTAAAAGCCGATTCTAAAATTATTTTAACTTAAGATTAAGCGAGATGACGTTAAAGTAGATCTATGAAGGCAGTTTGCAGTTTATGATGGAAATTAGAATGCAAGCGCAAACTGAAAAGCGTCGTTCGTACGATAAAACCAGTTTACGTCTAAATGTCGATTCTGAAGATACTGAACTTTGAGATATGTTTTATAAATGCACAGAAGGCAATTTGCAGTTATGATTGAAGTCTAAACGTAAATGTAAACTGAAATATGATGATCGTACGAAAAAGCCGATTTACGTCTAAACGCATATTCGGAAAGCTCTGAACTTAGAAACTTGTTCGTTAAAAGCGCAGAGGGCAGTAAGCTATTAAGGAGGTTTGCAGTAAAGATAAAATGCTCAAAGTAAATGCAAACCGAGATTTAGAGTGGTTCGGTCAATCTTGACCTACTCCACTTTTGGCTTCCTCCACCGACGAGGTCACCGACGTCAACTAGAGGCCTTCCTTCAATAGGCGACGGCCAACCACCCTTTTACAGTTTTACTCCTTTTGATGGGCTTAGGAGACAACCCTTACAGAAATTTTCTCTCCTCTCATTACAACTCAGAACTTGGAAGAATAGAGGGAGAAGAACTTTTGGCCTTTACAACAATTTTGAGCTCTAAGAATCACAAAAAGGATCAAGATTTCGGTGTATGTTCTTACCCTTTTAGTGCTGAATGGGTGGGGTATTTATAGGCCCCAACCCAGTTCAAATTTGGAGCTCAAAACTGTCAATTCCCGGAATTCCGGGATCAGGCGGTTGCACCGTCTGGTAGAGCTCGAAGACTGAGCCTCTGGGCAGTGCCACCTCCTGTCAGGGGCGGTTGCACCTCCTGCCAGAGCTCGAAGACTGAGCTCAGGCGGTTGCACCTCCTGACTAGGGCGGTTGCACCGCCTGCTAGAGCTCGAAGACCGAGCTCAAGCGGTGCTACCTCCTGTCAGGAGAGGTTGCACCGCCCAGTCTCGCTTGGAGACTGAGCCCAAGCGGTGCCACCTCCTGGCTAGGGCGGTTGCACCGCCCAGCCTCGCTGGGAGACTTAGCCCAGGAGGTGCTACCTCCTGGCCTGGGCGGTTGCACCTCTTGGCACTATTTCAGATCATTGGTTGGGCTCCAAACTTGGCCCAAACCAGTCCGAATTCGGGCCCAATTGGCCCCTAACCGGGTTATAAGATTAACACCTAATCCTAACCCTAATTAACGTGCTAACTACGAATTTAAAGACATTTCTTAAGCTATTACAAAGTCTGCAAGTCAAGACTTCTTCCGGCGAGCTTTCGGTGAACTTCTGGCGGTCTTCCGATAAACTCTCGGAAACCATTCTGCGGACTCCCGGCAAGCTCCTAGACTTCACGATTTGATCTTGGCGAGTTCCAATGAGCTTCTTTGGCAAGCTTCTGGACTTCTCGGATTTGTTCCCGCAAAACCTCCGACGACCGTCCGAACTTCCGTCGAACTCTGGAACTCCCAACGTGATCATAGTCTTGACTCCAACGCAACTCCAGCTACATGTCTTACTTTCATCGTAGTTAATCCTGCACATGTAAAACAAAAACTTCGATCGAGACAATTAATCCTAAGCAATTAACCAAGTTGTCCGGCATGTCATTGGTCCCTCGACGCTTCGTCCGATTCTTCGGTGCATCGTCCTCTCCTGCGGCCTAATGCCCAATCGGCCAGTTGACTCTGCAACTCCGATATCCTTGGCACAATACCCGCTCTTCTTGGCCCGATGCCCGAGTCCACGGCCCGAAGCCTTCTGTCGATACGTCGACCGATCCACCGGCCCGACGTCCAATCTTCTGACATGTTCCTCCGGCACAACATGATTTTCCTGCTTTAATTGTCTCATCCTGATCGAAGTATCCTGCGTCACTTAAAACGCAGATTAAGTCACAAACATACATCAAGTGGTTTCATCATCAAAATACGAGATTCACCAGATACGTCGACCGATCCACCGGCTCGACGTCCAATCTTCTAATATGTTCCTCCGGCACAACATGATTTTTTCTGTTTTAATTGTCTTATCCTAATCGAAGCATCCTACGTCACTCAAAACGCATATTAAATCATAAACATATATCAAGTGGTTTCATCATCAAAATACAAAATTCAACAATCTCCCCCTTTTTTATGATGACAACCACTTGATGACGGAGTTAACCTTAACTCCCGAGTTTAAACAAACTCCCCCTATCAATATGTCATATTGATAGAACCTTGAATTCAAACTGAATTCAAGTCATTGCAATATTCATTATGAATACTTGCAACACGTCATCATAAACTTATGCATAAACTTATGCATAACATCATACTTCTCCCCCTTTGTCATCAACAAAAAGGAGAAGTTCCAACTCTAATGTGTTTGTAGTATCAATTCAACTTATTGCATGAAAAACATAATATCAAGTTTTATCATCATGCAATCTAGTAATTAAATATGTGCAAGTTTAGCATGTTTGCTTTTCATGAGATAGCAACTGTTTGCTTCTCTTTAGACTACAAGCTAGCAATTTTTACGATATACAAGTTTTACTACATACAAGCTAGCAAAGATTTCAAAAGCTAATGCAAGATAGCTTTCTTGTGTAAGCTCATGATTCTTGCTTCCTTTGCAATGTTTGAGCTCGCAATTTTGCTTTCATTGCAAAGTGCAAGTTTAGCATGTTTAGCATCTTGAGATAGGCAAGATAGAACATTTTTATATTTTCTTGAGATTTCAAGCTAGCAATTATCGGTGATGTTCAAGATAGCAATTTCTTCTCTTTTGAGAAGTGGAATTTTTGCTTTCGTCTTGAATTGTGCAAGCTAGCTAGTTTGCCTCTTTCCATGATGTCCACGCTAGAAATTCTTGCTCCCCCTTTGTCATTGTCAAAAAGAAGGGAAGACCCGTATATCAATTTTCAGATTATGACAAAGGTGAGTAATCATTCTTATTTCAAAATTTCATAATTAAGATAAACCTTGAATTCAAATTAAGGCAATTTTAATCATGATTCACATCATATGCAATACATCACATACATCATAATAAAAGGCATAAGTATTGCATGCATCATTTTAGCAATAAATTATAGCATTTCATCACATGGCAAGATATCAGCAAGTAAAATTACGGTGCAAGTTTTTGATATCTTAACATGGCATATGGCAATCATAGCATTTCTATCATCAATTTACCATATATTTCGATGCAAACTTCTTTTGATATCTTAACATAATTCAAATTCAAATATGGCACTAATAGCATCAATTCATATATTTCTCCCCCTTTGTCATCAATAAAAATGAGAACGATATAAGCAAATTTTAAACATTAGTACGGTAATGATTCATGCCATAACTGGGTTCATGTCATTTTTCAATAATGAGTAATAGGATACCAAATATACAAACATCTCAAGGAAAACATGACATAGAGATAACTTTGAAAACTTCTTCCTTTTTATTTGTTATTATCTTTTTGTATGAAGGAGGAAAGCTATTTCTGAGCTTACTCGAATGAAGTTAAAATCGATAAGATATTAAAGCATGCTTCATTTTTGCTAGGATCAAGATATGTATGTGAATCAAATCCTTGTACGTAGAAATATCTTCCTTTTTCAAGAAGGAATCATCAAATCCATTTCTCAAAAAAATATTTTTTCACATGGTAAGTTTCTGAGAGATGCATTTGCTAATTGATTCCATATGTCAAAAATCAATGATATGAATCAAACTCGATATGACATATGCTTATGAAAGCTATATTAAGTCCGAAAGAGAATGATGTATCAAGAAAATCCGATTGTTAGAATCAAAAAAATACAAAATCTGAAAATAAAATTTAACACTTTCATGCATTCGGACAAGGTTTTGCTATAGATTTTCAAGTTCAATCATGAAGATAAAACATGCTCATGATCATGGAAATTTTTGTATCCAAAACACATAATTTCCAACTTGTTATTAAGGCATGTAATAGTGTAAAATCATCATGGCAATTAAGTGATTTGATCATTGAATCAAGAAAGTCCGAAAAATAATCTTAACAAGTTCATGCATTGGGACACATTTTTGCCATAGTTTTTCAAATATACTTATGAAAATAACACATGCTTATCATCATGTATAACTTAAAATCTCATGCATAAAATTGTCAATCAAAATATTTAATATTACATCATTATGCATTTCTTCAAATCAAACATGATTTTATTTAATCAAGATCGAGAAATAACAATGGAAATCAATGTGATATACATTATTACTTCTTAACCACATATAGCATGATATTAAACTTCTTAATATTTTCATTAAGACATCAAGGTTTTAATCAAAATTGGAAATAATCAAGATACACATTTTTTCTTCTTAAGAAAAATATACATATGATCATTAGATTTAAATCTAACATTTTATTCCATTAACATAAAACATGTAATTTTCATTATTATTTTTAAAATTATGAGCATGATCATATTCTTACATTTTTAATTTTTTTTAATATATAATTTTTAAGAAAAATAATTATTCTAAAAAATAAAATACATCATGAAAAACATCAAGTAATTTCAAAATAAATTAAGGGGGTTTTGATTACCTCATCGTTGAATGTCATTAAGGTATAGTTTGCCACCTCGCCTTTCTTGATTTTCTCCTCGTCTTCGGAGGAGCTCGATTCATCCCACTTTGTGTTCTTCTTCTTGCATTCAAAGCAAGTAGTTTCGTTCTTTTTGTTCTTAAATTTTTGTTTCTTTAATTTTTTAAATTTTATTTGTAGTTTTTGTTCACCATCACTTAAGCTTATGCTCGAGTGGTCTTCAAATGTTCTATGTCCTAAATCCTTCCTGTTCTTTGGAAGGTTGTTTTGTTCATCATGTGCATTGTGCATCATTTCATATATCATCAACGAACCAATTAGTTCTTCAAGTGAAAAAATATTTAAATCTTTTGTTTCTTGTATTGCCGTTACTTTTGATTCCCAAACTTTAGAAAGTGATTGTAAAGCTTTACTAACAAGTTCAAAATTCGAGAAACATTTGCCAAGAGCTTTTAAACCATTGACGACATCTGTGAAATGGGTGTACATGTCAACAATGCTTTCGCTCTGCTTCATTCGAAAAAGATCGAAATCATGCATCAAAAAATTTACTTTAGAATCTTTTACACTACTTGTGTCTTCGTGTGTGATTTCAAGAGTGCGTCAAATATCAAAAGTCGTTTCGCACATAGAAATTCGATTGAACTCATTTTTGTCCAAAGCGTAAAATAAGGCATTCAGAGCCTTTGCATTTAAAGAAAAATACTTCTTCTCCAAATCCGACCATTCGTTCATCGGGGTTTAGAGGGAAGTTGAAAACCGTTTCCAACAATATTCCATAAATCCAAATTCATAGAAATCAAGAAAACTCGCATTCGAGTTTTCCAATAAGTGTAGTCCAATCCGTTAAACAATAGTGGACGAACAACCGAAAAGCCCTCTTGAAAGCCATGAAGAGCCATTTCTCTCGGGTGTAAATGCAAAATGAGAAATACCGGGCTTTGATACCAATTGTTAGGATCAAGAGCACTAAGAGGGGGGGGGGGATGATTAGTGCAGCAGAAAACTTTCGACGATTAAAACAGCATTCGTATGATAAAAGCGATTTTGGTAAGAAAGTTGATTCGTAAATCACTTTAACTTGTGATTAAGCGAGATGTAGTTAAAGCAAATATATAGAGGCAGTTTGCAGTTAAGATAGACAACAGAATGTAATAGCAAACTGGAATACGATGTTCGTACGATAAAAGCGATTTCGGTATAAAAGTCGATTCGTAAATCACTTTAACTTGTGATCAAACGAGATGCAGTTAAAGCAAAGATATAAAGGTAGTTTGCAGTTATGATGGAAATCAGAATGTAAGTGTAAACTGAAATATGATGTTCGTATGATAAAACCGATTTCCATCTTAACGCCGATTCGGAAAATACTTAACTATGAAACACGTTCGTAAATGAGCAGAAGGCAGTAAGCTATTGAGGAGGTTCGCAGTAAAGATAAGATGCTCAAAGTAAATACAAACCGAGATTTAGAGTGGTTCGGTCAATCTTGACCTACATCCACTTTTGGCTTCCTCCTCCGATGAGGTCACTGACGTCCACTAGAGGCCTTCCTTCAATAGGCGAAGGCCAACCACCCTTTTATAGTTTTACTCCTTTTGACGGGCTTAGGAGACAACCCTTACAGAATTTCTCTCCTCTATTGAAAGCTCAAAACTTGGAAGAAAAGAGTGAGGAGAACTTCTAGACTTTACAACACTTTTGAGCTCTAAAATCACAGAGTAAGATCAAGCTTTCGGTGCCCTTTCATGCAGGAAAGGATGGGGTATATATAGGCCCCAAACTAGTTTGAATTTGGAGCTCAAAAATGTCTTTTCCCGGATTTCCGAGGTCTTGGCGGTTCTACCTCCTAATTGGGGCGGTACAACCGCCTGACAGCTCAGAGATTGAGCCTATGGGCGGTGCCATCGCCTGACTGGGGCGATTGCACCGCTTGGCAGAGCTCGGAGACCGAGCTCAAGCAGTTCCACCGCCTGTCAGGGGCGGTTGCACCGCCTAGTCTCGCTCGGAGACTGAGCCCTGGCGGTGCCACCACCTGATTGGGGCGGTTGCACCGCACAGCTTTCCTGGGAGACTATCTCCTGGGCGGTGCCACCGCCGACCCTAGCAGTGTCACCGCCTAACAGGAATTCTGGTCCGAATGAGTTGATCTATTCGACCCAATTTGGGTCTGTTAAGGGCCCAATTGCCCCCAGATTAAGTTAATGGGATCATCTCTCATTCCTAACTTAATCTACATGCTAACTATGATATTTCTTAATACATTTACTGCAACTTGCTCCGATGCGTCAATCGCTTCTTCCGACGAACTTCTGGCGAACATCCAACAAACCTTCGGCGATGCTCCGACGGACTTCCGGCAAACTCCTGGACTTGCGACAATCCACTTGGCAAGTTCCGACGAGCTTCTTTGGCAAGCTCCTGGACTTCTCGGATTTGTTCCCGTAGAATCTTCGACGACCGTCCAGACTTCCGTCGAACTCTCGAACTCCCAACGTGATCATAGTCTTGACTCCGGTGCAACTCCTATTGCATGTCTTACTTCCGTCGTAGTTAATCCTGCACATGTAAAACAAAACTTTAATTGAGATAATTAATCCTAAGCAATTAACCAAGTTGTCTGGCATGTCATTGGTCCCTCGACGCTTTGTCTGATTCTTTGGCGCATCGTCCTCTCCTACGGCCAATTGCCCAATGGGCCAATTGACTTCGTAACTCCGATATCCTTGGCGCAATACCCGCTCTTCTTGTTGGGAAATCTTGGGGGCGACATCACATGCACAGCGGAAGAACAAGAAAACAAAATCCTCGATTCCCAAAGAGATGTTCGTCGTCATGCGAAGATTGGTGCGCAAAATCCGCGAAACTTAAAACTGCGTATAGAGTAGATCGTGTTACCTAGGGAGATCGTATATCCTTGTTTCCTTGCAGATCCTTAGGAGAGGGTGAAGGAGGTCAAGCGTCCTCCTCTCTAGCGGTGATCCACACAGCAAGGTTGCGACGACGCTCCTTAAAACTCCAGGCTTGCTCTGAGGTGGAGAGGGAGAGGAGAATAGGAAAGGTAAGCAAAGGCTTTAGCCTATGAGGCTCTGAATCATTCCTATTTATAGAGGTCCCCTGTCAAACCCTAATGGGTACTCCCTTAGTGGGTATTGGATCTGCATCCAATAAGACAAGGGCTCCGTCGGATTTCTCATATCCGAACCTCTACTCATCGCAATGCCTACCATATGTGTGTGACCCTCTAGGCCCAATATCGAGCTGGCTGTGAGTCATACCTGTCAGAACTCCTTCAACTTAGTGAATTATTATCTCTGTAATAATTCACTTGACTCATCGACTACGGACATACTAAGCCACTACGCCATAGTCCCCAGATGATACAGGGGAATCCAATCCATTGGACCTGTCTGTCCTTAGTTACCGTGTACCTATAGTCCCTCATCCATCTAATATCCCTGAGACCGTATATCGAGCATGGTGTTGTCAAACCCATACGGTTTCTACTCGAGTCTCGCTCTAATCGGATTCTCTTGGAGAACTCTTTCTCTCTCAACCCGAATGACCCTGGCAAGGGATTTGTCTGAGCAAGAACACATGGGATATTCCTCTCATGACGCCGAGAGTAGATGATCCTCTATCGACACTCAATAGCACTCGTAAGGTCGACTACCACTCCCAATGACCAACTGTACTAGATCTTGGACAACCAAACCTATAAGTCTGGTATCAAAGAGTGAAGCACTCATACAGGACATCCTTGGTGTCTCAAGTCTAAAGACCAGATATACAACTAGGACTACGGAATCGTTGTCTGACAATAAGGCATCATCAACCATCCAGCATTCCGTAAGCGGATCAATCAGTGAACTCATTCTCCAATGAGCACTTGTACTATCTCCCTAGTGTCCCTACACAAGCAGCTATGAGACCAGCTGCATCCATCATATGGACGGGTATACAGCACACCAGTTTATTCGGTTATCACGATGTCCCTCTCGAGTAACCTATGACCGGAATTATTTAGGATATGTGTTTAAATGTGAATCGATTTCATTATCGTGATCTCATCACGATCCGATTCCGATTGCACAAATCAAAGGATATCACAATATATATATGCACATATGCAATAGTTATAAAGTGATATACGCCAAAATATAATAAGAAAAAAGATTCTGTATCAAGTCACACGTGTCATCACTCACGTGATTAGCTTGCTGGGCACCTATGGCTAGCACTTCTTAGCCCGATGCCCGAGTCCACGACCCAAAGTCTTTTGTCGATACATTGACCGATCCACCAGCCCGACGTCCAATCTTCTGACATGTTCCTCCGGCACAATATGATTTTTCCTACTTTAATTGTCTCATCCTGATCGAAGCATCCTGCGTCACTCAAAACGCAGATTAAATCATAAACATATATTGGTTTCATCATCAAAATACGAGATTCAACACATCTTGAACATGGTTCCTAATAAATCAGTTTCATCGACTCCATTTGAGTTTTGGACTTGTAGGAAGCCCAGCCTAAGACATTTATATATTTGGGGGTGTCCTGCACAAATAAGAGTATTCAATCCACATGAAACGAAATTGAATCCAAGAACTATTTCAGGATATTTTATTGGTTATCTAGAAAAATCCAAGGGATACAGATTTTATTGCCCTAATCATAGTATGAGAATAGTAGAATCTGGTAATGCAAAATTCCTAGAAAATGGTGAAATCAGTGGGAGTAAAAAGTCTTGAAGGATTAATTTTGATATCGAGAAGATTCAAGTTAATTCTCCCATATCATCCCCTTATCGAGAAATTATTGTTCCTCAAATCAATGAGAGTATTGATGAGGGTGAACAACAAAATAACATCGAAGAACTCTCACATGATGTTTATGTCGCCACTGATGATCTTGTAGAACAATCACAATTGGCAGATTTGAGAAGATCTCAAAGGAAAAAGAAACATGTCATTTCTGATGATTATGTGATATATCTACAAGAATCAGATTATGATAAAGGAATAAAAAGAGACCCCTTATCGTTTTCACAAGCCATAGAAAGTAACGATTCTGAAAAATGGTATGATGCAATGAAAGAAGAGTTAAAATCAATGGTTCAGAATGGTGTTTGGGATCTCGTTGAATTGTCCAATGATTGTAAAAGAGTCGGTTGTAAATGGGTCTTTAAGACAAAACACGACTCAACGGGCAATATCGAACAATATAAAGCCAGACTTGTGGCCAAGGGTTTTTCTCAAAAGGAAGGCATCGACTGCTAGTCATAAGTGCCCAGCAAGCCAATCACGTAAGTGATGGCACGTGTGACTTGATACAGAATCTTTTTGCTTATTATATTTTGGCATATATCACTTTATAACTATTGCATAAATGCATATATATTGTGATGTCCTTGGATTTGTGCAATGGGAATCGGATCGTGATGAGATCACGATAATGAGATCGATTCACCTTTAAACACATATCCTAAATAATCCCGGTCATAGGTTACTCGAGAGGGACATCGTGATAACCGGATAGACTGGTGTGCTGTATACCCGTCCATATGATGGATGCAGCTGGTCTCATAGCTGCTCGTGTAGGGACACTAGGGATACAGTACAGGTGCTCATTGGAGAATGAGTTCACTGATTGATCCGCTTACGGAATGCTGGATGGTTGATGATGCCTTATTGTCAGACAACGATTCCGTAGTCCTAGTGGTGTATCTGGTTCTTAGACTTGAGACACCAAGGATGTCCTGTATGAGTGCTCCACTCTTTGATACCAGACTTATAGGTTTGGCTGTTCCCAGATCTAGTACAGCTGGTCATTGGGAGTGGTAGTCGACCTTACGAGGGCTATTGAGTGTCGATAGAGGATCATCCACTCTCGGTATCATGAGAGGAATATCCCATGTGTTCTTGCTCAGACAAATCCCTGGCCAGGGTCATTCGGGTTGAGAGAGAAAGAGTTCTCCGGGAGAATCCGATTAGAGCGAGACTCGAGTAGAAACCGTATGGGTCTGACAGCACCATGCTCGATATACGGTCTCTGGGATATTAGATGGATGAGGGACTATAGGTACATGGTAACTAAGGACAGACAGGTCCAATGGATTGGATTCCCCTGTATCGTCTGGGGACTACGGCGTAGTGGCATAGTACTTCCGTAGTCGATGAGTCGAGTGAATTATTACAGAGATAATAATTCACTGAGTTAGAAGGAGTTCTGACAGGTATGACTCACGGCCAGCTCGATATTGGGCCTAGAGGGTCACACACATATGGTAGGCATTGCGATGAGTAGAGGTTCGGATATGAGATATCCGACGGAGCCCTTGTCTTATTGGATGCAGATCCAATACCCACTAGGGAAAGGACCCATTAGGGTTTTGACACGGGATCTCTATAAATAGGAGGGATTCACAGCCTCATAGGCTAGAGTCTTTGCTTGCCCTTCCTATTCTCCTCTCCCTCTCCACCTCAGAGTAGGCCTGGAGTTTTGAGGAGCGTCGTCGCAACCCTGCTGTGTGGATCACCGCTAGAGAGGAGGACGCTTGACCTCCTTCACCCTCTCCTAAGGATCTGCAAGGAAACAGGGATATACGATCTCCCTAGGTAACACAATCTCTATACGCAGTTTTGTGTTTTTGCGGATTTTGCGCACCAATCTTCGCACGACGATGAACATCCTTTTGGGAATCGGGGATTTTTGTTTTCTTGTTCTTCCGCTGCGCATATGATGTCGCCCCCCCTATGATTTCCCAACAGTGGTATCAGAGCCAGGTTGTTCGTGCGAATGATTGGTTTTTTAACTGCGTGTGTTGTGTTTAGGAAGAATATTGACGTCAAAATCGTTGACGCAAAAGCAAGGAAGGGCAGCAACAGTTGCTGCCCTCGATCTGTGTGCCTGCAGCAGCCGGCCGGCGGTCTGCTGTGGCCGCTGCTCCCACGGGCAAAAACCCCGCAGGGGCGGCCGCCAGCGAGACAACACCACCTGCGGGCGCTGACTCGCGGGCAGAACCGCCCGCGAAGGCGGCGGCGCCCGCGGGGGCGCCCACCTGCAGCGGCAGCGCCCGCGGGGGCGCCCACCTGCAGCGGCAGCGACCCCAGCGGGCGTGCCACCTGCAGGCGAGGGCAGTGCCCTCGCCCTCGTCGCACAGGCCGCCGCCAGCAGGGTGGCGGCGGCGGCGGCGCAGCAGCGAAAAGGGGAAAGGGTATTAGGGTTTTCTGCGTAAAAGACAGTTTTGCCCCTCGGAATTTGAGAAATTCCAGTTTCTGTCTTTTGTCCAAATTACGAAAATACCCTTAGGAATTGAGAAATTCCCTATATATCCCTGATTTCAGAAAATATTAATTAATTAAAAGGTTTAGTTGATTATTATTTTTATTATTATCTAGTAGTCCTACATGATGATGATTATTTATACATGTGATGTATGATGAGTGGACGGATGATCATGGACCGTGTGATGTGTGTACTTGTGATTATTATTATTGAGGTCTGCGAACCTCCATTATATTTCTCGTTTATTGTCGGGCCTGCGTGCCTATGATTAAGTTGTAATCACATGAGGAGGCGCAGCGGGAGCGTGGAAGCCATAGCGGGACCCACGAGACGGACGATCGTGATGCATGGAGATGCATCAAGATGTCGACGGAACCAACGAGGACGAGATGGACGATCACAAGGCATGGAGATGCACCGTTGCACACATAGATCTTGATGTGAGTGATTAGGCCTACTGGCTCGGGCCTAATCATATTAGGTTGTGGTCCATCATCATCTGGTGTGATTGCTTATACACATACTAGATATGTATATATATTTGCATGCGATGTAGATATATATTAAATATGTATATGTGTGACATGTCATATTAGGAGACCAAATCATAGAAACATCTCTCGATAATATTAAGTTGGTAAACGTGAGGCAATTAGATTGACCCACGTGGCCTTCCATCGTTATGAGTAGGAACCGAATCCCGGTGTAGGTTGAGTTGGTCGAGTCCCTCGAGACTCACCTATATCGCGATTCGCTATCTTGCTTACGACATAGAGATGTCACCGGTGACCTGAGGGCATGATATGCTTGGTCGAGTCCCTCGAGGGTATATCATCAAATCAGACTCATCTTGTAACGAAGGTGTTGACTTAACCGAGCATCATGGTTGGTCGAGTCCCTCGAGGCCATGGTGATTCGGAGGCCGAACAGGACGGGAATCACAAGGAGTTGTGATCGGCAAGAGTTGTCTACCTTTTAGGCTTAGTGTGATTGGTCAAGTCCCTCGAGGTTACACTAAGACGCTGATTGGATCCTGATCCCCACTAGAAGTCTGCCGGAGACTTCCGTTTCACGTGCTGAGGGTGTCGCGTGACTCGTAAGTAAAATAGTGGGAGCATATTAAGATAGAAGTCCATATCTTGATAGTTTATTTCTTGCAAAATCTGCATGTTATTCATTTTTGCTACATCTTTATTTTCAGAAAATGTCGCTTTCAAATCCCTTACGTGGCATACTTGATGTCAACCGCCTCACTGGTCCAAATTATACGGATTGGCTCCGTAACTTGAGAATTGTTCTCACAGCGGAGAAAATCGTGTACGTCCTTGATACAGTGATGCCTACGCCCGAAGAAGGGGCAAGCGAGGATGAGATCGCTCGCTACGTGAAGTACATTGATGACTCCACTCTTGCTCAGTGCTATATGTTGGGCTCTATGACTCCAGAGTTACAGAGACAACATGAAAAGATGGATGCCAGATCCATTCTCCTACATATCCGTAAATTGTTTGAGGAACAGGGAAGGACTCAACGATATGAGATATCCAAGAGCCTTTTCCGCGCTAGGATGACTGAGGGGACACCGGTTCAGAACCATGTCCTAAAGATGATTGAGTGGATAGAGAAACTCACAGGTCTAGGAATGGTCCTAGAGGATAACTTGTGTGTGGACATTGTGCTTCAGTCCCTACCAGATTCCTTTTCACAGTTCATAATGAACTTTAATATGAACAAGCTTGAGGTGACTCTCCCAGAGCTCCTCAATATGTTGAGGGAGGCAGAGAGTACTATTAAGAAAGAGAAGCCAGTTCTCTACACTAGTGAGACCAGAAAGAAAAGGAAAGCAGAAAGGTCCCTTAAGAAGGGAAAGGGCAAGGGCAAACAAGGTAAAGCAAAGGTTGCTAAGAAAGACCCAACAAAGGACAAAGGCCAGTGCTTCCACTGTGGTAAAGATGGGCACTGGAAGAGAAACTGCAAAGAGTACCTTGCAGAAAGGGCGAAACAAAAGCTTGATGAAGCTTCAGGTACATTCATGATCAGTCTCCATTTGTCAGACTCTTATGATAACACATGGGTATTAGATACCGGTAGTGCTTATCATATATGTAATTCGTTGCAGGTTCTGGCAAAGCCTAGGAGACTAGAGAGAGGCGAGATGGACCTCAAGATGGGTAATGGAGCAAAAGTTGCTGTATTAGCTGTTGGCGAGGTCGCCCTACATCTGCCTAGTGGAGCTTTTATTGCATTAGATGCATGTTATTTTGTTCCTTCTATTATCAAAAACATTATCTCCATTTCATGTTTAACAGTTAGTGGATATAAATTTGTTTTTGAGAACAATGGTTGTTCGATATTATTAGATGATAAGATCATCACGAAAGGAACATTGCATAATGGTTTATTTATGTTAGACACCACTCCACATATCATGAATATAAATGTGTCCAAAAGGAAACGAGATGAGTTGAACAGTGCATACCTGTGGCATTGTAGGCTAGGTCACATCCATGAAAGAAGGATTCAAAAGTTGCTAAATGATGGATATCTAGATCCATTCGACTATGTGTCATATGCAACTTGTGAGCCTTGCATTCGTGGAAAACTGACCAACTCTCCATTTAGTGGAACTAGAGAGAGAGCCACTGAGTTGTTGGAACTCATACATAGTGATGTATGTGGACCCATATCAACTCATGCCATTGGAGGTTACTCCTACTTCATTACATTTACTGATGATTTCTCAAGGTATGGATATGTGTACTTAATGAAGTACAAGTCCGAGGCCTTTGAGAAATTCAGAGAGTATAAGAATGAGGTGGAGAACCAGACTGGAAAGAGTATCAAAACTCTTCGATCAGATCGAGGAGGTGAGTACTTAAGTACAGAGTTTACTCACTTCCTCAAGGACCATGGGATATTATCCCAATGGACACCTCCTTATACACCTCAGCTCAATGGTGTCTCTGAAAGGAGAAATCGTACATTATTAGATATGGTACGGTCCATGATGAGTTTCGCTGACCTACCCATCTCATTCTGGGGATATGCCCTAGAAACCGCAGCTTACCTTCTGAACAGAGTTCCAACTAAGTCGGTGGTGTCTACACCATATGAGATATGGAAAGGGAAGAAGCCTGATCTTAAAGTAGTTAAGATTTGGGGCTGCTCTGCCCATGTTAAAAGACACAACCCCGATAAGTTAGAATCAAGGACAGGGCGATGTAAATTTGTGGGATACCCCAAGGAAACTTGTGGGTATTATTTCTATCATCTCGAGGACCAAAAGGTCTTTGTAGCTAAGAGAGCAGTGTTCCTTGAGAAGGAACACATTCTTGGCGGAGACAGTGGGAGAATGATAGAGTTGAGCGAAGTTAGGGAACCAAGCTCAAGCACCACTCTACAGCCCGAGTCTGTTCAGGTATCTAATACACAAGTTTCAACTTTACGCAGGTCTGATAGAGTATCCCATCCTCCTGAGAGATATGTGGGACATATTAGAGCAGAGGATGTAGAGGATATTGATCCTCAGACCTACGAGGAGGCTATTATGAGTATAGACTCCGGGAAGTGGAAAGAAGTCATGAATTCTGAAATGGATTCTATGTACTCCAATAAGGTTTGGAACCTAGTTGATGCACCCGAAGGTATTGTACCCATCGGTTGCAAGTGGATCTTTAAGAAAAAGATCGGAGTAGATGGAAAGGTAGAGACCTATAAAGCAAGGCTAGTGGCTAAGGGGTATCGTCAAAGGCAAGGTGTTGACTACGACGAAACTTTCTCACCCGTAGCAATGCTAAAATCCATCAGAATTCTATTGGCTATTGCAGCACACTATGATTATGAGATCTGGCAGATGGATGTGAAAACCGCATTCCTCAACGGGAACCTGGAGGAGGAGGTGTATATGATGCAACCTGAGGGATTCATGTCCAAGAACTGCCCAGATAAGGTGTGTAGGTTACTTAGATCCATTTGATTAGGCAATCAGATCTTATGACTTCGTTAAGAACGAAGATGAGCCTTGTGTATACAGGAAGGTAAGTGGGAGCGCTATCACCTTTTTGGTGTTATATGTGGATGACATCCTCATCATTGGGAATGATGTAGGAATGCAATCCACAGTAAAGGCTTGGTTATCTAGACATTTCTCCATGAAGGACTTAGGGGAAGCATCCTATATCTTGGGGATTAGAATATATAGAGATAGATCCAAGAGGATGCTTGGCTTGTCCCAGTCCAGGTACATAGAAACCATTGTCAAAAGGTTTGACATCAAAAATTCTAAGAAAGGGCGAACATGGATATGATACCTTATGCCTAAGCAATAGGGTCTATCATGTATGCCATGCTATGTACTAGGCCTGATATAGCGCATGCTCTGAGTGTCACGAGCAGGTATCAGGCGGATCCAGGCTTGGAGCACTGGAAAGCAGTAAAGTGTATCCTTAAGTACTTGAGAAGGACTAAGGATCTTTTACTAGTATATGGAGGTAATAGCCTTAAGGTTGAAGGCTACACTGACTCAAGTTTTCAGTCTGATGTCGATGATAGCAAGTCGAATTCAGGGTATGTGTACACCTTGAATGGAGGAGCAGTGTGCTGGAAGAGTTCCAAGCAAGATACCACTGCTGACTCGACCACAGAGGCAGAGTACATTGCTGCATCAGATGCAGCAAAGGAGGGAGTCTGGTTGAAGAAGTTCATCACAGATTTGGGAGTCGTGCCGGATAGTGAGGAGCTGATTTCCCTATATTGCGACAACAACGGGGCAATTGCTCAAGCGAAGGAACCTAGGTCTCATCAGAAATCTAAGCATGTTCTGAGGAGGTTCCACCTTATCAGAGAGATCGTGACCCGAGGAGATGTAGCAGTGGAAAGAGTTCCATCCGAAGATAACATTGCAGATCCACTAATAAAGCCATTGTCTCAGATTGTCTTTGAGCGTCACAGGGGTCTGATGGGGATCAGACACATAGGTGATTGGGTTTAGGTCAAGTGGGAGATTGCTAGTCATAAGTGCCCAGCAAGCCAATCACGTGAGTGATGGCACGTGTGACTTGATACAGAATCTTTTTGCTTATTATATTTTGGCATATATCACTTTATAACTATTGCATAAATGCATATATATTGTGATGTCCTTGGATTTGTGCAATGGGAATCGGATCGTGATGAGATCACGATAATGAGATCGATTCACCTTTAAACACATATCCTAAATAATCCCGGTCATAGGTTACTCGAGAGGGACATCGTGATAACCGGATAGACTGGTGTGCTGTATACCCGTCCATATGATGGATGCAGCTGGTCTCATAGCTGCTCGTGTAGGGACACTAGGGATACAGTACAGGTGCTCATTGGAGAATGAGTTCACTGATTGATCCGCTTACGGAATGCTGGATGGTTGATGATGCCTTATTGTCAGACAACGATTCCGTAGTCCTAGTGGTGTATCTGGTTCTTAGACTTGAGACACCAAGGATGTCCTGTATGAGTGCTCCACTCTTTGATACCAGACTTATAGGTTTGGCTGTTCCCAGATCTAGTACAGCTGGTCATTGGGAGTGGTAGTCGACCTTACGAGGGCTATTGAGTGTCGATAGAGGATCATCCACTCTCGGTATCATGAGAGGAATATCCCATGTGTTCTTGCTCAGATAAATCCCTGGCCAGGGTCATTCGGGTTGAGAGAGAAAGAGTTCTCCGGGAGAATCCGATTAGAGCGA